>NC_081813.1:22166607-22482500 GCF_030704535.1 Vitis vinifera | reverse complement strand
AAAACTGGTTAAGAGACGGTATTCAAATAAAGATCCTATTTCCTTTCTGTCTGAAACCTTGGCACAAACCTCAAGAAAGGTCCCTTGATAAAGATTCAATGAAAGATAAAGTAAAAAAATTTTGTTTTTTAATAGTTTGGGGAATGGAAACTGATCTGTCTTTTGGTTCTCCCCGAAAACGACCTTCCTTTTTTAAACCCATTTTGAAAGAACTTGAAAAAAGAATTCGAAAATTTAAAAACAAGTGTTTTCTAGTTCTAACAGTTTTAAAAGAACGAACAAAATTGTTTATATTTTTAAGGGTCTCAAAAGAAACAAAAAAATGGGTTATCAAAAGTGTTCTATTTATAAATATAAAAAAAATAATAAAAGAACTCTTAAAAATAAATCCAACTCTATTATTTGGATTGAGAGAAGTATATACTAGGAATATTGGGAATGGTATGTGCTTGTACCCTTAGATCTGTAGTATCTTATGCAAATATGAGACTATCTTTAAGTGATCTCTAATTTATATCATTCTTTGTCATATTACTCATGATCATCTATTAATCTACTTCAAGAAATCTAGCATTTGTACTAAGTAAACACCTTTTGATCATCTTGACTATAGAAGTAATAACCTCTAAGATTCTCTTGGATAACCTAGAAAATAATATAACTCTTACCTTGCTTCCAACTTGTCTACCTTTGTTTTTAGCACGTGTTAGACACCTCTATATGTGAATAAATTGTTAACTAAGTTTACGACTTATCCACCTCTATTTGGAAACTGAATCATATTTATCAAAAGAAAGTTCACAACCTTTTCTTAGTTGACAACTAGTACATAAGTATCTTTGGTCAACCAATTAATTTTAAGCATTAATAAATTTCTTATTTTTTAAATTCTGGAGAAACTTTAGATTTCGATGTCCTAATCTAGCATACCATATCTTTGAAAGATGCTCTTTGATATATAACTATAGTAAGTGCTTTAATTTGGCTCTGCTTAAGTGCATACACATTCCCTTGTCTATGCCCTTCGACCAAAATCTGTCGATTGTGATCCTCAATGGCAAACCAATTAAAGTTAAATTTAAAAATGTAAAAATTATCATCAATAAATTGGCTTATAGACGCCAATACATTGTTTAGTTTGAGATTACCTTGGGAGGTTTTAAGCAAAGCTTTGTCCATGTGAGTAATAGGTAAAGCTTGCTCATTTCCAACGAAGACTGAGTCTATGCCAAAAAAGGGTTTTTAAAAAATTTAAGTTACCTCCTTAGTTTTCATGTGAGTTGTTGCAATTGAGTTGCATAGAAGTTTACATCACCTTCATTATTTAAGTTCATGGTTGGTCGAGTGTCATGAGTATTTTCCTCTTCAGTAGTATAATCATCTTTCTAGGAGCATTTAATTGCAGTATGATTTGTTTGTCCACAAATATGCTTGGCAACCTTTCTTATTTGGATTTTTCTTGATTCGCAGTACTTCTCCTTTCTGACTATTGCTATCATTCAATTTTGGTCGAGATGAGAAATTTAAGGATTGATTGTTGTTGTTGTTGTTGGGTCGATTTTCAGTGAAAGAGTTGGAGCCTTTTCCTCTAGTTTGAACTCTTCGTCCATGTTGACATCTTCCTCTTCCTTGTTAACCAAAAAAGTCTCAATTATGATCAAATTGTTGCCTTTCCTCCATAAGATAAATTTATTCATGATTCTGTTGGATATGCTAAACTAGTTAAATGATTTTAAAATGTTTTGATGACATGATGATTTTAAAATTCTTGTATTTTAGTCAAAGTCTTTCTGAGAATGATTTTAAAATTCTTGTATTTTGGTTCAAGTCCTTTTGAGACTTGGACAACATTGTTTACATCTAAAAAAGGCTTTCTTAAAAGCTGCCAATTTGTCGTACACATTCATCAATTTTTGGATGTACTCTCCAAGGGATGGAGACCTCCGGTTAAGCCATACAAGCCATTTTTCAGCCGAGCTTCAATCTTTTTCGTGTTAGGCAATAGTTGTAGCCCCACCAACGACCGTGCCAAGTACATCTTGTGTCATGTCTTTGAGAAGCCAAGATATAAGAAGGATTCGTGGTTTTATTACTAGTAGAATCAACGATATCATCAACTAGTTTTTATGGATCATTAATGTCATACTTTATTTTAAGGCTATATATATATATATATAAATGATGTATTATAAAATATGATATTTCTAATAAATTTACCCAAAGGGAGCTTTTTGAGCACAATATCCAACATTAAAAGCATCGACCAGCGATTCATAAGAGCCACACTGAATCACATGCATCACAAGCAATTCATAAGAAGCTACACATCACACACGTAGTCTTTCCCTTGATTAATTCGGCAACTTCCTCCTGTCTCATTTGCTTTAGTTGTCATGGGAAATCCCTTATCTCCACACGCAGATTCCTTGGTCCAAACAAACAATCGGTGAGGGAGAGGCCACGTTTCATGTGAGAAGAAAACAAATGGAAAGTCACCAACCACTTTGGTAGGCGTACAAGTTACATTAAATAATGAAGCCAATGGACAGAAGAATAAGAGGTCAAAAAGCATAGGCTCCAATCAAGGAAACGTGGAAGTTTTTGAGAGAGACATCTCCAAATCCAGAAAGTATGATTATTAAACACATAAATAGATTATCTAGGTGGATGGTGGTGGTGGTGGTGGTGGTGGTGGTGGTGGTGGTGGTGGTGGAAGATACGTATGGACCATCTCTTATTAATTGTCAAGTTCACTTATAGTTTTTTTCCGATTTGGGTCTTGAGAAATGTGGAGTGATTTGGACCACTGATTCAAGCTTTGAATGGAAAGTTATTCTAAACTATTGTTAAAAAGAAAAAAAATAAAATTAAAGATTAGGAATATTATATATATTTTAAAGATGACTACATAAGCTTGTGCGTATATTGTTTGATTATAATTTATTCACTATTTTTTATATTCTTTCATTTTCTTTTACATAAAATTTATGATTTATGTATAAATATATCAAGCCTTCTTTGGAAAAATTTTATATTTCTTGGTCTAATCCAAGTCAAACCCGAAAAAGTGATATTTGATATTATAAAATTTTTATTAAATATGGAAAAACTTTTTATATAAGCCAAACCCGGAACGTAATATCATATTACTTTCACATTAAGTTTCTCTCTTTCTTTTTTCTTTCAAAGATAGATGCTATTTCGATAAAATTATTCAAAATTACTTAAAGTCAGAAAAGAAATTTCTTAGAAGTCTATCAAAATAAGACTAGGATACTTATTTTTGTGACTTAGCTAGGTCTTAATAATATCATAAATGAGAATTAAGTGCTCCTTTGCATACATTTCCTATTTTTTTATTTTTAAAAATATAAAATAGTAGGAACTTACATATGAAAAATTGTAACTCTTATATAAAAAATATGAACT
Organism: Vitis vinifera; assembly: GCF_030704535.1. Taxonomy (NCBI): domain Eukaryota; kingdom Viridiplantae; phylum Streptophyta; class Magnoliopsida; order Vitales; family Vitaceae; genus Vitis; species Vitis vinifera. The sequence continues at coordinate 22,479,071 of NC_081813.1, read as the reverse complement.
TATTTTATATCTTTAAAAATTATTTTTAAACTTTAGGTTTAAAATTTGAGATAATAATTTTTTTTAATACTTTGCTTGTTTGGTAGTGTTTTTTAAAATTGTTTTCAAAATAGAGAACAAAAAATAGTTTTTAAAATCTTTTTAAAAACAAGGGTGTTTGGCAAGATGTTTTAAAAAATAGTTTTTTAAAATAAAACACAAAAATAAAAAAATAAAAAGCTTGTTTGGATCAAAGAATTTGTATTGTTTCTAAAAACAATGTCTTACTTTTATATTATAATTTTTTTTATAAATTTAACTTATAATAATATGAAATCAAATTCAAGTTAAGTCTTACATAAAAATAAAAATTAAATTTACAATTATGCATGAGTTAAAGATAAATATTTTTTTTATTATGAAACAAATTTATTATTCTAGTGGAAAAAAATTTAATATTCATTTTTAATACAAGTCAAATAAGTATTTTAATAATTTTTTTTTTCAATTTCTTGTTTGACCATGATTTCTTATGTCTTTTTTTTTTTTTTTTTTTGGAGAAATTGTTTTTGGGTTAAAGAACCAAAAACAACTATTTATTTATTTATTTATATAAAAATAAGGATATTTGACAAGGTATTTTTATAAAAGGATTTTAAAAATAAAAAACAAAAAGACTTGTTTGGATAAATTATTTAATTTAATTTTTTTGATTTTGTAAAAACATTTTAAATTCAATTTATATAATATTAATTAATTAAATTTAATTGAAGTGTTATTGAAACTGAAAATAACTTTCTAATTACAAATAAGTTAAAAAATAAATAGTTTTTAGTGGAACATAAATAATAATATTATAATAAAATCATAAATTATATTTTTAGTAGAAAGTATGCTATTTTATCATATGTTAGAAAAAAAGATATTTTATTATATTAATAAATTTATGGTATTAATGAGTTTATTATTTAAGTTTTAAATTATTTTAAAAAATTAATAGACTTGTTAATAAATCCAACTCATTAAATATTGTTTAATTTGGAGTTAAGCAAAAAAAAAAAAAAAAGCTAAAAATAATGATGAAATAATAAAGTGTGTGTGTGTCTTTTTTTTTTTTTTTTATTGTTTTTAAAAATTGGTGAAAATAATTTTTACTTATTTTTTAAAAGTTATTTTTTATTTCACTTTGTTTTTAAAAAACCGGAACTATAGAACAATTACCAAACAATGTTATGAATTTTTAAAAACTCCGCTAAACAAGCTCCTAATTTTTTTGTTAAATAATTTTTAAAAATCATTATCTTTTTAAAGTAAGTTTAAAATAGTTCTTGCATTATACATTAAAGTTATCATGAGCCCGTTTGGTAATATTTTCTTAAACTTGTTTTTAAAATAATTTTTAAAAACAAGTTTTAAAAAACATGGCCTAACGGGTCCATGTTTTTCTTTTGTTTTTAAAAATTGTTACCAAAAAATAACAACCAAACAATATTAAAAATTTATAAAAACAATTTTGTGCTTTTAAAAACAAAAATCTATTTTTAATCACACAATCAAATAGGCTCTATAATTTTCTGCTTTTTTTTCCCCCAAAGGGAAAGTGTATCTAAATGTCACCTAAGATTTTTAATATAATTATAAGCATATGCATATGCTATATTAAGTACCATATAGCATATTAAGTTAAACCAAGGAGACTTTGTTAATAGAATAATGGAGTCAATTAGCAGTGACTCTATTTTGTATGATTGAGGTGATTCTTGAAATTTTTAGGCGTTGGGCCTATGGGGTATGGAAGGATAGCGGGCAATATATTATTATTATTATTATTATTATTAGTGGATGAGCCACTTGTATGGTGTATGTTGTATTATTATTATTATTATTATTATTATTATTATTAGTGGATGAGCCACTTGTGTGGTGTATGTTGTTAAAAGTAAAACAACAAAAAGACAAAGTGTGGTTTGGGATCTTAACTTTATATAAAAGATTTATATCTTTTAGCCTTCCCATAAAAGATTACATGGGAGTTATGCTCATTAATTACAACCATTATGTACAAATTAATGGATAATGGTGAGTTACCAACTTCAATGCATTCATATAATTGCATAGGTTATATTTTTTCATTTTCCTTTATTACTCATAAGCATTATAAACAAATTAAATTTCATAATGATGAAGTTACAAAAGTTGTAATGCCCTATTCATATAAATGAAAATTTTCTAACTCCTTATTTATAATTTTTGTCTTCCATACATAAGACTCTTGGATGTCTAATCAATTGATTCACATACATATTAATTGATATTTTTAAATAATATTTACATAAATATAATTATATATGGCCACATATTATAGGAAAAAAGCTAATACCTCATGCTATTTGCTCTCCTATTTGGTTCTTCTATATACTACCAAACTTTCATTGAGTTTCTAATTATCTAATAGATTCAATACTATGCGTAAGATGGGTATAAAGGAAGAGCAAAGAATATTTAAATAGAGACAACGTACGTCTACTAGTTGGCATGGAAAGGAGAAACATATACGAATCTCAATATATATACTAGTACAAAATTTCAAGTCATCTTTGGTTATGGATTCCATGATGCATGAATATCAGCTATCAAATAACATTAGGCCAGTTGAAAAGGCTTGCATTAGATTATAATTGTCAAGTGGTCATTTTTTATAATACTAGCTATGTGGTTTTTTTACCTCTCTTAGGAGGATTTTTCCATATTATATTTGGTGTCATTTTGGTTAGATGTTTTTGGATTATTATCACTTTTTTTTTTTGTTAAATTGTTATTATTGTTGAGAGGTTATCATATTTGTGAATGAATCTTTTAACCCATTTAAGTGAATGCTCTATAATTCTATTTAACTTCTCAACAATTAGTGTTAGAGACTAGTTGTGGGAATACCCATTCTTAAAAGGAATGGAAATAGAAGGGAACTTAACCTCCATGGTAAGACTTAACAATTCGAATTAAGCATGTGGAAGTCCATGGTAGAAGATTTTCTCACCATTAAAAATTTGTTAGATACTCTTAAAGGTAAAGAAGCCAAACCCAAGGATATTTCCAACTTGAAGTGGAAGAAGACGAACAAAAACGCAATTACCTACATTATGCATTGGATGGATATATCCTCAAGCCATCATGTGGCAAATGAAATAAATACATATGATCTCTTAAAGAAATTGGAGTCAGCGTTTGAATTTTCTTGTTAAAAAAGTTAATAAACATGAAGTTAAAGGAAGAAACTCAAATGACAGAGCACTTGAATGTTATTTAGAGTATGGAAAATAAATTGGATGCTATGAAAATGATTATGAATGATGAGATGCAAACCTCCTTATTGCTCTGTTCACTGTCAGACTATTGGGAACTTTTGTTGTTACAATTAATAAAATTGTTTTGAATGATGCATTGTCTATAGAGTTTATGAAGGGAAATTTGTATAGTAAAGAGACAAGAAGGAAGGCTTAGGACAAAGAAAATGTGTAGATCACATAAAAAAAAGTAGATGAAGAAGCATGAATAGAGGAAATGTCCCAATCCAAAGATAAAATCAAAAATTTCTATTGTGGAAAATGACATATGAAAATAAATTGTCGTATTTGGAAAATGGAACAAAAGAGGCAAAATTAGATAGTGATGGAGTTTTAGTGCTCTCAAACAAGTGTTTGCATGTAGATGTGTAAGTAGTTAAGTGGATTTTAGACACTACAACCTACTACCATGCTTTTTCTTACTTAGAGTTGTTTTTTGACTATAGAGTTGGAGACTTTGGCACGGTCAAGATGGAGAACTCTAGTCACTCCAAGATTGTAGGGATGGTTGATGTTTGCTTTGAAGCTAATGTGGGTTGTAAGTTGACATTGAAATATGAAGGCATGTTCCAAATTTGTGCCTTAATTTGATGTTAGGTTTTGTCTTAGACAAGCAAGATTATGAAAATCATTGTACCAAAGGCAAATGAAAACTTATTAAGGGCTCATTAGTTATTGCAAAATAGGAAACATGTTGCACTATGTACAAGAGACCTAAGCGAATGTTTGGAATGATGAGTTTTATGCAATAGAGGTACTTCTTTGGAGTTGTGGCATAAAAGGTTGGGGTGTACTAGTGAGAAAAGATTGCAAGTTTTAGCAAGAAAGTCTTTAATTCCCTTGGCCATAAAAACATCCTTATCTTCTTGTGATCATTGTTTGGTTACAAAACAACATAGGGTTTGTAGAGCTGAATTTCTCAAATGTGTCCCCACTCATTGGCAAGACTTGTTTTTAAAGGTGAAAAACTATATTTTATTAAAATTTAAAGTCACCACTCATATTTAATTTTTTTAAAAGGGAAAATAAAATAAGAAACTAAACCCCTAAAAAAATGACTCCTTGAGTATTGGAAAAACATGTATTGGAAATATCCGAATCTAGGTCCGGGGATCAGGTTATCTATTGGGAAGGTACCTTAAAAAGGTAGTACCCTTCTAAGCCCAAAAAAAGTCTCTACTGACTATATTAAAGAAAGTATGACAATTAACTAATTGATTGAGGATACTAAAGAAGGCTAAGGTATTTTACCTAAATTCTAATAATATATTCAACATGCTAAACAATCAATTCAATTCACAATCATAAAGGAAGAGTAAGATGTGTGCCTAGACCACAACTTAAAGTGCGATTATAAGATATCAAAGTTAGTTCAAACAGCAAGATATATAACATGCATCTCATCAAAGAAAATCAAACAAACGTCAAGGCAATAAGAGACAATATCAAACGTGGATATAGTTCACACAAAACATTTCTTATATAACTAAAAAAAGTTGAAAAGTGGAGAGCGTACCTGAATAGCATATCTTAAACACAATACACTTTCATTACAAATAGAGAAGTTAAGAAAAAAGATGATGACAAACAATTAGGAGGGCAAAACCTAACATGCATAGTATTTACATGGCATGAACTTACAAAGACATTAGCTATGGAAAGTATGTAACCAACTAAATAACTCAACTTTGGGAAAAACTTTTTGATGCAAATAACATTTTAGAATCAATTTCAAGAAGTGAGTAATATCATACAATTTTGAAAAAAAAAATTTATACACTAAAAAAATAATCAAAACGAATTTTAAAACTAAAGGATCATTAGTTAAGTTGAAATTGACATAAAAGATGAGTTTTAAAAATATTTCATGTAAATTCCATCAAATCCCCATTAATATTCATAAGTTCAACCCGTACATCCTCAACCTCAAGTGGAAAGATTCACTAAGGCCAAGGACATTCCCATTAGTTTGGGGGCATAAGTCCAAACCTATGCAATTAAAAGCAAAGTTTTTGGAAAACGAAAAAGAGAATGCAATTTGGATTGAATGAGTTGCATGTTTTTAAAAGAAAGTGAGATCCTTGCTATAAACGTAGAACAATTTTTCTCTTAAAATCTTTAGATGATTTAAATCATTTTAAAAATAATTTAATTTTTTTTCCTTTTTTTTAAATGATTTTAGAAGTAAAAAAGGAACCAAGTGAATTAAGAAATTCGGAACAAAAGACACTTTGGGATTTTTTATTCCTAACTTAAAAGGATTTGAAAACAAGAGAAAAGCTAACTTGGATTCCCTTTTCTAGCCACTTTTCATTTGTGATCAAGGAGCCTTAGCCCTGATGGAGAAAATTCATTTTTTTTAGTAAAAGAAAATTTGACTCATCTCAAAATCAAATCAAAAAGCTTTTTATAAAGAATAACAAGCTCTGTAAGGTAAATAATCAAACATCATGAATTTTTAACTAAGCTAGAAGTCAAAGAGCTTTTTTTTTTTTTTTTTTTTTTTTAAATCTCCGTGAATTTTTTTACTAAATTGGCATTCAAAGAACTTTAAAAAAATAATTTAACATGGATTTTAAACTAAAATAGCATATAAAGAACTTAAAAAATAATAATAACATAACACGAATCTTTTTTAACTAAACTAGCATTCAAGGAACTTTAAAAAGTAATATAACATGAATTTTTAACTAAACTAGCATTCAAAGAACTTTAAAAAATAATATGACATGAAATTTTAATTGAACTAGCATACAAAGAGATTTAAAAAATAACTTAAACATAAATTTTTAACTGAACTAGCATTCAAGGAACTTTAAAAAATAACTTAACATGAAATTTTTATTTAAACTAGCATTTGAGGAACTTTAAAAAAAACTTAACTAAACTAGCATACAAAGAACTTTTAAAAAATAACTTAATATGAATTTTAACTAAACTAGCATTCAAAGAACTAGATCAAAACATGATTTTAACTTTTCAAACAAAAACAAAATTTAACCTCTAACTAACACTATAGATCGATTAATATTAAACTAAACTAGATTCCAAACTTTCAAAAACTATTTAATCTAATGTATAAAAATGAAACTTAAACTTTCTCAATTTAAAGTGATGGATCAAAACTAACAAAACAAAAATTTAAAGCTTTTCGAATTGATCTAGCGAATCAAATTAAAACAAAGCAATATCCAAACCTTCAAGCATGAAAACTTTCATAGGATAACAATCAAATAATAACAACAAGATTTAAAACCTAGGAACTATCAAACTTCCAAAGGTAAAAACTTTTAAAACAGTAACATGAATGGAAACAAAAAGATCTAAAACCTACAAAATTGCCAAACTTCCAAAGATGAAAACTTTCATTGAATAACATGAATAAAAAAACACAAAGTAGTCTAGATATTAAGAATCACCACACTTTCAAAACAATCTCCCTTATCTCTAATCTTAATTTCAAAGTTCCAATAAATAAAACAAAGTCAGTCGAATGAAGTCGATTTCAAAACTCACCTTTCAACGATGCCGTTCTAATCCAAAGAGGGACCTTGACTATCCCCAAAAAATAAAAAATTTGATCGTGCTTTCTTTCCCTCTCCACAACGCAGCCTCTTCTTTTTTCTTGCCACACCGAATCCTTTTTCAAAGACACACGGTTTGAACCTCTTCCCAACACGGTTGAATTTTTTCAGAAACACGACCTCCATATCTCTCAAAACCCACAGACTGAAAAATCTGTCCAAACCCCGGACTGAATATCTCCCCAAAAAACCATAGACTCCTTTTCTTCCCACGTACTGAATAATCTCTCCAACAACCACAGACTCCTTTCTCTCTTCACGCGCTGAGAAAATTCACCACACGCTGAATGTCTTCTTCCATAAGCGTCCTTGATCCTTCATTTTTTTTATTTTTTTTTATTTTTTTATTTTTAAAAGGTCTCCCTTTCTTTTCTCAACTGTGTAGACTTTTCCCGGCAATCTCAAAATTTCCTTCCTTCCAAATATCAAATTTGAAGTCGTGTAAACTTTCCATGCTTTCCAAAGAATCCAAAATTTCCTATTCCTTTTCTTTATTAGTCTTCCCTTTTGGTAAGTTTCCTACAAAAACATAAAATTATTAGATTTAATAAATGAATAAAAAGGTATTTTAGAAAATTATAAAATAAAAATCAATTAGAAAAAGAAAATAAATAAAGTAAAATAAAAAGAAAAAGAAAAAGAAAGAAAGAAAACCAAGTGTCATGCAAGCCATGCAAGAATGCCATGCAACCATGCAAACTACACAAAAATGCAATCCATACCAGCCATGCAACCATTCAAAAATTACCGGAAATGCGACTTAAGTGGGCTAGGGTGTGCCTAGATGCACCAAGGTGTGCCTTGATGGGTCAGGGTGTGCCTAAGTAGGCCAGGATGTACTTAAGTGGGCTAGGTGTGCTTAAATGAGCCAAGGTGTGCCTAAATGGGCATAAGTGACCTAAATGGGCCAAGGTGTCCTAAATGGGTTAGGGTATGTCTAAATGGGCTTGGGTGTCTAATGGGCCAAAGTGATCCTGAATGGGCTAGACATGTTTAAATGGGTTAGGGCGAGTCTAAACGGGTCTGAGTGATCTTAAATAGACTAGATGTGTCTAGATGGGGCAAGGTATGCATAAATGGGTTAGGGCATGTCAAAATGGGTTAAATGTGTCTACATGGGTCAAAGTGATCCTAAAAAGAATGCCTAAGTGACATAGGGTGATAAAAAAAGTGTCTAAGTGACCTAAGGTATGTTTGAGTATACCTAGGTGCCCTATGATGTTAGTCAATGTCCCTAAGTGTCCCATAGATAGGTTGTCCTAGAAAAAAGAAAATAGAAAATCCTAGACCTAAGTTGAGGTTGTCAATGGTCACAGTGAGGGGCTAGATAAATCCCTCAACCAAAGTCTCTAAGGTGACTAAAAAAATAAGTTGTGTGAAACCAAGGTTTGGTTAATCTCGGTTTTGATGATAACAAAATAAGGTTTGAAACTAATGATTATATTTCAAGTGTGATTAGGTAAGAAGATTTTCAAAGTGGCAATCATAAAGACAAAATCAAGCCAAAGAGAAATCAATAAAAAAAAGAAGATATCAAAGAGAAGTGTTTTTCAAGACCTAAGCTTCATAGGACCTCTTTGTAAGGTTGTTGGTGCACTAAGTTTTTTATGCATTACATTCTTTATTTATGCACCCAAATCATCCAAGAGTTACTTTGTTTTAAATCTTTTAAAATCGGATGATTTTATCTTTTCAACTAAAACCTTGTGTCAAATACTTTTCATGTTTAAATGGTTTTAAGTTGAAAATGATGGTTGTTGAGCCAAAAATGACTCAACCAGTTGAACCGGATGAGGAACCGGTCAACCTATTAAGCTAAGCTCAACTGGTTGAAGGGTGCAAAAATCTTCTTTCTTTTCCAGAGCGCTTGTTCAACCGATGAAGGTTGAACCTCAATCGATCGATGTTCGTTCAAAGGGTGTTTGAGGTCCAACGGTCACTTGCCAAGTAGTAAATGCTAACGGCTAATCAACTAGTCGACTCCTACCTCGATCGGTCGAACCCTCAACAACTAGTTTGGTCGTTTTCGTCTATAAAAAGACTTCAATCTTCATTGTTTCATGAGATTAACCTTTCTAAACCTTTCTTGAATATATTTGAGCCTTGGGAGAGTGTTTTTTAGTGCACAATTATTCTAAAACTTGCATATCTTTAGTGTATCATTCAATCCTAGTTTTCTTGTATCATTTGAGCCTAAATTTTTATACTAGGATTTTGTGAGAATATTTCTTATCCTCATTTGTAAATCTTTGAGAAGAAAAGTATAAGTGTGAGGTATCACTTAGGGATTCTCAAGTGTGAGGTATCACTTAGGGATTCTCAAGTGTGGGGTATCACTTGAGGGGTTGTTCAAGAGTGGGATATCTCTTGAGGATTGTAAAGAGTGATTGGAGCGAAAAGTCCAAGAGAGTGGATTGGAACCATAATCGAATTGTATTGCTTGAAGGTTTGGTTTGGAAGCCTTGAAATAGTGGAACCTTAAGCTTGGGATTGAAGTTAGAGGAGATTGGATATAGGTCGGATTGCGTCGAACCACTATAAAAATCTTGTGTTTGCATTCTCTCTTCCCTACTCTTTTACTTTATATATAATTGTCTTTATATTGTTTTATTATATATTTGCATATAATTGTCTATTGCATTCATATAATTTAAATTTGTAAAAAGAGACCATCACTCTATTCACCCCCCCTCTAGAGTGATTACCTTAGGTTGGATTAGCCTAATTTTTCTAATAAGTTACATGAGTAGAAATGGACCACCAGAGAATTGTTGTGGAGTACTAAAAGAGCACTTAATAAGATATGTGCCATGGGACAAAATGGAGGCTTTATATATAGGGTTTCCTTTAGTAGTTGACCTAAGAAAAAATTAAAGAAGTTGAAGTTGATATACTTTGATATTTGTAGCCCCATAGATGTGGAAACTCATGGAAGAAACAAATACTTTGTCATCTTTATTGATGATGTTACCAAGAAGGTATGGATTTATTTGCTTAAGTTAAATGATCAAATCTTTTAGTACTTTCTACAATTTCATGCCATGGTTGAGAGAGAGATTAGAAAGAAATTGAAGTGTCCTAGGCCTAATAATGGAGGTGAGTATGCCTCAAGGGAGTTTAAAACTTACTACACTATGTATGGTATAAGGCATGAGAAAACAATCTCTACCACTCTACAATATAATGGTATGGCTGAAATGATGAATCACTCCATCATTAAGAGTGTTAAGTGTATGCTGAAGACTACAAAGTTGTCTAAGGTATTTTAGGGTGAAGTTGCTCAGACTGTTTGCTACTTGATAAATAGATCCCCATTAGGTCCATTGAACATTAAGGTTCTAGAGAAGGTGTGGATAGAAATAGATGTTTCCTATTTTGATTTGAGGGTCTTTGGGTGTGAAACTTTTGTGCATATTCCCAAAGAATAGAGATTCAAACTTAATGATAAGGCAATCCCACGAGTCGTTGTTGGGTATGATGATGAAGAGTTTGGATTAATGTTGTGGGATCCAACAATGAAGAAATTAGTGAAAAGTAGACATGTGATATTCTAAGAGGATAAAATCTTAGGAGATTTTGGCAAAGTTAAGCAATCTAGAGGTATAAGTGATAACTTCATTAAGTTAGCACCTATTCGTTGATCATTAGAGCAACCTAGAAATGAAGAGAAGGAAATTGATGGGTTAGCAAGAGATGATGATACAAGTGACATACCTACATAGGAGCTAATTGAGCATAAGGAGAAATGGGAACAATCACCTCATCAAGAGGATTTGGTATCCCAGGCTAGGAGGTCTACTAGAGAGCATCGTCTTTCTACTAAATATCCCTCTTCTAAGTACATGTTAGTTATTAATGAAGGAAAGCTACAAAGTTTTTAGGAAGCTAAGTCTCATAAGGACAGTAGCAACTAGTTGAGAGCTATGCAACATGAGATGAATTCCTTGGAAAAAAAAAAAACAAAATCTATGATTTTGTACAACTTCCTAAAGAAAGAAACACTTTAAAAAACAAATGGGTGTTCATGTATTTGAGGGATATAGTTCAAGAAAATAGAGCTAAGTTGAAGAAGATTCATACAAACAATAATGCCTTAAACATGTTGACAAAGGTTGTTCTGAAGCAAAAGCTTCAATTGTGCATTGGCATTGTGGGTTTGAACACCATGTTATGGAGTTATAGATTGATGTTCCTCTCTCATGTGTTGAAAATGGAGATTGTTGGACTAAGTTTATCCAGCCCATGAAAAGTTTCCTAAGCTCATGTATTAGGCTATTTTTATTTGGGTCTCTAAACCCAAATATAAATAGTGTTAGGGCTTTGGGATGTTGGTGGAAAGTAGTTAAGCAAAATGGAAGAAAAATTAGGTTGTTTTCTGGGTACTTTTTTAGGACTCAAGGGTAAAGGTAAAGGTCCTTTCATCAATCTTTTGGGAAAGCCTTGTGATATGATTTCTTCCTAGTCTTTTCCTATTTTTTGGGGTGATGGATTTCCACCTCAAGCATTGATATATGTTTCCATTAGTTATCAAGTTGAAGAAACTAGTGAGGACTTATTTGTATCCCCATGTTATTCAAGTTGAAGAAATTTTTTGTGTAGTTTTTTACCTCCCTTAGGAGGGTTTTTCATGATATATTTAATGTCATTTTAGTTGGATATTTTTTAATTATTATTATCTTTTCTTATTAGGTTGTTATTATTGTAGAGAAATCTTTTAACCTATGCACATGAATTCTCTATAATTCCTTTTAACTTCCCAACACATGTTAACCTAATCTTGTCCATATATATTTTTAGTAACTATAGATTTGTAATTACTGCTCTTACTCTCTGTCTCTCTCTTTAAGTTGTAATTATTGGATACTATAGCTAATATACCTCATTATAATCTGTATAAATATGCTCCATAACACATGAAGGTTGTGCCTCATTTTTTTTCACCCTTACCAATTTACATCTATGAGGTTAACATAGGCTACTTAAATCCGCAGCTCCCACCAATTACTATTTTTGTGCTTTCATCACTGCCCTAAGCTATCTGTGTGGCAACATTTCAAAAACAATTTTCTAAAAATCAATTTGTTTTAAGGAATAAAATTATGTTAGAGAACTCAACTATCAAAATAATCAATATTTTCAAAACCAGACCGATCATTGAACCAGAAAAGTTGTTGGTTCATGGTTCACTGGTTGAACTAGTGGTTAAACTGTATCTAAACTGATGACATCATAAATATATTTGATATATTATCAAAATAAAAAAAAATTCTACCCAATTGATTAAATGAATAGTGAATATTCATATTCAATATGCAATAAAATATTAAATGTTAAACATAAAAATTTAATGTTAAATATTAAAAATTTAATATTCAATTGGAACTTTGCAAATTGCAATAATGCAACTCATTGTGGGAGACTGGAGAGTTATCGGCGGCATTGGCTCTGATGGTGCAACAGTTGGAGGTTGGATGGAGAGCAACAACAACAAAGAGTAGCAGTGGCAGGGCTGGAGATTAGGGCCGCCGGGGGAGGGGAAGGGAAATCGAAGACTTTATACTAAACCAATATAGCGTCGTTTCAATTCCAAATGCATCAAAACAACATCATTTTGATGAGAAAAAAATTAGCTCTTGAACCATTCAGTTTAAGGAGAATCAACCAGTTTAGCCGGTTCATCGGTCCAACCATTAGTTCCAACGGTTCGAGGGCAGTCCAAAACTTAGATGGTTCAAAGTACCAAACCAAATCGGAACAATGACAGGTGGATACTTGGACCGATTGGATCGACTAGTTTTTAAAACCATGAAAATAATTCTATTGACTTATTCTCTATGTGAAGACTATTTATTTAGTTTAGGATGCAAAAGTTCTTGAAGTATTCTCCATATTTCCAATTGTTTTTCTAACATTTTACAAAAAAAAAAAAGAAAGAAAAACCTTAGATTTTTTTCTATAACTCATCATAATTTTGGAACAAATTCTTAAATTCTAAAATTTGCCAAACATGTGTTTTTGAAATTGGAAAACGGTTTCATATTCTAAAGAAAAGAAAAACTAATTTTCTAAACTACAAAAAAATCATTTTTTAGAATCGTTTCCAAAGATAACCAAATTAAATTTTAATTTCCAAATATATTAATACTTGATAGTTTTCTCCATGTAATATAATGTATGCTAGTTTTCTCTAACTTGTGTAGGGGTGACAATTTTGACATGAAATAAAATAATATAACTTGTAGTCATGATTATATATAATCATGTCAACTCATATAACTTGCTTAATAAACATGTCATATTTGGGTTTCACTTTTTAACCTGTTTACTTAATAGTGCCAAAAGAACCCATTTATGACACATTTAACCTATTTATTTAATTATATCAAAATGACCCATTTATGACTTAACCAACTTAAAACTTGGTTAACCCATATAAATGTATTAATTTTATATATTTAAAAATTACAAAAATTTAAAATACTTTTTAAATTATAAATATCATACACTTAAAGTGTTTTAAAAACTTAAGTAAAACTTTATATACTTTATTATAAAAGCTAAAAATATTTTGTAATTACAACATGAAATAAAATAATAAACAAGTCTATAATTAAAATTAAAATTTAATTTTATACATATTATAATTAGAGTAATTAAAGAACCCAAGAATTATTTTAAACCGACATACTATAAATTTAAAAGTTTAAATAACTTAGACAAGTTATGATGGTATCAACAGATTTAATGGGAGAGAATAATATTAACAGACTAGAATTTTGTTAATAGGTTATTGGTATGATCAATTCATACATAGTTTAATTTAATTTATTTATTAAATAAATTAAATGAATCGTGTTTTGTTATCCCGTTATAAACAGGTTGTGTTTGTGCCAATCATTTTGACATGATTATCAAACATATTGTATTTGAATTGAATAAATTCTTACTATTCTTCACCTCAACAAGATTTGAACTCTTACCTCATAACCTTCATTGAACCTGTGGAAGAGTGTTATTAGTAAAAGTAATTTACAATTACTCCAAAATTAACTTTAATATATATTTGCATCTCTTGGATCTTTAGAATTGTTGACGGTTGATCTTTGGTTCTAAAATGACCCTCATATCAACCTATTTGATTATGAGGTAACTCCAATACCAATATACGCTAATGGCATCAATAAGAAGAATGAAGTAAAAGGGTTTTATTTAAATAAAAAAAAAAAATCACCATCATTAGTTATATTTTTGTAATTTCAAGTAGTTCCTTAATTTGATTTATTAAAGTTGTAAATTAAAATAGACTAAATATAAGTGTATATATATAGAAGATGGAATCCAACATTCAATTGATTTAGTACATGGGATCTTGTGGATGAAGATACGCTATCTCTGGATCCTATTGAATTTCATTTAGGGGTGGAATCTTATAAAGAAAGACAAGATTTATTGAGGTTGTTCAAACAAGCACAAGTCAATTAAATGGTATTCCCGTAACAATTGAGGTTATAGATTTTCAGTTTATGGAGGATATTAGAAAATATTACTAATCTTTGCATCTTCTTTTAATAAAATATTCGATTAACTGAGGAAGATTATTAGACGAAGAAAAAAATTCATATATAATTTTCAATTTCGAGCTTTCTATTAATGAGTACCTTTGGCCTCAACCTCAATTTGGAGACTGCAGTTTCCAATGAATTTTCCCTTGGTTGCAAGTAACTAAAAGAAACTACCATATGAAGAATGTGTGCAATAAATGGCTTCGTCAACTTCTTCCACTTACAAATATATATATATATATATATATATATATATATATATCTTTCCATGGAGTATATTTATTGTGCTATTAAGATTCCCAAGTCACAAATACATATTATAAATGTGAAGGGAAACCATAATGGATTATTTACAATATTGAAAAAATTTATTAAAAATAATTTTTAGAATTTTTTTTTAAAATAATTAATTTTTATTTCTTTTGAATAACAATTTTTTTTTAACTCAAATATAAAAATAGTTTTCTTTTTTTATTCTTGATGATATGGATTTATGTACAATTAATACAAAAGTTTATAAGTATTGTTCATAGCTTAAAATTTTTTAAATCATACATTAAATTTAGAAGTCTTTCCTCGTAACGTCTCGAAAGGCAAGCAATCAAATTTAGAACATTTTTTTACCCCACTTTCACTTTTAATGGAATACTTCTTTGAAAATTCCCTTAGCAAGAAATAATTATATTTTGTTTGGTAAGTATTTTTGAAATATTTTTTATTCTTCAAAGTGAAAATTATTTTCTAGTTTTATTTTTACTAAGAATTTACTCTAAATGGTTGTTTTTTTAATAAAGTATTTTAAGTTTTAAGTCATCGTTGAAAATATGGACAACGCATTAAAAACTTTTACATTTCATATGCAATCAAGAAAACTCTTATTATTATTATTATTATTATTATTATTATTATTATTATTATTATTATTATTATTATTATTATTACTACTACTACTTTATATTTGAGTTTCCTAGTAAAATTTTATTTCTAAAAATAATTAAAAACTGTTTTTAACAACCATTATCAAAAACTATTTTTGGATAATTAATTTTGACATTATTCTCAAACAGGCTTTTAAACTCTTGGGATATGTTTAGTAATTGTTTTGAAAACAATTATGAAAAATAGTCTTTGAGCTTAGTTTTTGAAAAATCTCCAATTTTTGTAAAACAAAAGTTTGTTTGGAAACTTAAAATATTTTTATAACCCATTTTTAATATTTTTAAATATGTTTTAAAAATATTTTATTATCTAGTATTTTATTTTTAATCTTTTAAGTGTTTGTATAATTATTTCGTTAAACAATTATAAGAAAACAAGTGAATAGAAAATATAAAATAATTTTTAATTATCAAATTGAGTGTTTTTTGTTCTAAAGAATAGAAAATTATTTTAAAAAATAGTTTCCAAATAGGCCTTAATCTCTTGTGATTTTTAAGCCTTAAACTCCTTTTTTAAATGCTTCATTATTTAACCATATACATTGTGAAAATTATTTATCATTTAAAATGAGCTCTTAATCAGTTTATCCATAATATTTTCTCTGTCTAGGAGTTATCTTAAATTAATACCCTCTTACATATCAGATACCGTTCACATTACAGCCTAATCAGAACTCAACATTGCTGCATATTAAAATATTTAAGAAGACGACCTATAAGGTAATTTAAGTGTTAAGGGTCTAGTCATATCAGCTTGTAAGGTGAGGTATTAAGATATTGGTCCATACTGGATTGAGATATATATCATTGGCAAATCATTACCCAGAAGTACGTACTAGCATAATTCCATAGCAGAACATGACACTACAGTAGGGCATTACAGCCATGGGGTTTATTCTTCTCTGACACAGACCTGCATAATAACTACTAACTAGCTATTTAGAGGATTAGAGCACTCATGTATTCATCCAAGTAAACTAGGTTTCAATATAGATTAGGCCTTAAGCTTCCTTGAATTATAGGTTAGCTCATCGCAGGGCGGTGGAGGTGGAGCCTTGCCATCGGGATATGGTGGAGGAGCCTTGCCGTTGGGATATGGAGGTGGAGCCTTGCCATCGGGATATGGAGGTGGAGCCTTGCCGTCGGGATATGGAGGTGGAGCCTTGCCGTCGGGATATGGAGGTGGAGCCTTGCCATCGGTATATGGAGGTGGAGCCTTGCCATTGGGATATGGTGGTGGAGCCTTGCCGTCGGGATATGGAGGTGGAGCCTTGCCATCGGGATATGGAGGTGGAGCCTTGCCATCGGTATATGGAGGTGGAGCCTTGCCATCGGTATATGGAGGTGGAGCCTTGCCATTGGGATCCGGTGGTGGTGCTGGTACTGGTGCTGGCGGCGGAGGAACCTTGCCGTAGGGATCAGGTGGTGGAGATGTTGGATGGGGATAATAAGGAGTTGGGGGCACAATTGGTGGATCCACTGGCGGTGGAGGACAGTCAGGGTCTATAGGAGGTGGAGGTGGAGGTGGATATTTAGAGTGACAGCCATGGCCTTTGCAGAGCTGAGACGAGAACTCATCGGAAAAGGCAGGAGTGGCATGAAGGAGAGCAGCAATCAATAAAAGAAAGAAACTCGAGGCGAAGTTGGAAGAAGCCCTGGCCATGGCTAGGGTTTTGTAGTATGCTTTGCATGGGAATGCTAGGGTTTCGTTGCCACCTTTTTATAGGGCTAAATTGGTACGTAAGAACTGAATAGGGTTTATTACGAAATTGAATTGAAATGGTCAGAAAAGTTTAATGCTTTGTGAAGAGGTATATTTATTTTTTAAATTTAATCGGCATTCAATTTCTGCATATTGCAGAAACCTTCATAAGGTTTTGCATGCGCCATGATTACTATGGATCCCACACACAAACATATCTTCTCGTTAGAAGTTAATTAATTAGAGATCAAACTTGAAAGCTCATCATTCAATCGATTTCACTTAGAATACGATTTGTAACGATTTTATAACCATTCATAACTTTTCTAATACTTTAAAAATTAAAAATTTTAAATATTAAAAATATTTCGTAAAATCACCATAATCTTAATATAAACTTAAATTTATATCATAAAAATATGTTTTTTATTTTTTTTTTCTTTTGGTGATTATTTATGTGTAAGACCTTTTTCCTTTTTTTTTTCTTTTGATAAACTTCTTATTTTTTTTATTTTTAAAATAGAAAAAGATTACTACTTCTATGTAAAATTTAAGACTTGTTTGAGACTTATATTAGATATGACTTTTAAAAACTACTTAACAAACTAGGGTATTAAATTTTTTTATTATTTTAAAAAATAACTTTTAAGAAAATTAAATAAGCTCATATAAAAAATAACTTTTATATAATTAGTTTGTATTTTTAAAAACAGAAAAATGAAGTGTATCTAAGTCGTATCGGTTTGAATATTTAATTTTAAAAAAAATAAAACTTGTATATAAAAATAAAATATGGACAGATTTCTCTTATTTAAAAAAAAATTATTTTTACTATTTGAATGTAAATTTTTAAGAATAGAAAATAGAAATTATATTAAATGGAGGCTTAGAATATCAGTTTAAATTTTTTAAGAAAGAGTTATAATTAGTTTATAAAGGTAGGATATGATACATGTCATGAATGCACACAGTCGACAAGGTGCTCTGCTCCTTTTCGAGAAGTGTGGGAACCAAAAAATTAATGCATTTATTATCACCAAAATCTTTATACAAGAGATGTTGACTGTTCATTGGACATTATGAGTTTTCTTCTGCATGTTCTTAATTAGGTCACATATTGGGAGCCTTTGGCTATTTCTGCTGATAAATGTAAAACAAACACCACCACCAAAGTATTTCAAATCATTGTTGGAATAAAAGGAAAATTTTAGATGTGATGATTTAAAAAAATATATTAAAAATTATGATGTTAAAAAAATTTTACTACCTCAAATTTAAAAATTTTTAAAATAATTTTTAACAACATAAAATAAGTTTATATTTTTTTATAAAAAAAATTTTAAAAATGAATACTATGTCTTTTAATGGTTATTGGAATAAAAGAAATAAATATGCTTTTGTTAGGAATATTTCTCCTTCAAAGTTTATGAATGATTACATAATTACCATCTAAATGGTTTAGGCTTTTTTGTAATTGTTTTAAAAAGAAAAATAGTTTTTAAAAATTATTCTTTAATATTTTGTAAAATAAAAATCTGTTTGAGAACTTGAAATGTTTTTAACTTATTTTTAATATTTTAAAAATAAATATGATATCTAGTACTTTATTTGTAATTATTTGTATAATTATTTTTTTTAAAACAACTATTAGAAAATAAGTGAAAATAAGTAAAAACAACTTAAAGATGTTTTCTAAAAACATTTTTTTTTTATTTTTAAGAATAGAAAATAAAAAACAATAATAATATTTATAAAAGTATAAATTATGTATTTAACATATGATATATTTAAAAAAAATACTATTTTGTATTAAGTTAGATTTTGATTAAAAACAATATTTTTTATTTATAAAATAAATAATAAATATTTTAATTTTTAAACTTTATCTATTACTTTCTTATCCATTTCACTTTCAAAGGAAAAAAACTATTATCAATTTCACATGAAAATTAAGTTTATAAAAAATAAATTTATCATCAATTTTTTTTAAAGTTTATTAAATATATATATATATATATATCTATTACAAAATGAACAATTTTGTTTCATTTTAATTTTTAAATTAATTTTATTAGATAAAATTTAAATTTTAAAATATTATTCTTTAATTTAAAAATAAATGATAAAAGGAATAAACTATTGAGAAACAAATTAATTTATTATTCAATATTGAAAATTGATTTTATAAAAAATAAATTTATTATCAATTTGTTTTTTCTTTTTTTAAATCTTATTCAATATTCCTTTTACCCATGATTTGACTCTCTTTCACGTGGGGACATGAATTAACCTAATTTTATCTACAAGTACTCAGAACTGCTTGTTGGTAAATTGGTACGGCTTCTCCAGTGTCACATTTGTGCCCACCGTTGGCCTCTTAATTGAATGGTGTACCAGTTTATGATGTATCACGTTCTGGTGGTGTCAATTAAGATAAACTACAGAATCATTAACGACTTGTACAATTAGCATAAATGCTTTGGCCAACTTGTTCCATGGAGTATATTTCTTATATTTGTGTCATAACGATTCCAGGTGCTGCTTATCTTCTCCTTTCTTAAATGCCCATATAAGAAATAATGACAAACATTAATACTAATGGGGAGATTTCTACATTGTACGGAGAAAGTGAGTTCACGACGGATGTCACTCTCTTATCCAAAGGTGATCAATCATCGATTTATAATTATACACCAAGTACTTTTAGATCATATTTGGTACGCAAGAATAAAGAGTGATAATAAATATCTCATTTCTTTTCTTATTTATTATCATTTTAAAATAATTTTATTGAAAACAAAAATGAAATAAAAATTAATTTCAAAGGAAATGAAATCTCACTTATTAAATGATTTCAAAGAAATTGAAATTCAGGGATTTTGATTTATTTTTGAGAGGTATTTTGATTTCATAGAGCAAATTATTTTTAAAAACTCTTTTCAAAATAAAAAATTAATTTATTTTAATAAGTTGTTTTTAATAATAATTTCTTTTATCTTGATTTTATAAAAGGCAAATTGTAAATTAAATTTATTTAATATAAAATAAAATTAATTCAAGTCTTATTAAAAATAAAAATAATTTTATAATTATAAATAAATTAAAATAAATAAGTAGTTTCTTATCAAATATAAATAGTATTATCATGATATAATCATAAATTATATTTTTTTATAAACATTATAAAAATATGAATATTAACATTTTATGAAAGCATAATTGATTTATTTTGTTAAAAATAAATAACAATAATTTAAAATTAATCATTTTTAATAGTATACTATTTTCAAAATTATTAAACTTATTATTTTGTTTTTAAGAATTGTTTCTCAAGAACAGCAATCAAATAGTAGTATGTATTAATTTTTTTAAAAATTTTTTTAAAAAAAATCACAAGCCCAAATTAGGTTTTATTATTTAGCAAAACAAACTAGCCTTTTTTTTTTTAATGAAAATAAAAAAATTATTTTAAATTATGTATAATGTGAGAGTTTTATATGTATGTATGAATATTATTGTCAATTTGTTTATTTATTTATTTTTTCATTATTTTTGTTTTTTAACATCAAAATAGAGAAATAATAATTTCAATCTTATATTCCTTTATGCATCCAAACATAAAAATTGGAATCACCAAATCCATTTCAATTTAAGGAGAAATAGAAATGAAAAGAAAATTTTCATTCTCATTTCTCTTTTCCCTTGTACCAAACATGGCTTTAATGTCTCAGTGATTTCACAGCCTAGCTAAGCTACAAAAGCTTGGTATTGAGCCTCATCCAATAGATCATCAGCATCATGGTAATGTCCTTGAGCTTTTCCAACCAATCAGGGAGTTGTTGCTTCTCCTTAGCATCTATAAGCATAGCTATGATGGAAGACAAGGTCTTCTCTATCTTCTTCATTTTGTTTTCCAAACCCCATAAGCTAATTCTTCTTACAATACCTAACATGAATGAATCATGGTTCAAAGTTGAGTAATGGGTCATTGACTTAAAAGGATCTTGAGGTGTATCAGTCTCAATGTATCGGCTCAATATCAGGTTATACACAAGATAAGATAATTTAAAAGTTCAAAAAATTATAAAAATATTATGTAAATTTGATATATATATATATATATATATATATATATATATATATATATATATATATATATATATATATATATATATATATAATAGGAACAATTAAATAAGCTAAAAAATATTAATAGAATAAAATTGACTCACATTTAACATGATTTAAATAATTATAAAAAAATCTGCTTAAAGTGATTTATGATAATGGTAAGAAAGAGAAAAAAGAAGCCAACTCAAAATGAATTGATCTATTCTAGTGTAGATCACAAATTTTGGGTTAATTATTGAGGAATTTTTGTCTTCGTTCAAGATGAAATGAGGACACACTATTGTTGCAAGCAAATAACCTTCAAGACTGAGAGCTCGAACAACCGGAAGAATTTATGAGCACCTGAATCCATAGTTGTTTCTTGAGAGTTTTAAAGATTGCAGAGAGTGTAGATGAGAACCTCAATGAGGGGGCTGCCATCAATGGTACTCCATTTGTGCTGAAGATGCTTGATGAAGAGACACTATTAGTCATTGTTGCAGCTTAAGCTATAGACGAAAGTCAAATGACTCTGGTACCATATAAAAATGATGAATAAAAGAAACAATTACGAAGGGTTTTCTTTGTATGAGTTCTAACAACTGTTCTGCACTTTTGATCTTCTTGAACTGTTATACTATGTAGATGCAACTAGAGAATTCTAGAAGCATAGAGAACCTATTATAACAGAAAATTGTTAAGAAGTTGCTTCAACACCCACCGACCCCACGACCGCCTCCAATTTTTACAACCAGCCGTCTTCTCTAGTTGATAAAAAGAATATTGTAAGAAATTTTTATTTCTTGTTCTTCTTTTGTTTGTTTGTATGAATTTTTTTATTTTCTCTTCTTCTTTTGTTTGTTTTTTCAATAATAAGTTGGGTTGGTCTTGTGAAACCCAATTATCTTGTTGTATTTGTACAATGAATATCATTTTAGTAACATTATCAAATTGTTTAGTAATGTTAGAGGGTATTATTAATTAGGAGTGTTCATCTTAAACTTGTTTCTCCTATTTTTGCACTATTTAAAGAACCAAAAAACTCGACCGAGGGGAGTTGTTATCCATGGTTTCATTTCTTCATGTTTTTAAGTGCCTCCCCTTCTTATCTACATTATGAATGTCCCCACCACCAACACATACATCACTAGCACGTCTCAAGTGCCTCATTTGTATTGCTTTCAAATAAGAACAAAACAACCAAAATTAAGAAAAATAGAGAAAAATATATGAAAAACAAAGAATTTTTTTTTAAAAAATAGATAAAATCTCTACAAATAGATATTCTCTCATAAGGAAAAACTTTTAAGACCCATTAGATGAAGATGAAGAAGGAAGAAATCCAAATGATTGATGGATTGAGTATAATTCCTTGGTACCAAATAGTGCCGCTATGGTGAGAGACATTTGACTCCTGTTAGAAAAAGAAATCTGAAGAAAGAAGAATTGAGAGAAAAGATGAAAAGAATTCTCTTCATTGATTCATGAGAAAATACAAGGCTGCTCTGTTATATAACAGAGTAAAATGGCTCAACAAACTGAACGAGAAAAGCGGAAACAAACTAAACAAAACAACTCAAAAATAGCTCAGCTACCAATAATGACAAAACTACCCTTCTAGTAAAAAACAACTAATACAATCAATCCTAATACTCCCCCTCAAGATGGACTAAAGATGTTCTTTAGACCCATCTTGCCAATAAGAAGCTTAAAAGAAGAAGGATGAAGGGCTTTTGTCAAAACATCTGCTAACTGGTGTTCTGTAGAAACAAACAGAGGCTTGAGAACCCCACTTTGAACCTTGTCTCGAACAAGATGACAATCAATCTCAATGTGTTTTGTGCGTTCATGAAACACGGGATTTTCAGCTATATGTAAAGCAGACTGATTGTCACAAAAAAGAAGAGCAGGAGCAGAATGATCTATACCAAAGTCCTTGAGAAGAGCAAGAAGCCAAGTAATCTCACAAGAAGTATTGGTCATAGCACGACACTCAGCTTCAGCAGAAGAGCGAGAAACAATGTGTTGTTTCTTGGATTTCCATGACACCAAAGAATTCCCCAAGAAAACACAAAAACCAGTAACAGATCTTCTCGAATCAGGACAACGAGCCCAATCTGAATCAGTATAAGCCATCAAACAAAGCTCTGAATTACTAGGAAAGAACAAACCCATGCCAGGATTACCTTTAAGGTAACGAAGGATTCTTTGAGCAGCATGTAAATGGGGCAATTTAAGACGAGAAATGAACTGACTAAGTCGACCTACAGCATAAGAAATGTCAGGTCGTGTTAATGTCAAATATAACAGCTTCCCAAGTAGCCTATGATACAAGCTAACATCAGGAAGATCAACCCCCTCATCCATGGATAACTTGACATTAGCTTCCATAGGTGTACTAGCAGCTTTGCAACCTAAATACCCGAAATCAGAAAGCAAATCAAGAACATATTTTCGCCGAGAAACACAGATTCCAGTAGAGGATTTAACAATTTCAAGACCAAGGAAATACTTGACATCACCCAAATCCTTCAGTTTAAAGAGTTTATTCAACTCAGATTTCAAATCAGCAATGGCCCCTTGATTATTACTAGCTATAATCACATCATCAACATAAACAAGAAGAGCAATGAACAAGCCATCAACATTTTTGATGAAAAGAGAATGATCGGAAGGAGATTGACTGAATCCCAAGCCCATAATGGCAGTAGAAAACTTAGAAAACCACTGTCTTGAGGCTTGTTTGAGACCATATAAGGATTTATGAAGCAAACAAACAGCATTCGAAGGCAAAGACTCCCCCTTTCTATTATAACCAGGAGGTAACTTCATATACACTTCCTCATTCAAGTCTCCATGAAGGAAAGCATTGTTCACATCCAATTGTAACAAATGCCAACCTTTAACAGCAGCAATAGCCAAAAGCAATTTAACAGTCACTAGTTTTGCCACTGGTGAAAAAGTATCAACATAATCAATGCCTTCACGTTGAGTATACCCTTTGGCCACTAAACGAGCTTTATACCGTTCTATGGTACCATCAGCCTTATGTTTAATTTTGTACACCCATTTACAGCCAACGGGGTGCTTACCAACAGGTAAACTAACAATGGACCAGGTCTTATTTTCCTCAAGAGCCTCTAATTCACAATCCATGGCAGCCCTCCATTCTGGTATTTCAGCAGCCTTTGCAAAAGAGCTGGTTCTGAAATAATGGAAACTGAGAGAGAAAAAAGTTTGTAAGAAGGAGAGAGCTTATCATAACTCAAAAAATGTTGTATGGGATGAGAAGTGGAGTGAGTTTCAACATGAGCAACAGAGTTGATTAAAGAGCAGTGATAATCTTTCAAATATGAAGGTTGTTTGGAGACTCTTGTTGGTCGTGAAGAAGGAGCAACTTGAAGAGGTGGCTGTGAAACAACACGAGGAAGAACTGAGGAAGATTGATCATTATCAGCAGCAATACAAGGAAGAACTCGATCATGAAACAAATCAGAAGAAATATCAGGAGAAGAACAGGGATTTGTCTTTGAAAAAGGAAAGATCTCTTCATGAAAAATAACATTTCTAGAGATAGATATGGAACGTGTCTCTATATCTAGTAATTTGTATCCTTTAAAACCAAAGGGATAACCAAGAAAAACGGCTGCTTTGGCTCGAGGTGAGAATTTTGTCCTGTTAGCTTTCAAAGTAGAAACATAACACAAGCAACCAAAGACCCGCAAATGACTATAATCAGGCAGCTTATCATGTAGGATTTCAAAAGGAGTCTTATTGTTTAGAAAAGGACTTGGTGTTCTATTGATTAAGTATACTGCAGTGAGTATACAGTCACTCCAGTAACAGACAGGAAGGCTGGACTGAAAAAGAAGAGCACGGGCCACATTTAGAATATGCTGGTGTTGCCTTTCTACCACAGAATTCTGTTGAGGAGTTTCAACACAAGAACGATAGTGTATGACACCAAGAGAATGATAGAAATTGGAAAGAAATAATTCTGGAGCATTATCTGATCTTATGGCCTTAACTTCCTTACCAAACTGCTTCTTTACAAAAGCAAAGAAATCTGGAATATATTTTTGAACTTCAGATTTATTCTTCAACATATAAACCCAAGTTACTCGACTATAATCATCAACTATAGTCAAGAAAAATTTGTAGCTTTCAACACTGCCAACAGAAAAAGGTCCCCATATATCTAGATGCAAAAGATCAAAAGTGGAAGAACATCTTTTATTAAGAGAAATGTAAGGCAGACAACGCTGCTTAGCTAAAGGACATACATTGCAGGGAGTAAGATCAAAGGATGAATCAAAATCCAATACAGATTGTAGACCTTTTAAACGACTAAAAGAAGGATGTCCAAGTCTAGAATGCCACAAAGAAAGAATATTAGAAGTAGGAATCCGAGAAGCTGCAACAAAAGCTTTATCAGCAACAAAACTGTCAAAATCCAGCTGATATAACTGACCTTTCCTGCTACCCTTCCCAATCATCTTGCCCCGAGATGGTTCCTGAATAATGCAAGCATCAGGAGTAAAAACCATTGAAATAGATAAAGTGTCTGTAAATGCACTCACAGAAAGTAGATTATATCTGAAAGTAGGCACAAACAACACATTTAGAAGCTTGACATCCTTCGAAAGAATGACCGAACCAACTCTATCAATAGGGACAGTAATACCAGTAGGTAAAGTAACTCGGACATTTTGAACAGCAATAGAAGAATCAAATAGAGAAATGTCATTGCAAACATGATGGGTGGCCCCACTATCAATAATCCAACCTTTATTTTGGATTTTAACTTTATTACCAGCAAAATTAGACACTGATGGTCCTGTTGAAGAATTCTCTGTGGAAGCTGAAGAAGTAGAGCTTAATTGGTTGGTTAAGAGTTGAATCAATTGTTGACACTGCATGGTAGTGAGGGAAGAAACAGTGGATTCAGAAGAACCTGCATTCAAAGACTCAAGAACTTCTGAATTGTTAGCCATTGAGCTTGAATTAGGGCCTTTATTTTTGAATTTCCATCCCGGTGGATACCCAACAAGTTTATAGCATTTATCTTTGATATGACCTTGGAAACCACAATAAGAACAAGTAATTCTATCCCTTCTAGTTTTAGAGCCACCTGAACTTCCTGCTAGTGCATTAGAATTAGAGCCAAATGTCATAGGATCAGAATTGTGAGAACCAGAATAAAAATAACCAACAGTCCTGTGACGTTCTTCTTGAATAACCAGAGAAAACACTTTATTAATAGCAGGTAAGGGATCCATCATCAAAATTTGTCCTCTAATCTGAGCATAAGAGTCATTTAAACCCATAAGAAATTGTAAAACATACTCCCTATGTTGATAATCTGTCCAGACTCTCAATCCACCACAATGACATACTGGAACAGGTTGAAACTCCCTCAATTCATCCCAAAGAATCTTCAATTTAGTGAAATATGAATTGACATCCAATGAACCTTGATTAAGAGCATATAATTGCTTCTTAATTTGAAAAATTCGAGGTCCATTACCCTGATTAAATCTATCATTCAAATCTCTCCAGATATCACAAGCAGAATCCAAATATAAAAGACTATCTGCAATTTCTCTTGAAACAACATTTATGATCCATGAAGAAATCATACCGTTACATCTATTCCAAGCACCGTAAATCAAATCATGAGACATAGGTCTAGAAATCGTACCATCCACAAAACCAACTTTGTTCTTCGTTGTGAGAGCCATCAGCATCGCTCTACGCCAGGTATGATAATTCGCTCCAGTCAAAAGATTTGAAACAAGATTGAGCCCTGGATGATCTCCATTATGAAGAAAATAGGGACTACTCGAATCTTCAACAACAACAATCTCAGAATTCACCTGGCCACCGCGATTACCATTACCAGATCCATCTTTCGCCATGAACACGATCGAGAACAAAGAACAGAGAAAGAGAAGAAAAAAAAATAGAAATTAGGGATTTGAAACCCTAAATGGATAGCTCTGATACTATGTTAGAAAAAGAAATCTGAAGAAAGAAGAATTGAGAGAAAAGATGAAAAGAATTCTCTTCATTGATTCATGAGAAAATACAAGGCTGCTCTGTTATATAACAGAGTAAAATGGCTCAACAAACTGAACGAGAAAAGCGGAAACAAACTAAACAAAACAACTCAAAAATAGCTCAGCTACCAATAATGACAAAACTACCCTTCTAGTAAAAAACAACTAATACAATCAATCCTAATATGCTCCCATTATTGATGAGAGGATCGATGATTAATGCATCATATCATGTCTTCTCTTTTCTCTCTTTCTACTTTTGGTATAGGCATTGGGTATACCCATCTCCTCTTTTCATTTGGTTTTTGTGGATATGTCCTTGGTGGTGCTTGTGAATTGGGAATAAGAAGCAAATTTGGTAATTAATAATGTATTATTTTGTGTAATAATAGTTTATTATTTTATATGTGCAATATGAATATTGAATCAAATAAGATCACATGATGTATATTTATATGGTAATGGTAACATATATGGTGTATTATATAAATTTTAATGACATGGTATGACTTGAATAAGTTTTGATAATATATTAGTTTATATCATCATGATGTATTATTTTATGTATATGCTAATGGTACAATATTGCCAAATAATGTGGATTCAATGATATTATATCATGACGTAGATTTAATAATATTATATACATTTAATGATTTAAATTTATTTAATTTTAATTATTTTTTAATAATATTTTTACAATTTTTTGAAATTTTTAATTGTTATATTTTGCATTTCACCTAATATTAAGAGAAGATATGAAAATTGATGTATCTCAAAACCCTTTGAGTCAATGATCAATATTATTGAATAATGTGTTGCACCTTGAGAAAATCCCCAAAAAACATATCTTTATCGAGAATCACTTTTTCAAAGTTGGAGAATCACTTAAAATAATTACTAGATAATCCTCTCTTTGAAACAAAGGGCACTTTTGGTTTTATTGGTATTTAGAAACAATTTTGTTTTCTTTATATTACTATATCTTTAGAATCAATAATTTTACATGAGGAACTACTAAACTCAATCACTTGTTACCATTACTTTTTCGTTTTTTGTTGAGGCTTATCATATAGAGGTACAATAATTTTATATGAGGAACTACTAAACTCAATCACTTGTTGTCATTACTCTTTAGTTTTCTGTTGAGGTTTATACTGTGAAGGTACAATAATTTTATTTAAGAAATATTAAACTCAATCACTTTCTACTATTATTCTAAAGTTTTTTGTTGACGTCTATACCATTAAGGCACTCAAATTAGTCAGCAATCGATTTGGTATATCTAATTGATTACTTCCAATCATATGAATCAATAGTTCAAATTGCACTCAAAAGTAGGACATCTCTCATTTTTATACAAACTTCTATCCTAGAAACAACGGTACGCACCCCCAATTATAGCCCCTCCATGTAAACTTGGTAGGTGATTTTTCAAAAAATCATATTTATGTCATATAATACATTATCAAGAATAATATCAAAACCCTTTTTTCAATTTATATTCCAACACTAAAGCTTTGTTGGGATATATTTCATATTTTTTTATTTTTAAAAATAGAAACTTTGATTAAAAAAAAAAAAGAAAGAAATTTTATAAAAAGAAAATTGTAGATTTACCTTATGTTTTCAAGTATTATTTTAAAACTTTTTTTAAATTGAGTTAGTAAACTTTTTTAATAATTTAATTTTTCAATTAATTTTTAAAAATCATTACATTTTAATAGTAGCGTCTAAAATTTTTTATATTTTATATAAAAAATTATTAAAATTTTCTGTTTTTCAAATCTAAATAGACATTAAGCAATTCAATTTAAAAACATTCCTAATAAAAATATTACTAACAAAAATGTTATATATATATTAACTAAAATCATTTTTAAGTGGCTGTTAACATGAATAGGAAAGCTCAACATATACGCGAAGTCAAGACTTTTTGTATAATAATTTAGGAGATAATAAATGCGTTAATTTTGTGGTACCCAGATTTTCGGGGTGGATCAGAACCGCTCGTGTGGTTTCTAGGAGGCCTGCATAAGTCAACACTATCGTAAACTCCCTCTCATTTCGAAAAACAAATTTTCTAAAAAATTAATAATATGATGGCAATATCACAGATTTTTTCAAATACCTACCCAACCCTACCCCACTCCTAATGAGGTAGGTTTAAAATTTAAATAAAAAATTAAAAGTAGGTTTGAAATTTTCCTTAAAATTTTGAACGGATTCGATATGGGTTCAAAAATTACCTTATCCCATACATTGCCTCTATTATATATATAATTAATTTAATTTAATTTTTTTCTTTTATTTTTAATATATATAAAAATAATTACAATAAAATACTTTTCAATAAAATAAGTTATAAAAAATTATAATATTTTAATTATTTATAAATTATATTTATTTTAATGTAATTAAAAAAAATTAAAAACAATTTTTTTAAAAAAATTCAAAATTTATTTTTAAAAAAAGGTAAAAGGGGCGAAGGGAGGATTTTTTTATAAAAGTACAGTAATTTCAAAAAATAATTCTTAAATTATCGTAGTAAAAATAATAATTTCAAATCTATCGTAATTTTTATTAAGTAGGAGAGAAGGATAATTTATGGAGTTGGAAATCGTTTTTTTAAGATATAATTTTCATAAATATATATATATAAATTAACCGATCAGGTCTATTGAAAAGACAATTTAAAAAAAAAAAAAACAATTGGAAATCGTCTCTTCAAGACTATTTCCACAATCCATTAGTACGTGTCTTTGCCTTGCTTATAACACACGTTAGTCAGGCTAGTTTGAAGCCTTGAAAAAGCTGCGCTTCAACCTTCTGTAGATCATTCTCCTTCTATAAAACTCGCTCCCTTAGAGTCGCCTCTACTCGTCAGCAGTCGGGGAAGAGTGAGGTTTTGAATTTTGTTTGTGGGTTTTGGAAGAGTATGGGAGAGGAGGGTGGTCGTGGCCGTGGAGGTAGGGTGGTGGTGAGGGAGTTTGACCCTGAAAAGGATTGCAGGAGAGTGGAGAAAGTGGAGAGGAGGTGTGAGGTTGGACCTAGTGGGAAGTTCTCCCTCTTCACGGACCTGTTGGGCGACCCAATTTGCAGGGTATTCTAAACTCGTCATTGAAGAGATGATTTCCATTAAATTGAAAAAAACGATTTCCCAAAAAAAAGAAAAAAAAGAAAATTAAGCAATGGAAATCGTCTCTTGAAGAGATGATTTCCACCAAAAATTAAAAATAAAATAAATTTTAATATATATTATAATACAATTAATTATCTATATATTATATAAAGAAATAACACAATTTAATATAAAATATATTATAAATTCAATTTGAAATAAAAAATTAATTATACTCATACCATTATTATAAATATATATTATAAAATTAATTAATTTTATTTACTAAATTTAATATAAGATAAATAATATTTATCTTTTTTTTTTCTTTCACTTTACAATTAAAAAAACTATTATCAATTTATGTGAAAAAATGAGTTTAAAAAAACAAATTTGTTATTAATTTATTAAATAATAATTTACAAAATAAATAATTTTGTTTTGTTTTAATTTTTAAAATAATTTTTGTAGGAGAATTTAACTTTTGTATGACATCCACTACACGCTTCATATCCCCAATTCCAATGCATTAGACTCATAGCCCATAGGAGAATCTTACCTATTAACCTATTACACTTCATCTCTTGCATTCAACCAATTTGAAGACCATTTCCTACACTCATAGCTATATAAAGATATTAGTTTATTTAATTAATATGAAATAATAGGATTATTGTTTATGTTTATCAATCAAATAATATGTTTTATAAAATATTAGTAAAATGAGAATGAAAAATAATAATAATAGAATAATTATATATTTATATATTTTACATAATATATGATTTAAAAAAATATTAAAATCTAAAAAATAGAAATACAACATTATCCGAAATTATGAATTTATCCAATATTTTTAAAAAAAATTAATATTAGTCTTAAATCATTGAAAAAATTGTTGTAAAACAATGAGTTGTAAAACAATGAGATGTAAAAATAAAAATATAAATAAAAGTAGAAATAAAACTAAAATGTTATTTGATTTATTTAAATGTATAATATATATATATATATATATATAAAATAATTGTTATAGTATAAAATAGTAACCGTGAGTATTAAATGTATATAATATATATTTAAATATTAAATATATATAATATATATTTTTAAATATTAAATATATATAATATGTAAATTTACATTTAAAATGTTATATTATATACATTTAAATATCCATTTTAAAAAGAAAAGAAAGATATAGTTGTAAAATGTTAGAATATATAATCAAAAAATTGAATTTAGTAATGGTTGTTAGTATTAAATTATTTGTTTGCATATAATATTATTTAAAATATATTAAAATATGAGAAGTATAAATAGAACATTATATGAAATTATGAATTTATCTTACATATTTTTAAAAAAATTAATATTAGTCTTAAATTGTTGAAAAAATTCTTGTAAGATATTGAGAGTTAAAAATAAAAATAAAAATAAAAGTATAAATAAAACTAAAATGATATTTGATTTATTTAAATTGATATTTTAATGTATATAATATATATATATATATATATATATATATATATATATATATATATATATATATATATATATATATATAAAGTAATTGTGTATAATATAAAATAGTAACTGTGAGTATTAAAGGTATATAATATATATTTAAATATTAAAATATTATATACATTTAAATATCCATTTTAAAAAAGAAAAGTAATATATAGTTGTAAAATATTAGAATATAAAATAAAATAAAATAAAATAAATGAATTTAGTAATGGCTGTTAGTATTAAATTATTTTTTTTGCATATAACATTATTTAAAAAATATTAAAATATAAGAAATATAAGTAGAACATTATCCGAAATTATGAATTTATCTTATACAATATGTAAATTTACATTTAAAAAGTTATATTACATACATTTAAATATCCATTTAAAAAAGAAAAGAAAGATATAGTAATGGACAATGCACCATAATATTAGTAAAATAAATTTGAAAAATACATATTGTATATCAATTATTATCATAAAGTTTATTGATGATGATACTTCTTTATTGATCTTTTGAATAGGTTTGATAATGGACGGTTACACCACAGTGTTGTGTTATACTAGGGGTGAAATTATTGATTGTGAATTTGGGGTATGTTATGATCGTCTTCCTGCTAATTATGTCCATTTGCCTATTTGAGATGATGGTGATGTGAGCATAATGTTTACTGTTGTCGCACAATCTCCTCCAAATACTATTGAAATGTATTGTCAAACTTCTTCAATTGATTATCACCTCATGCCAAGTAGCTTTACTACCCCAATTCATATTGAAAGTCTAGATCCAAGTCAACAAATGGCAAAAGAGAACACATTTTCCCCTATGTATAAGCAAAGTTATGATAATGACATGGAATCTATAGTTAGGGTAGATTTGGCGAGGGTTACTGATTCAATTATAATGATAGTTGAAAATTACATTGATATTTTACCTGGAAATGTGGAGTTCTTTGATGAAGATGATGGTAATGAGGATATTATGGACATGGAGGATAATTAAAATACAGAAAATAATGCATCATTGCTAGGTGGTGGTGAACATGATGTCCCTTCCCCAATATTTAGAGAATTGAATTGGGATGTAATTAACTCCATAACTGACAAAGATTTTAACAGCACACACTGGCTTATGGAATGAATTAGATAAATTGTTTAAGGGTTTGCAGTTTGAGAGTAAGGTAGACTTATAATATGTTGTTAAACGTTATTCCATATGTAGGAATCAACATTTGATTGTTATTGAATCTGAGCCAGATATGTGGGTTGCAAAGTGAAAAAAATGGTATGAGGGTTGTAATTGAAGGCTTCGTGCATGTTATCATAAATGTCATGGTTTGTTTAAGATAACAAAGTACACAAGTCCTCACACTTGTGTTTACCCTAAACTATCACAAAACCACTCACAATTAGACTCCACATTCATTGCACGAGAAGTTCAAAATGTAGTCCAAAGTGATCACACAATATCAATTGTTGCATTACATCAAATAGTGAAAGATAAATTTGGTTATAATGTTCATTACAAGAGGATTTGGGAAGCAAAGAGGAAAACAATCATAAGGATATTTGGTGATTGAGATGAATCTTACCAAACTTTACCTAGGTGGATGAATATTGTTAAACTTACTAATCCTAGGACTAAGGTGTTTGGAAGACATCAGTACTAGCAGGTTGCAATGGAAATGTACGTTTTATGCATGTGTTATGGGATTTGGGGCATGTGTTGAGGGATTCAAGCATTGTAGACCAGTAATACAAATAAATGACACTTTTTTATATGGAAAATACATAGGAAAACTTTTTATTGCAACATCAATCGATGCTAATGGTCATATCTTCCCTCTTGCATTTGCAATAGTTGAAGAGGAATCATCGGATAGTTGGTCTTGGTTTCTTTATACATTAAGGAGTCAAGTCACGCAAAAAGAAAACATATGTCTCATTTATGATCGTCATGCAGGAATATAAGCAACCATTAGGGATCCTAGTGTTGGATGGAACCCGCCTTATGCACACCATCGATATTGTCTTAGGCATGTGGCAAGAAATTTCAATGATAAATATAGAAATAAGATGTTAAAAGACTTAGTGTATAGAGTTGGGTCTCAACATCAACCACAGAAGTTTGAGTCATGTATGACTGAGTTAAAACGATTAGATGAGAAATGTTCAGAATGGTTTAACAAGTTGGACACGAAGAAATGGACTTTGACACATGATAGAGGACATCGATATGGGTGGATGACTACAAATATTGCTGAATGCATAAATGGAGTGCTTAAAGGGGCTAGAATGTTGGCTATCACTGCTCTTGTTCGATTAACTTTCTATCGTTGTGTTTCATATTTCGAGACTCGTCGAATAGAGATACAAACTCAAATTGAAAATGGAGATTTGTATACTTCATATGCCATTAACAAAATAACAAAATATGAATCAAGGGCTAGTGGACACACTATCAATATCTTTCGCTGTTCAAATGAGATATTTGAAGTGACAATTGCTCCCCATGGGTTTCATATGGATAAAGGAAACAATATACAAATTGTGAAGTTGAAAGAAAGTACATGTACTTGTAATAAATGACAATAATTTGATATCCCATGTTCACATGTGCTAGCTGTATGTGCACGTTCAAGGATTGATAGTTGGCAATT
This sequence comes from Vitis vinifera, assembly GCF_030704535.1. Classification (NCBI taxonomy): domain Eukaryota; kingdom Viridiplantae; phylum Streptophyta; class Magnoliopsida; order Vitales; family Vitaceae; genus Vitis; species Vitis vinifera. The sequence continues at coordinate 22,444,494 of NC_081813.1, read as the reverse complement.
TGTTGACAAACATTATATGATGGATGTATATGGTTGCTGTTATACACCACAATTCAATCCAATTCCACATCAAGCCTATTGGCCATAACCTAATTTTCCAATTGTTCATCCTAATCCAACTCTAGTACGTGATAAAGGAAGACCAAGATCTTCAAGGATTAGGAATAAAATGGATTGGAGAGAACCAAGTGTCAAAGTCCGATGTGGGCTTTGTAGACAAGAGAGTCACAATCGTCGAAAATGTCCTAACAAAAGGGAGTCTTCTAACACAACCATTCAATGATATTGTAAGATCAAGTTGAAAATTTTACTATTTAAATTAAAGTTTTTTTAAAACATTAAAGATAAACATTGAGTTATTTTCATATAATTGCATTGGAATGTCTTATAATAAACTAATGAAATTATTTAAATGATACAGGGAATACATTCTCATGGATCCTGGACGTGTAGATCGTTCTGTTCTGTATAACCAGGAAGTACACCGATCTTTGCCATTGTTGACGTCATGAAGCCAGTTTCTATCGTAATAGTGTTTTACATGCATGCATCATTCCATATTTGCAATAATCTAGATTCTACGGTGTTGCCTGATTAGATTTCATTTCATTGGATTGGCACCTTATTATAGTATTTATAGAGAGATGGCGCCCTGAGACCCACACTTTCCATGTACCTTAGGGAGAGTGTACCATCACACTTCAGGATCTTAGCATTATTTTAGGTTTACCGATTGATGGTGTTGCAATTAGTGATAGCACAAGCTTGGATTGGAGAGAGGTGTGGGCTGCATTGTTAGGAATGGTGTCTGAAGATAGAGATATATCTGGACAAAGACTTCATTTGTCTTGATTGACATATCCTTTTTCTTCATTGACACCTGATGTTGATGTAGAGTACGTGCGATGCTATGCTAGGGTTGATTGGAGGTTTTCTTTTTGCGGATAAATCGAACAATATGGTGCGTTTAATGTTTTTACCACTACTTGAGGATTTTGGAGTTACTGGTACTTATAGTTAGGGTAGTGCTTGCCTAGCTTGGCTATATCGAGAGATGTGGTGAGCATCTCGTATTGATGCACATGATGTATCGGGTCCTCTCATTTTGTTACAATTATGGATATGGGATAGATTTCCCTTTATAGCACCTATGAACTTATATTTGGCCCTACATGATGGAGTACTACCATAACCACCTTTAGGCATGCGGTATGTATTCAACCTTAGTTATAGCATATGTAAACACATATATGCATAAATAAACAATTATATAAACTTTTAATATATATTCTTTTTGTAGTTAGAGAGATGAGTTTTGCACAACTTCGACACCTATGCATGTGTTACCTCAGTATAGGTATCTACTTGATCGACTTATGCCAGAGTAGGTGAGAAATTTATTATTGTGAATAATTTTTTTAAACAATTTGTAATAAAAAAATTATTAAATAATGTGAGTTATATTTCAAATTTTATTGCAGATTATATTGGAGCTATATACTAATTATATCATCTCTGAACTCTCAGATTACTGTACTATTGCCTCTAACTTGTGGTTGACTATGGCACCCCTTTCTGTTTCCACATAGTGGAGTGGCATAAACCTTATTGTGTTTTGAGGCAATTTGGGCTACTACAACATATTCTTGAGCAGTGCGATACAGAATTGGGATTACATAAATATGATTTAAGGAGTCGATATGATTTGGATTGGATGAGTATTCATCACCATTATATTCAAAGGTGGGAGGCTAGGTACGATCATTTTGCTAGAGCTGAGGTAGCATATACTTTTTATGTGTATAACCACCCATATATGGTGTGGTATCATTCTATCACTCGTTTTTTTTTACTCCACATGGATCTTCATGGGAGATAGTGGTAATTACAATGTGTTTTTATTTATTATTCTATTTTTTTCTAATTAGAAAAACATCTAACTTTTTATTCTTAATTCTTATAGAATCGCAGTTTGCAATAGATACATTTATGAACTGGTCCAGATACATCGAATATAGGTCATTGTGATGAAATTCATCAATTATGTGCAACCATTTTAGAGGCTATTCACGAGGCTAATAGGTTGCTTATTCCCTTTAATGTTGTTGATAAAGAGAGACAATCATCGAATGAGGAGTTAGTGATGAGAGATGGTGGCATACGAACTAGAGGGGGTGGAGTGCGGACTAGAAGTGGTGGGATGCAAACCAGAGGTGGTGGGGTACAGACTAGAGGTTTAGAGGCTATACACGAGTCTGATAGGTTGCTTATTCCCCTTAATGTCATTGATATAGAGAGACAATCATCGGATAAGGAGGTAGTGATGAGAGATGGTAGGGTACGAACTAGAGGTGGTGGGGTGCAGACTAGAAGTGGTGGGATACTAACCAATGGTGGTGGTGTACGGACTAGAGGTGGAGGTGTTCGGGTTAGAGGTAGAGGTGTTCGGGCTAGAGGTGGAGGTGTTGGAACTAGAGGTGGAGGTGTACGAACATGTAGAGGCCATATTTATGATGATCCACACTTCCCGATCGATGATGCATCACTAGATTTTCCATCATCATTGCCTCTACAACATATTGCCTTCACTTTTTCTACACCACTTGACCAATCACTATCTCATTCATCAGTTCCATCCATTGATGAGAGGGTGATACAGGAAGATGTTAGGACATCATTCATCCAGGAGCTATTGCATTTTTATATTGATGTGCCTTCTTTTCATATACCTATGTAGTGTAGTATCGAGGTGTCATTTACTCCACCTACAATACCACTCATTGCTTTGTCACCACAATCAATAGGACATCCATTTAGAGATGATGTGGCGACACAAATGCAATACTTTCCTACACCACTTGTTGAACAATAGGGAGAGGATCAAGTTCAAGATCAAAGACGTAGATGAGGAAGAGGCCGAGGTCGAGGTCGAGGACGAGGACGAGGACGAGGAAGTGGAGCAACATTAGATGGTCCCTCAGATCAATTCGAGTTGGAAATATGTCACCAACGCCCACAACGAAGAAGAAAGCCTCCTTCATGTGGCACACATTGATGACTTTTATATCTTTTATCAGACATAAATTGATGATACATGTTGCTCTTTTGTTGCTTGTTGATTTATTTGTATTGATGATGCATGCTAACTATTATTGGTTGTTAGTTTATTAGTGACGTATGTTAGTTTATCGTCTGCTAGTATATATTGAAGTTGTAATCTAGTAATGTTGAATTTTAATATTTTAGCTTTGTTGGTATTCATCGTTATTATTTTGTTAGTTGTTAGGATGTTTGTTGGTTTATTAGTTTATATATATGGACAAAGTATTAACTTTTTATTTATTTATTCATAATAGTAGTTGATTTTTGATCATTTATTATTTAAATACGTTTGATTGTTTAGTGATTGAACATATTAATACAAGTTATCGGTTGATATATATATATATATATATTCTTTGTTGATGGTTCATATGAATAAGGTTATTGGTTTTTTTGCATTCATGATAAGAATTGAATTTCTATCATAGTTGATATTTTATTAATTGTTGGGTTGTTTGTTGGTTTTTTAACATTTACATAAATAATGTTATTGGTTTTTTATAATCATGATATTTTATTTTAATTTATTTTTTATATTTTATTCATTTTACAGTGAAATTTGAAATCAAATATTAATATTTTTAATTTTAAAATTTATATAATAAAATTAATTTAAAAATTAAAACAAAATAAGATTATTTATTTTATAAATAATTATTTAATAAATTAATAACAAATTTGGTTTTTATAAAATCATTTTTCACATAAACAAAAAATAGATAAATATTATTTATCTTATAAATAAAAAACAATATCAAACTAAATTAATTTTATTAGTTGTAATTAATTGAATTAATTTAAAGAAAATTAAAGATTAAGAACAATTAAAATTATTAAAATTATTTTTTTATATTTTATTCATTTTATAGTAAAATTTTAACTTAAAGATTAATATTTTTAATCTTAAAATTTATATAATAAAATTAATTAAAAAATTAAACAAAAAAAAATATTTATTTTGTAAATGATTATTTAATAAATTAATAACAAATTTGTTTTTTAAACTCATTTTTCACATAAAATTGATAGTAATTTTTTTTAATTCCAAAGTAAAAGAAAAAAAATAATAGATAAATATTATTTATCTTATATTAAATTTAGTATACTATTTATAAATTAAATTTAGTAAATAAACTTAATTAATTTTATAATATATATTTTAAATAATTGTATTATTATATAAGTATAATAGGGAATAGAAAAATGGATTTTTAAAGTTTTTTTTTCAAATCGTTTTTGACATTTTTGTTCTTTTATTTTTTATTTAATAAATTAATAACAATTTTTTTTTAAACTCAATTTTCACATAAAATTGATAATAGTTTTTTTTTAAAATTCCAAAGTGAAATAAAAAAACAATATATAAATATTATTTGCCTTATATTAAATTTAGTAAATAAATTAATTAATTTTATAATATATATTTATAATAATTGTATTATTGTATAAATAGAATAAAGAATGAAAAAAAAAGTGGACTTTTTAAGGTTTTATTTTTGTTTTTTTTTTAAGTGAGAATTTCTCACTTTTGGCTTTTTGTGAGGGGTGCTCACTTTTGTATTTTTCTTATATTAAATTCAGTAAATAAAATTAATTAATTTTATAATATATATTTATAATAATTTTATTATTGTATAAATAGAATAAAGAATGAAAAAAAGCGGATATTTTTAAGGTTTTGTTTTTTTTAATTATTATTATTTTTTATTTTATTTTATTTTTAAAGTGAGAGTTTATATATATATATATATATATATATATATATATATTTGTGTGGAAATCATCTCTTAAAGAGACGATTTCTCACTTGCTTTTATTTTTATTTATATTTTTTTGAAATTATCTCTTGAAGAGATGATTTCTCACTTACAATTTATTACAATGGTAGATTTGGAATTATTTTTCCTACTATGGTAATCTAGGAATTATTTTTTAAAACTGCCGTACTCTTATAAAAAATCCTGGGAAGGGATGGGTTTGGGAAATTCGCATACTTACCTGTCATATTTAATTTTTTTAATGGGTTAAGATAAAAATTATTTTGAATAAATAGGGTAGGGTTAAGATGGAAGCAGTCCATCTTAGATGTATCCTGTCGTCATCCCTAATTTTCTCTCACCTTTTCTATTCAAAAATTAATTTACCAAAATAATAATAATAATAAAAACCCTTTCTCTTTGAATAATTTTTATGAAAACAATTCCTTCTTATTTCTTTTGAATAACTATAGACCATCATGTATAGAAAATAAGGGTTAAGTATTTCTTTCACACCTTAAGATTTAATGGAAATACACTAAGCCTTGACTTCTATAGATGTATTTTATATTTAAAAATTAATTTTTAGAAAATTATTAAATACATTTACCTAAATTTTTTTTAAATGCACCTATCCATAATCATTTTATATAAAAAAAATTCATAGGGTAAGTTTTAATACAGAATTACATAATATACATGAACCAGATACATGGGATATTTGTCAACTTTCCTATTGTGACGTATCAACCCATGATTTGGGATGTTTGCCAACTTTTCCATTAAGAAAGAGTCAGTTAACATCTTCAACACTTTCCCTCAAGTTGATGCAAATATATTTATCAATGGTATAATAATGTTCAGATGATGATACATAAGGAGTGTAAACTTGCCCTATGCCTACTTTCTTTTTTATGAAATGCCTATCAATTGCTATATGTTTGGTTCAGGCAAGATGTATTAGATTATGTCTTATATTTATAGTCTCTTTGTTATCCCAGTATATATATACTAAAAGACTGTTTGGTTATCCCTGTATATATATGTTGAAAAATCAAAAATCAAAAATAAAAAAACAAGGTTCATGAGAAAAGCAATTTTCACCCTTCCCAATTTGGTTGTCAAGAAACAAAGAAAACAAAACCAAACAAGTTATCTTTTTTTGTACCCCAAAATTTGAGACCATGCATTATTCAAACATTTGGTTCTCTTCAATTGCCTACACTTTCTCACTAACCAAACATGACCCTATAGCCTTGTAACATACTGACCGGGGTTTCAACCATCGACATGAAGCTATCATTGTTATTCATGGCAAGATACCCTACAAATGGATGGATTTTCTCCCAACTTGAAGATAGAAAAGAAAAAAAAAAGCAAGAAAAAAAAAAGAATTAAAGATAGTTCTTCTTATTGGCGTAACCCTTACGACTGCATGGGTGTGAAAAGGTTGAAGTTGGAAATTGCGACAGTCCAAGTTGCCTTTAATGGCCATGCATTCAACTGCTAACACATTGAAGCGTTCGCAGGGAGCTTCATCTTCCCGTTGTAGTGGTGATGGGTGCAAAGGAAGGAAATCCATTTTCTCGGTGAACTTGGTGTGTTTGGTTCTCGAGAAGAATTACAATAGAAAATCACTTTTGATTAGTGATTATATGTAATTTAGAGTGTGTTTGATAGTGATTTTAGAAAGTGTTTTTAACATTTCTAATACTTAAATGATAAAATTTTTCAAGTATTAAAAATATTAAAAGTGTTTTATATAATCATTACTAAAGGAGCTCTATATTTCTATTTTCTATTTTATATTGGAAGATGACTATTTGCTATTTTATATAAGTCCATAGCTCAAGATAGGATGTTTCCATATCTACGAAAACAATTTTTCTAGGCTATGTTGACTTCCAAAAAAAGTGATAGAAAGCACGAGGAAAAGAAGAAAAAAAAAATAGAAGGGAAAAAAAAGTAAAGAAAAATTAAAGATTGATTTTTTAAATTATTTTTATATGCTACTTTTAACTCATTTAACTTATTTTAATATTTTTATATAAAGATTAAATAATTTAAAGATGTATAAGTTTTTTTTTTTACTAATCTTAATTATATTTTATTTTAAAAATATTTTTCATAATACAATTAAATATGAGAAAATTATTTTTAAATATTTTGAAATCAAACGTAAATTTAAGCTTTGAAAAATGAAGTTTTATTTTACTAGGATATTTGTTGTAATAGACTTTTTTTTTTTTTGGAATAAAAGTTGCACCTTTTATATTGTTGTAATTCTGAAAACAAATTCTTCATTGCAAATTTTTAATTTTGATACTTTGTACCATCTCTTGTAATTTAAAAGAATTTTTGCCTTTGAAGATATATTAATATTATAATAAGAGTTTTTGATATTATAGATATTGATCATCTAAGTTTTAAATTTTCTATAACATTTTTATTGAAATAGTATTTGAACCTTAAGAGTAATTTTGAATTAATCCAATTAGGAAAATGTTTTAATGATCCCATTGAAGGTAGACAATTAATTTGTAAACCTATAAAGCTTTAGAATACTAAATCAATCAATCAATCAACTTTCATGCTAAAACACAAATTTAGATTTTTCAAATGATCATTAGATAAAGTTTACCTTAATTATTAAACAAATTTTTCCTAATAAGGATAAGAGAAGAGAGAGAAACCTTGGCCCTTGAATTTCAAATTTTTTGTACATTAGAAAGTATTTATTTCTTAGAAAAATTTATGGTGTTAAAAAATAAACATAAAAAAGGAGAGGAAGAAAAGAAATTGAGATGAGAAGATATCTTAGTTGTTCGGTCTCCCTTTATTAATACATAAATCCTTATTTATAGGTTGAAGGATAATACCACTATGAAATCAAAAGGAATCAATTCCTTCACTCACTTTCTTTGATAATTTTGATGGATAGAATGAAAATAAGTTATCTGCTTGCTTTTCTTTAATTCCTCTTTCATAATCACAAAAAATAAGAAATAAATCCTTAAGTTTCACTAATGAAAAAAGAACAAAAATAAAGAAATAAAAATTTTATATTCACTTCCCTCTTTAATGATCTTGAACAAGAAGGAATATAATTTCTCTACATAAAAATGAATATGAAAAACAAAAAACACCAGTGATGAAGAAGGAATATGTTACAAATAAAAAATAAAAAATAAAGAAACAAATACCTCACAACAAGAGAAGCTTTCAACTAAGCTTTCTCGAGTATATTTAGAATAGGATCTAATTTTGTATTCATATTGCCAAGTATACAAAAAATTTAACTTTGGACAAGTAAAAAAATTAGAAAAACATCTTAAAATATATAAGGTGCAAATAAATAAATAATAAAAATAAAAATAAATAAAACCAATCAAATTGATTGCTTTTAGAGACTTGAGAAATTTAAGATTTATGTCTAATTAAATTTATTGGTTTAAATTTTCTGCCAATAAAATTTCATACATCAAATCCTTTTGGCATTAGGATTTCTAATTATTATTTTTTTTTCCAAAATTTCCTCATTGGCTTAAAATTTTTTGGGTCAAATTAAATTTTTTATTTCAAATCCTTTTGGTATTAGGATTTCTAGTTTCCAATAAAAAAACAAATCAAACTAAATAAATAAATAAATAAAATAGTAAAAGCAAAGCTTAAAAAAATAATAATAAGAAATTTGAATCAAAATTCAAAATAAGAAAAATAAAAATAGTGAAAAAAAAATCAAAGTTTGGAAAATTTTACGTTGACTCATTAATTGTCATATAAGGTAATCTAATAAAAAATCAAATAAATACTATAATTATCATGATTAATTAATTATGATAATTATCATAATAAATAAGATTTATCTCTAGAAAATTTAATTGTGATCATTATGGTAGATAATTAATTATGATAATTAAAATAAATAATAATTATCATATGTCTAGAAAATCAATAGATAAGATCAAAATAAAATTCCCATAAAAAAAACACTCACTGGAAGATTGAAGAAAAATTTGGAGGTTTTTTTTTTTGAAGTGTTCATAATCTATTGTTTGTGGATGAAACCCTTTCGTAAGAAGAATTTGAGGACATGTTAGAGATTGTCCCTTAAATTATCAAATTTACAATTTTGTCCTCAATTTCTTTATTTGAAAAAATTTGTGTGTGCACACCTTATCTCATATACAAATCACAAGCTCAAAAGTTGTTGAAAGTTTTAAAAATTACATGTTGCAAGACTCCAAAATATTTGTGAAGAAGAAAACCTGCAAAGGCTCCCCAACCCCTTCATGCAAGGGCAAGAATAAAAAATTGGGAACACCTCTTTCACTTTGACCTCAACCTACTACAAAAACCATTATTCCCAAAGAGATTTCTGTATCTTCAGCCCCTCTGCTCTATAATCAATTAAAATAGTGTTAAAAGAATAATACTTGAGCAAACCAACATGTATTTCCAATAGGACGATGACCTGGACCTTGATGTCTCTATTGATCTAAGTACTCTTTTTAATGCATGTTGAATGGTGCATAGTTATACTTGCTATTGCTGAATATATCCAAGAAAGAAGCAAAGGATTAACTGTCACCTTCTTGCATTTGATTTGCGGAATGCAAGTTGTTGAAGATATTGTGCTAATTCCTTATTAGGCTTCCATTGCCACATTTTTCCTATGTTTGCTTTCTTGGAATGGAGGTTGTTTGGTCTAAACATGGGATCTTTATTTCTCAATGATACCCAATATCTTCTCTAAGAGGCAAGTGGCTTGACAAAAAGTCCATTGATACTTTGATAGAACCAAACCACAAGTTAGGAGAAAATGAGGAAGAGAAGGTGGTTTGTTGACTGGACATAGCCAATGTAATAAGTGTTGTAAGTTCGTTCGTGCATGCTCCGTATAAATCACACATCTTCATGCTATTTAGAAAATTATTAGATACTTGAAAGAAACATTAGACAGATATCTCTTATTCTAATAATAAAAGTTAGGGCTTACATGGATATTGATTGGGTTGGATGTACAATAGATGGGCAATTAACTACTCCTTATTTTAACTTCTTAGTAAGGAATTCTGTTGCATAGAAAAGTAATAATTGGTAGTTGCTTGGTGTAGTGTATTAAGGAAATTTAGGACTATGGCTCAAGGAATATGCCAATTTCTTTGGCTAAAAATAATATTTTCTAGGTTTGAATTAAATTGATAGTGAAGGAATCGATGATAGCATATGTACTAGGACAATAAAGCGGCTATAAGTATAAGCATCATATATGCTAGGACAATAAAGCGGCTATGAGTATAAGCATCAAGATCAAACTAAATATGTAGAGGTTGATAGGGGTCAACTACTAGTTGTTGTAACTTCAAAGTAAGGAATTTTGTTGCATAAAAAAAGTAATTAATTGGTAGTTTCTTATTGTAGTGCATGCATCTAGGGAATTTAGGGATATGCCAATTGCTTTGGCTAAAAATAATATTTTCTAAAGTTTGAAATTGTCAATTAAAGAACCAATGATAGTATAAATATATATACTAGCTAGGATAACAAAGAGACTAAAAATATAAGACATAATCTAATACATCACGAACCAAACATGTTGAAGTTGATAGGCATTTCATAAAAAAGAAAGTAGAGACAAGGCAAGTTTACACTCCTTATATATGATCATCTAAACATCATTAGACCGTTAAAAAATATCTTTGAATTAACTTCAGGGAAATTAAAGGTTGAAGATGTTGGCAAACATTTCAAATCATGGATTGATTCCTATGGGAAAGTTGACAAATATCTTATGTATCTAGTTCGTGTTTATTATGTAGCTCTGCATTAAAACTTACCCACGAATTACTAGATGATTCATTAATAGTAGATAGGTAATTTCTTAGTTGTATGCTATAAAAATAGTTGTATGCCATCTAATTACTATTGGTTTTAAATTTTGGTTAGTGAACACCCCTATCAATTTATTTTATTTATAGAATTTATTTTTGAGATAGATTTTAGATAAAAAGATTATAAGTAAGTGTACCTAAAGTGCGTTCAATAGTGATTTTAAAAAGTATTTTTAGTATTTTTTATATTTGAAAAATTTTATCGTTTAAGTATTAGAAATGTTAAAAACACTTTCTAAAGTCACTATCAAATGTACTCTTAATATATACTAAACCATAAATTTGAAACCAACAAACCTTAAGGTGCGAGGGAAGTTCACCCTTATTCTCTATACATGCATGGGTGTCCGCCCTTTGCACCGATCACCACCGTTACACGAAGATGAAGCTAGCTCCCCACGAACGCTTCAACATGTTAGTTGTTAAATGCATGGCTATTAAAGGCAACTTGGACTGTCGCAATTTCCAACTTCAACCTCTTCACATCTATGCAATCATAAGAGTTACGCCAATAAGAAGAACAATCTTTAATTCTTTGTTGTTTTTTATTTTCTTTTCTTTCTTCAAGTTGGGAGGAATCCATCCATTTGTAAGGTATCTCATCTTGTATAACAATGATAGCTTAATGTCAGTGGTTGAAACCACGGACAGTATGTTACTAAGCTAGAGGGTCATGTTTGGTTGGTGAGAAAGTGTAGAGAATTGGAGGGAACCAAATGTTTGAATAATGCATGGTCTCAAATTTTGGGGTTCATGAAAAAGATAAATTGTTTGGTTCTGTTTTCTTTGTTTCTCAGCTACCAAATCGGGAAGGGTGTAAATTGTTGTTCTCATGAACCTTGTTGTTTGATTTTTGATTTTTTGATTTTTTTATTTTTTCGCTTCTTTCTTCAGAGAAAGGTGGAAGATGTGAAAGAAAATCTCAAACCTTTTGTTAACTGCTGTCTGAAAATTACTTCAAGGATGAGGGACGACTCCTTCTTGATTTTATTCTGCCACTAGGATCAAACTCTTCAGTGATCAAAATCCCAAACCTTAAAATCTAAATAAAACCCAATCTTTTTTTTTTTTTCTTTTCCTTCATTTTTTCCATCTGCTCGATCAGACCACAACAAGATTAAGTATGTGAAAAATGATTTGTTTGATTTCCGATTGACTTCTCAGAATCTGTTGAGTTACTCCTACCAAAAATCTATATATGGACCAAGCAGGTGTTGTCCCTCATACTTGAAGCAATTCTCAGACAGCAGATGGAAAAAGGTTTGAGATTTTCCTCCACATCTTCAACTTTTCTCTGTACAAAGACATGAACGAACATCAAAAAACAAATAAGAATGTTACTGGGTATAGCAATTGTCATTAAACAAATTATCTTATTCTTGAAGAACCCCAAAATTGAGACCATACAGTATTCAAAGATTTTGGTTTCTTCCCTTTCCTACATTTCTTCACCAAACAAACATAATGACCAGCAGGGTTTAAGCATTGACATGAAGTTATCATTGTAATTCATACCAAGAATCCAAGAAATGAATGCATTCAGCGTAAGAAAGATTATGAAAAAAAGAAAAGAAAAAAAAACAAGGAATTGAAATTGTTCTTCTTATTGGCATACCCTTTACAATTGCATGGACGTGAAGAAGTTGAAGTCGGAAATTGCGAAACTCCAACTGGTTTTCATTGGCCATGCATTCGTCTGCTACCACATCGAAGTGTTCCTGGAGATCTTCATCTTGCTCTTCCCGTGGCAGTGGTGATGGGTGTATAGGATGGAAATCCGTTTTCTCGGTGAACTTGGTGTGTTTGGTTCTCGAGAAAAATTACAATACAAAATCACTTTTGATTAGTGATTACAACACCATCTCTCTCTCTCTAACTTGTTATAATATGGTTGTTGGGGGTTTGGCGGTTATATATATGGGCATAGTCAGCAGGAAATTCAGACCCTGAGTTTGGCTTCTCTGTTGTGAGTCTTCTATCGAAGATTGCAGTGACCAACAAAATATTGCCAAGAGCACAATTTTTTAAAATCAAAATTGTACATGACAAAGTGTGTTAAAATCATATAATATGCTTCTTAGGGAAAAAAGAAAAATTACATTCATAGGGAGTAAAAGGTGATTGAGTAATTTATCAATTGGTTGCATCTGATGTTTCTCATGTGTGAAGTGATTTAGTGGTTTAGTTTCATTAATGTTAATAACATAACATGTTATCAAAAATGTAAATTAAAATGTTATAAGTGGTGTTATACTTAATTTTAATGTGTTTGACAGTGATTTTTAGAAGCATTTATAGTATTTCTAATATTTAAAAGGAAGTCCGTTGGAAAGTAATTTTAGGAGATTTTTCCAATATTTTTAATAATTGAAAAATATTATCATTCAAGTATTAGAAAAATTATAAATGTTTTCTAATATTACTACCAAATGCACTATTAATATGTTTTTTTTTCTATTTTATATAAGAAGATAATTATTTGCTACTTTATATTTAGCCCATACCTCTAGATAGGATGTTTCGATATTTTTGTGAAAATTTCACACTTGACAAAATTTTAAAAATGTTTTTAAAAAGTTGAAAAACCCATTATAATGCTTTATAAAGAACTATTTGATTCTCTCAAAAATGTTTTAGTAAGAACACTATCATTAAAGACATTTGGACGTTACAGTTTCTTATACAAACCTTTTTATTATTTGCTCATAAAAATAATTAGTTTCTTTTTAAGTATTTAAAATGATATTTCGATGCAAAAAAAAAATCAGCATTGACATAATTTTTTTTTATAGATAGTAGTAATATTTTGCTATCTCATATTAAAGAGCAATACTTTCAAGTGTTTATATTTGTAAAATAATATATATCAATACTTGAGGTGGGAATCCATAACCCCATAAAACACTAAACATAAAGAGATCATAAAGAAATCATACCACATGAACTTCTCTAAAAGGTTGATAAAAGAACTTATAACTTCACCCTTAAGCTTAAAAATACTATTCAAAAAACAATCCTAATTTTCATTCCTTTTTCTTAATCACTTTTTCACCCACATATGAAAACCCTAATGCTATTTATATTCAAGGATAAAAATATCGGTAAACACGAATATATTGGTAGTTCAATTTTATAGATATATCGAAAATATAGGATATATTGAAGATATATAAACGGATATTTTGATACAAAATATCAATTGATTTAAAATTGATCAAAACTTTTGAAAATGTAAAATAAAGCTCTTAGAAATGAAATTAGAAGTAAATAGACATTTTAAAGTTGTTTTGTTGAAGAAATTAATATATATAAGTGTACATTGATTATTAAATTACATCAAATATTGTTCGATAATAATATTGTGATATTTGATTATAATATGTTTAATTTTAAAATATATTTAATATTAAAATTATGATATATTTAATTTAATTGTATTAAATGATATAAAACAAATGATGATAAATGTATACTTTTTTAATATTTAATTAATATATTAATGATATGTATTAAATGATATAAAATAAATGATGATAAATGTATAATTTTTTAATATTTAATTAATATATTAATTATTGATATTAAAAACTTTTTGTTACTCAATTAAATGAAAATTTTTATTTAATTATAAAATAATTATAATTAATTTGTTGTTTAAAATATTGTTTTAATATTTTGTGTATGTGAAAACTTTTAATATATGTATATATGGTGCAAGATTATTAACAAGGGGCAAATACACTCCAATGGTAATGTGGATGCACCGGGATATTTTTCCTCCATGTTTATATTTGGGCTTAGAGATCAATACCCAAATATAAAATAACTTAGTCATTGGGTTTTGGAAACTTTCATGGGTTGGACAAACTTAGTCCAAAATGTACTTTATCCTAATTAGATCCTCCCAACATTGAAGATGACCTAGAATACTTGGAGTAAATTTTTCTGGTTTGCAATCTAGAAAAGCTAAAATAACCACATTCTGGTTATCAATGATACAAGTATAGAATCATATCCAAAACTATAGGAAGTGTATCCACAAAATAGTGGTTGACTAGGATTTGTTAGTTGACATTCCACTCTTCTTCTCCATCTGCAGATTTAGCTCCCAAGTTGTGAGAAAATAGATCCATTTGCACCATGGCTCACCATGAATGACGATGATATAGCTTCATATCGATGGTTAAAACCTCGGATTAGTATGTTACAGGCCTAAAGGTTTTTATTTGTTGGTGAGAAAATTTAGGAAAATGTAGTCAAATTTGGGGTTCAAGAAAAGATAAAGATAACTCCTTTGGTTCTAATTTTCTCTTTGTTTTCTTAGGACCCAAACGAGAAGGGTGAAAATTTTTATAACGATGAATGATCTTGTTTGATTTTTGATGTTTTTTCACTCTTTTGTCAAAAGAAATGTAAAAAATGTAAGAAAATATCATATCTTTTGCTATTTGTTGTACAAAAATTGTTGATATGTGCCTTATATATTTGGTTTTTTGGTTTATATTATAAGGGTAATGGTATTCAATTTTAAATTTTTAAAAAATAATTTTTAGCGACTCATATTAGTTATCACTAATTTTTGTTTTTAAAAACAAAAATTAAAAATAAAAAGTTTTTTTTTCCTTTTTGTAAACTTTATCTAACTTCATTTCCTACTTAAAATAAAGGAAAATGCAAATAGAGGAGTATGTACAATTTCGGTCTCCTCTTGATACCCAATCAAGAATACACTTGGGTTTACCTCAACAAATATAAAACAAGAGTAGGGAGGACAAGCAAAATTAAATCAATCTATTTAATTAGAAAATCACACTAAAAGAAAATTTTCAACTTAAATATAAAAAAAAAATTCTAAAAAACAAACACTTTCTACTGTAGAAAAGATTTGAAACTCATGGGAAAAGACGATTCTCTTCTCTTATTCTTGCTTAGTAAAGAATGAGTTAAATATTAAGATAAACCATTTTATATAAGGATCATTTTAAAAATGTAGAAATTTGTGTTTCAATATTGAAAGTTGATGGATTGATATATTAATCTAAAACTATTTTGGATAGATTTGTCTACCCCTGGATGGAAATGATCAAATAATTTGCTAATTCGATTAATTCAAAATTACTCTTAAATACCATTTTAATAAAAATATAAATTAAAATTGCTTCAAATACCATTTTAATTAAAAAAAAATACAGAAATTTTAGAACTTAGATGATCAATTTTTGCACTCATCCACAATATCAAAACTGTTATATAAAATAGGAAAAAAGAAATAAAGTAAATTAAATATTAGAACCACTTATTATAACATTTTTAATTTACTTTAACAAACTTTGTTACATACAATTTTGATTTAAAAAGAATTGTGGACGTGGCAATATTCGGTTGGTCACTGCAATCTTCAAT
The DNA here is from genome assembly GCF_030704535.1 of Vitis vinifera. NCBI lineage: Eukaryota > Viridiplantae > Streptophyta > Magnoliopsida > Vitales > Vitaceae > Vitis > Vitis vinifera. The sequence goes on along the minus strand of NC_081813.1, from coordinate 22,428,338 downwards.
AGAAGACTCACAAGTACAGAGAAACCAAACTCAGGATAACTAGTGAGAGAGAGAGAGAGAAGATTTCCATCCTTTGCACCGATCACCACTGCCACGGGTAGATGAAGCTCCCCACGAACACTTCATGATGGTAGCGGCTGAATGCATGGCCATCAAAAAGAACTCGGAGTATCGCAATTTCCAACTTCAACCTCTTCAGGCCCATGCAATCGTAAGGGTTATGCCAATAAGAAGAATCTTTAGTGATATTTCTTTTCTTTTCTTTCTTCGTAATCTTTTTGATACTGAATGCATGCATTTCTTGGTTTCTTGGTATATTGCTTTATTCACCCATCTCTCAAGTTGGGAGAAAATCTATCTTGTTGTACGGTATCTCACCATGAATAACAATCAATAAGTTACAAGGCTAGGGTCGTGTTTGGTTGGTAAGAAAGTGTAGGGAATCGGGGGAACCAAATGTTTGAATACAGCTGTATGGTCTCAAATTTTGGGGTTCAAGAAAAAGAAAACTTGTTTGGTTCTGTTTTCTTTGTTTCTCAGCAACCAAATGGGGAAGGGTGAAAATTGTTGTTCTCATGAATCTTGTTGTTTGATTCTTTTTTTCTCACTTCTTTCTTCAGAGAAAGGGTTCAAGAAGATGTGAAAGAACATGTCAAACCTTTTGTCAACTACTGTTGCTTCAAGGATGAGGGACGAAACCTTCTTGGCCATGGATTCTTGGTAAGAGTAATCCTACAAATTGTTGTGTCAAATACCTCCCTGGACTTCTTTTGCTTTGAGGGTTGCAAACCAAGAAAATATACTCTGTAATTTTCTTTTATTTATTTTTCGTTTCTCAGCAACCAAATGGACATCGCAGGGGGGTCGACTTCAATGCATGAAGGAGCCAGCGACAAAGTACGAAGGGAAGGTGGCCATGAGCTCAAAAGCAACATAGCCAATCCGGTAGTACAAGTCCTGGTGCAACACCACCGTACCAGGTCTTCCACCAGCACCTCCATCTATTCATCCTCCTTATCCTATTATTGGTATGTCTAAACCTGTACCAACACCATACACTGGGGGAAAGCCACCACCATATTATCCTTCTTTTCCATTTCTAGTGACTTTTTTTTAAAGATGAAATGATTGAATAGCTAGGTCAGACTTGTGTAGGAAAAAAATTCCTCCTTATTTCTTTTAGACTTTATCCGGTTCACATAAAGCTTGAGGAAACATGGGAAAATATATTTTTATATTCTACTTCAAACTTATTTTACTTTTTTAACTCTTCTACATAAAGACAAAATAATTTATAATTATATAAATTATTTACTAATTTTAATTATATTTAATTTTCTTTACTTTTTTTAATAGTAAAATCAAACCTTAAAAAATAATTTTTCTTTAACATTTTTTGTTTATTTCTTAACTTTCGGAGCAAAATATAACTTAAAGTTATATGGAAAATAAGAAAGAAAGTGGTCTAGGATTCATCCGGGTGGATGATATGGTGGTGGCATAGACTTTCCCCTAGTTTATGGTCTAGGTGGTGGTGCACCCAAACCACTAGGTGGTGTGCTCTTGGTCATGATGCTTCTGAGTTCATAGCCTGCTCCCTTTCGAAGTTAAAGGCAAATATAGAGAATTGGCTTGTACAGGTAAAAAGATTTCTTCACAATAATAACCTCTCAATAATAATTATAACTTTTCAACAATAATAAAATTTCAGTAAGAACAAACAATGATAATATAATAATATTCAACCAAAAAAGGACATCAAATATAATGTGAAAAACCCCTTTAAGCGGAAGTAAAAAGGCAAGGACAAATTTTTTTCCACTTCAATTAAATGGGGATATAAATAATTAAGGTGGTGTTTGTTTTTTTACTTAATTCTAAATAGAACATTAATGCTTAATAGTGTTAAATATTAGGTTGTTTGTTTTTGTAGTATTTTATTTTTATTAAGTATTAAAAAGTAAAAAAATCAATCTGTTATTTTTTCTATTTAGAAAAAGCTACATATTTTGGTTTTTTTATTTAGTAAAAAGTTTATAATAAGTCATGAAAAAATAGAAAAATAAACAACCTAAATTCTAAAACTAAATTGTTTTCAGCAAAAAACTAAAAAAATAAACACCACCTAAGTCTTCATTAGTTTCTTTATCTTGAAACTTATATGAATATATATCAATGCTTAAAGTTAGAATCCATCACCCCATAAAACAATGAACATAAAGTGATTATAAAGAAATCATACCATATGGACTTCTTTAAAAAGTTAATGAAATAACTTGTAACTTCATTTTTAAGCTTAAGATTAGTGCTTAGAAAACAACCATAATTTTCTTCCCTTTTTCTTAATCACTTTTTCACCGACATATCAAAGCTCTAATGCTATTTATATTCCGGCTTAGAGAATGTCCAAATATAAAATAACTTAATAATTGGGCTTAGCAAACTTTCATGGGTTGGACAAACTTAGCCCAATATGTACTTTATCCTAATTAACTCCTACCGACATTGAAGATGACCTAGAATACTTGGAGTAAATTTTTCTGCAGGTTTGCATTCTAGAAAAGTAAAATAACCACATTCCCATTATCAATGATACAAGTATAGAATCAGATCCAAAACTATAGGGAGTGTATCCACAAAATAGTGGTTGACTAGGATTTGTTAGTTGATATTCCACTCTCCTTCACCCTCTGCTCATTTAGCTCCCAAGTTGCAAGAAAATAGATCTATTTGCACTGTGGCTCGCCTTTAATAACAATGATATAGCTTCATATCGATGGTTGAAACCTCGGATCAGTATGTTACAGGCCTAAAGGTTTTTATTAGTAGTTGGTGAGAAAATTTAGGAAAATGCAGTCAAATTTGGGGTTTAAGAAAAGATAAAGATAACTCATTTGGTTCTAATTTTCTCTTTGTTTTCTTAGGACCCAAACGAGAAGGGTGAAAATTTTTATTATGATGAATGGTTGTGCTTGATTTTTGATGTTTTTTTCACTCTTTTGTCAAAAGAAATGTAAAAAATGTAAGAAAATATCATATCTTTTACTATTTGTTGTATGAAAATTGTCGATATGTGTCTTATATATTTGGTTTTTTGGTTTATATTAAAAGGGTAATGGTATTCAATTTTGAATTTTTTAAAACTCATATTAGTTATCACTAATTTTTGTTTTTTTAAAAAAAATTAAAAATAAAAACTTTTTTTCCTTTTTGTAAACTTCATCTAACTTCATTTCCTACTTAAAATAAAGGAAAATACTAATAGAGGAGTATGTACAATTTCGGTCTCCTCTTGATACCCAATCAAGAATACACTTGGGTTTACCTCAATAAATAAAAAACAAGAGTAGGGAGGACAAGCAAAATTAAATCATCTATTTAATTAGAAAATCACACTAAAATAAAATTTTCAACTTAAATATAAAAAAAAAAATTCTAAAAAACAAACACTTTCTAATGTAAAAAAGATTTGAAACTCATGGAAAAAGACTACTCTCCTCTTATTCTTGCTTAGTAAAGAATGAGTTAAATATTAAGATAAACCATCCTATATAAGAATCATTTAAAAAATGTAGAAATTTGTGTTTCAATATTGAAAGTTGATGGATTGATATATTAATCTAAAACTATTTTGGATAGATTTGTCTACCCCTGGATGGAAATGATCAAATAATTTGCTAATTCGATTAATTCAAAATTACTCTTAAATACCATTTTAATAAAAATATAAATTAAAATTGCTTCAAATACCATTTTAATTAAAAAAAATACAGAAATTTTAGAACTTAGATGATCAATTTTTGCACTCATCCACAATATCAAAACTATTATATAAAAAAGAAAAAAAGAAAAAAAGTAAATTAAATATTAGAACCACTTATTATAACGTTTTTAATTTACTTTAATAAACTTTGTTTCATACAATTTTGATTTAAAAAGAATTGTGGACGTGGCAATATTTGGTTGGTCACTGCAATCTTCAACAGAAGACTCACAAGTACAGAGAAAGCAAACTCAGGATAACTAGTGAGTGGGAGAGAGAGAGAGGGAGAGAGAAGATGAATTTCCATCCTTTGCACCGATCACCACTGCCACAGGTAGATGAAGCTCCCCACGAACACTTCATGGTGGTAGCGGCTGAATGCATGGCCATTAAAGACAACTTGAGCATCGCAATTTCCAACTTCAATCTCTTCAGGCCCATGCAATCGTAAGGGTTACGCCAATAAGAAGAATCTTCAGTTCTTTCTTGATTTTTCTTTTTCTTTTCTTTCTTCGTAATATTTCTGATACTGAATGCATGCATTTCTTGGTTTCTTGGTATACTGCTTTATCTCTCAATTTGGGAGAAAATCCATCCTTTTGTATGGTATCTCACCATGAATAACAGTCAATAAGTTACAAGGCTAGGGTCGTGTTTGGTTGGTAAGAAAGTGTAGGGAATCGGGGGAACCAAATGTTTGAATATAGCTGCATCATCTCAAATTTTGGGGTTCAAGAAAAAGAAAACTTGTTTGGTTCTGTTTTCTTTGTTTCTCAGCAACCAAATGGGGGAGAGTGAAAATTGCTGTTCTCATGAATCTTGTTGTTTGATTCTTTTTTTCTCACTTCTTTCTTCAGAGAAAGGGTTCAAGAAGATGTGAAAGAACATGTTAAACCTTTTATTAACTATTGTTGCTTCAAGGATGAGGGACGACACCTTCTTGGCCCATGGATTCTTGGTAAGATTAATCCTACAAATTGTTGTGTCAAATACCTCCCTGGACTTCTTGGTAATTTTCTTTCATTTATTTTTTGTTTCTCAGTAACCAAATGGACATCGCACGAGGGTCGACTTCAATGCATGAAGGAGCCAGTGGCAAAGTACGAAGGGGAGGTGGCCATGAGTTCAAAAGCCACATAGCCAATCCGGTTGTCCTGGTGCACCACCACCAGGTCTTCCACCAACACTTCCATCTATTCATCGTCCTTATCATATTATTCATATGTCTAAGCCTGTACCAACACCGTACACTAGGGAAAGCCACCGCCATATCATCCTCCTTTTCCATTTTTTGTGACTTTGTTTTTAAGCTGAAATGATTGTAGAAAAGAAAATGTGAAGAAAAAAAAATTAAAGTTATTAAATTATTAATTTTTATATTCTGCCTCAAACTTATTACACTTTTTTAATTATTCTACATGAAGATTAAATAATTTCAAATTATATAAATTTCTTACTAATTTTAATTATATTTAACATTTTTTTACTATTTTTATAGTCAAATAAAATATGAAAAAAATAATTTTTCTTAACATTTTTTTTCTTTCTAAAATTTCGCGAATAGAACATAGTTTCAAGGTATTTTTGGTTGAAAAATGATTTTCTCATATTTGATTTTATTTTGAAAAATACGAAAGAAAGTGGTCTAGGGTTTGTGGGGTGGATGGTATGGTGGTGGCATAGGCTTTCCCCTAGTGTATGGCCTAGTTGGAGGTCTAGACATATGACTAGGTGGTCGTGCACCCAAACCACTAGGTGGTGTGCTCTTGGTCATGTGGCTTTTGAGTTCATAGCTTGCTCCCATTTGTATTGTTGGGAAGTTTAAGGCAAATCTAGAGAATTGGCTTGTACAGGTAAAAAGATTTCATTACGATAATAACAACCTCTCAATAATAATAACCTTTCAACAATAATAAAATTCAACAAGAACAAGTAAAGATAATCTAAGAACATTCAACCACAAAAAGACATCAAATATAACATGAAAAAAACCCTTAAGGGGAACTAAAAAGCCATAGAGAAAATTCTTTTCACTTCAATTAAATGGGAATACAGATAACTAAGTCTTTACTAGTTTTCTCATCTTGAAATTTATATAAATGAGTTTAATACACTTTACCCCCTCAACCTATCCCATGTTTTGCACATTACCCTTTTAGGTTTAAAATTGAACACATTGCACCATAAACTTCTTAAATTGTAGCACTTTGCCTTTTCCATTGGACGATGTTAGTTTAAGTGGATGGAAATGTCATGTGTAATACACGTGACTAACTAATAAAGGGTAGATTTGTAAATTCCTAAACCCAAAAAGTTGCTCACCTTCCCCTAGTCTTCGTCTTCGTTTTAGTCTACAACATATTGCACCCCTAACCCTGTTTGGCTGGTGAGAAAATGTAAAAACAAAACAAATCAAAGTTCTTAAATTGTAATATCCATTGATCTTACTATAATTAGTTAACATAGTTGAGTAGAGATTTCAATTTCCTTATAGAAACCAGATAAGAGAAAACCCATAACAACCCAAAATTCCAATCTCCCCTATTTTCCTTCACTTTCTCAATAACCAAACAACAAGAACATGTAAAGTCAAACCACCCAAATCCCACATTTCACCCAGTATTGCTGTGGACCCGCATTTCTCACGTGCGCCCCCACTCGATCAGCGAGACTCGCATTTTATTTTGGAAAAGTGAAGATTTTAGTTTTGGAAAAAGTTGGAGTCGCCACTTAGTTTATTTTTATTTTAAAGGGAAAATAAAACAAGAAAGAAAAACCCTAGAAAATGACTCCATAATTTTTGGAAAAAGGCATGTCTTTGAAAAACCCGAGTCTAAGTCCGAGGATCAGGTTACCTATTAGAAAGGTACCTTTAAAAGGTAGCACCCCTCTAAGCCCTCTAAAGGTCTCTACTGACAAAGTTAAGGGAAGTGTGGCCATTAATCAGTTAATTATGGATACCTAAGTAGGCTAGGTGATTCCAAATATTGCATGCCTAATAAGAAAACCAACCATAAGAGAGAGTCGAAGTGCGTACCTGAACGGCTTCTCAAGCGCTATCATAAAACATAGGAGATTAGTTTGGAAATATGACACATTACATGTATTTTATCAAAGATGATCAAACAAGCATCAACACAACCAAATGTGGTATCAAACATGGTCATGGCTCATGATAACGTACACATTCATAGAATTTCAGAGTTGTAGGGTGGGAAGAGCGTACCTGATTTAGCGAGCATCCACACGTCTATGGGAAACAAGGATATCTCAACAATAAATATAAAGCGAATTCAAGTATTTCATTGAGAAGAATAAAAAATCAATCAGATATCAAGCAAACAATATTGAAGATAATATCATGAATGTCGGGCCCCCACCAAAGCCCCAATTAATTTCGCATGAGTAGATTCCATAAATTCCATGATTTGGAATTATGAAGTTTTATTCATGCTTGAGAAAATCGAGAAAATCATGAAAATAGTTGAAAATAAAAGAAAATAGTGAAAGTGCAAGCCCGGAGGAAAATGGCAGCAAATAGCATGTTAAAATTGGGATTTTACACCTAGATGCTCCTAAGATGGATTTTTCAAAGCTGGGAATGTTTAGTTGAACAATGGTTCAAAAATTCAATTTAAAACAGTAAGTTCCCAATCACAGAAGTAAATAGAGGAGAGGGTGTGTGTAGCAAGGTAGCCATGATGAACTGGAGCTTGGGAGTACAGCTAAGTTTGCATTGCTGGTGATTGCAGGTGCTGCTGTTATTCTCTTTAAATTCCCCTTTTTTACTCTCTTGCATGCTTTCAAGTACCTTATATCACTGCATTCTCAGGCCTTTTCTGATTCTTTGAAATCCCCCTACATTTAGATTTACTCCCAAGAGCTTCAGCATTAATTCCCTGTTTTTACTTCAACCAGCCTTGTAACAAGTGCTTTCTGTTTAGGTGATGAGTGACGGTGGATAACAGATGCACAACCAATGTCCTTGATGTCTTCCTCCAGAGCATAAATGAGTGACTTCCTTTGCCTTTGCTGCCTTATTGACAACAGACTTATCCCTTGCTTTTTCCAGTGCTTTAATTCCTGGAATTTCTGAACTTATTATCATTCACTTCATTCCTCGTCTCAGCAGGTTATAGGCAAACTCGATGTTTACTGCAGTCTCTGTCTTATCTCCAGTCAGAACCCATAATTTCCTTCCAGCTTGTGCAAGCTTGTTAATGCATTCAAGAACCCCATTTCGGAGTTTGTCTTCAACAGTAGTGGCAGCGAGAAGAATCAAATCTTTCTCAATCCTTTCTGCCACTTCCTCGATAATCTCCTCACAATCTGTACTGGCTAAGTTCTTGTCTTAAGGGAATTCCTTGTCGAATTGATTATATTCTTCCTCATCAGATTCTCGATACACAAATACCAGTCTTCAAACCAGCATCAACATTTTCATTAATGTGCAGCCTGGTCTGTACTTCAAACACTCTTTCATCTTGAGCAAGCCTCTCAAGCACGACACTGTCAGCATCTTTAAAAAGTAGCAGCAGCCTTCTCAAGTCCACGCACATTTAATTCACAGTCTCAAACATCAATTGATAACGATCCAGAATTCCATGACACTCCTTCAATACCTTTTGAAATGACCCTTCACCCGTTAGATTCAAATAACTCCTTTCGACAAACTTAGCCGCCACACAAACAATCAGAAACTTTGTACTCTTCCTTACTCTCCGTGACTGAGTTATAATCCAAGATGATCTCCTCACCACATTGAATTTGACGTACGGTGTAGATTCCAATCTGGTACTGACCTTCTACAGCAGTAACTTTGGCTTCACGGTTAGGTCTACATAAATGACAAATTCGGCTTGCATAGTTAGCCTTGTGTATTGCATCAACAACAACTAAATTCCACGGATTCGGCTCTTGATCCAATTTTAGGTTCAATAAAAGTTACTTTATTCTATGGTTGAATTTTAACAGCAGCATCAGGAACATCTGTAGCAAAGGTAATTGGAACCCAAATTTTATTAATTTTTCCTAAAACACTACTATGCTTCTGAATTGAATCTTGATCAACTAAAGATTGGAGCTCTGAAAATGATGAGGGCCATTGTTCATGTCCAGCACCATCAAGATAATACCAGTCACTAAAATCACCAAAGGCAAAGGCATAATCCTTGTTAGAGAATGTGCTCAACCTAGAATCCAAAGCTTCTTTTGACGTGATTTCTGGGTATCTGAAAAATCTATCTATTCTTTGATCAGGCTGTCCTCCAATACAAAGTCGATGCCAAGATAAGCCTTCAGCTCCCAATTTCTCCCATTGTGCATGCTCAAACGACGCCTGCAAAACTTCCCCCAGAGTCTCCAGCTCCCTGCCAGGAATGAAGGCAAAACTCTTTAATAAAGCTCTAACCCTTTCATCAATCTGGAGACCCTCTAATGGCTCGGATGCAATGGAATTGTCATTGTTGCAAGACATCGATTGCAGCAAAGTGGCAGGTGTTTCCTCTTCCAGCAGTTTGTTGGACTCTGTGGTATCTCCAGCCTCGGCCAATGGATTACCAGGAGCCTCTGGAGGACTCACCACTTGAGTTACAGTGTCTGAAACAAGGGGTGGGAAGTTCACAGGCACTAACAGAGAAGCTGCGTTTTTAATAGTTAACCATCTGTCACTATCTACATGTTTGATCAGGTGATCAGAAACCAGAACTCCTTCCACGAATTTCTTGAGGTCACATAATTTAGAAGGACCCCATTCCATACCAAAATGATCAAGGTAAAACTATTTCCCGGTGGTTAAATCAGCCACCAATGGGATAAGAATAGACAGCAGGAAAGATTGCTTAGAATTTGATACAACAGAAGAACTGTTACCACCGAATTTGGTTCTCCCATCTAAAAAAAAAAAAAAAAGAGACATCATGAGACCTCTTCAGCACATTCCCCATGACGTGAGGAAGTTCAGGAAAGGCCCTTGGTCCAAGTACGTTAATCAAAGTACCGGTAGTCCGACAGAAGGACAGAAGCGACGGCCAAGTTGTCTGAACTGATGTTTCTTACAATAGATGCAAGGCACATGCTGAAGGCAGAATAATTAGAAGGAAACCTGTTGGCCAATACTTCCAATTCATAATTATTTTGTTTAGCAATGGCAGTTGCTTTTGGTTCAACAAAGGTAACTCCCCTGTTTTTGTTGACAGCATAGCCACATCATTTGATAACCAAGTTGCATTGGCAGCAAGAAGGTAAATTAGATGTGTCAGGAGGTGATATTTCAGATTTGTATCAAATAAGAACCTGTAGAGAGCATAGAGGCTGCTCCATGATTAGATGGTATGAGTTCATGTTCTTCTAATGCTCTCGAGCAATAATAATATATTGGTGCATCATTCGGTTCAGTCCCCTCAGAAAAGTAACATCAGCATCCTCTCATTTCCTTGCAGTGATCTCTGTTATCCACCACACTATCAGCATTGGGTGTTTTGTTACCTCTTCCACTGTCACCAGGATAAATTGTCTGGATTGAATATCTCGTGAAAGAAAGAGGATCTGAAGATCAATCTTCTGATTCTTCCCCCCTCTTGTTTTACTCGCTGCCCAGCTTTGACTTTTCCATAGTATTTAAACTGGGCACTGGCTTCAGATCAGATTTGTTGTTGAGCTTGGGATTGTCAGTTCTAGATGCTGCACTGGTTTCGTTTGCAGCAGAATCTCTGGAAGAATTATCAGAAAAGCTTCCATTGCCTCCAGCAGAAATCCTATTCCCCTCCAAACACAAACCAGAAGACCAAACCTTCAGTTCTCTCCTCAACGTCGCTTTCAATCCTGCAAGATGGTGTCTTGACTCAAATGCTTTTATGTGAATCATCAACGAACTGCGTAAAACCAGGTTTGTTTGCTCATTTACCACAAGATTTTTCCTTATGTTTTATCTTCTAGATGTGAGTGGCCGAGAGCCATGGTGGCAGCATGCATGTATGTCTCAGGTTCAGATTTTAGTGAGGGAAAAGTGAGATGGCAAAGGTCTTTAGTTGCTGCCAACTTTCTAGCTTCTCTATTATCTAATGGGCACGAGCATACAAACATTGCATACATGAGCCACTGATCAAGTTTGTTGTCTATAACTTGTGACTGATTAGCCTTTCTACCATGGATAATCCAGAAACTAACACAATGCACTTTGTGGCATGCTCTAAATCATAGAGTCAGTGCAGAGAGAACCAACAGATGACAAATCAACCCGCCTGGAAACACCCTTGAAGAACCTTACTGCAACTCTCCAATGTTTACAAGTCAAAGCAGCAAAAGCAAGGGATTTTACATCAGTTTTCAGAAAATGGAATACTCGTGCCAGCACATTACCATCCAATAATCCCCAATTTTCTGAGCCCATTTCAGCAAGTACAATGTCTTCTTGATGGAAAGTAGCATTACTACACAAATCTTCAAGTGTGGATTCATCCTTTTGGACTAGTAGTATATCTTTTTCCATCTCATAGTCATCTTCACTTCCATCAACCAGCCATCAACCTCCCATTCCTGATGTCCGGAATTTGTTCAAATCATGAAGAGAACTGTTATTAACAACTGAATTAGCCATTTCTTTCTGAAGTGAGCAGGGGCACTCGGAACTGAATGCCGGACTGAAGGAGACTGTTTTGCGTGATGGAACCATATGCTACCTGGGCACTGATTGCCCATGACTGCCAAGCCATGTGTATACTTTATGCAACATTAATCTGATCCAGCCAGTCTATGCAATTGGTCTTAAGCATCAGGACCCCATTCACATTCTAACTCTTCAACTCTAGAACAATAATTGACCCAAAGAAACTCTCAACATTGGCTAGATTGATCAAGATAAAATTATCCCCAACCTCCTTAATGGCAAATGAGACAACCAAGAATACAGCACAATTCTTCTAATTCACAGCTAGGCTTGTAGCATATTTTGGATCAGTATTGAAACAATAGCAGTCACCCTTTCCTTAGAATTCGTAACAATCCCTTTGAGGAGTTCACAACAATCCTCCTCCTCATATCATGATCGTTCATTTCCATATCGTTCCTTACAAGCTCAACATAGTTCATCTTGAGAAGCTCCTCGTCTTCATCCTTTAACTGTACATTTTGAATTACAAAGCCCTGATGAATGCGAGGTATCACATTATTAGCTGCAAACAAGGTGGTATACACTCATAGTAACACTGATCGGGAAATTAATTGCGGTAACGGTAAGCTGATCACAGCTAGAGGATGCTAAAACTGTCGTGAGTAAGCTCCACACAGTAAATGAAGTCATTCAAGCATTCCTGAAACTTCCCCTCGTTTTCATCCTTCATATTAATGACCTGAAGGATCAAAAGAAGAAAGAATCAACCACCTGCACTGATACAATACTGCACAGCTGAATAATCCTCACTGATTTCATATACAACATCAGGAATTGGACAGATGCAGGACTTTGTATGATTGACATTGTATTGAAGGTATGTCTGCGTCCCTGAGAGGTCTTGTCATGGATATTCCTGAATGTTTTTCTTCCGTAACTAGGCCCCCTGTAATTCTTTCAATTGCAGGTCTGTAATTCCTCAAACTTATATCTGAATCCTCTATGGCCGTGTTGTTTGACGCGTGTTCAGAATGAATTTTCACTCCCATGTGCTTGAACTGAACTTCCCTACAGTTATTATTTGAGGCCAAGACATAGGGTGTGGAGGAATCATCTTTCTGGGTAATGTCGGTCCTCTTTTATACCAGTCAAAAGCTTATCCCAAACTTCTTAAGGAACTAAAACATAATCATGTCCCCTCCTCTAGCGTATTAAGAATCTCCAGATCATCAAGTTCTTATTCATTTCCATTTAAAACAATATCAGAATTATCAATAGGTCCAGGCTTCTCTACTGTCTTTGATGGAACCACATCCAAACGCTGTGAATCAAACAAATGTCCATTAATTGGATATTCACCATTGCCCTGTCCAATGTTACTCTGCCAACCTGTAAACCATCTATTTGGAAATTACGTAGTACAAGTGCCTTCTTTCAATCTGGACTCTGATTCATTCATCAGATCATCGACAATCTATTTCTCTTGCTCCGGTGTGTAAGGTAATCAACTTCCTCCATTTTTCATCATGAAACCCGAATTAGTAATAGTCATAATCGATTTCAACCTGAAAACTTTACTGAATTTGAAATGGCGGAAGAGATCGGGGTACGGAGGGAAAAACATAGTTGCGAAGAATGCCTTCACTGAATAACTGAGATTCTTCAGAAAAATTTGCTAGAGGAATTGAGGAAATGGAACCCTAGATTACAGGGAAAAAGGCTGTGATCCGTCTTTCTCAATGATCTGTGCATATCAACAATTACACGGGACTGAAGCTGACGAGATCTCCACTTATTACAGTCTTCTGGGTTTCAAACCACTCCAACTCTTGTTCGTTTTCCATCCCCCAACATCGTTAACTGTAATAAAACAGGGTTTGGTACATCTTCCATCTTCTTTGTGGATTTTCTTTCCTCTCTAAACCTGCGACTTCACAACCCCAGAGGACACTGATTCTACTTTAAAGAATGGTGGATCAATGTGGCGCTTCAAACATGCTCCAACATCCGCAGTATTAAACTTGTCCATAAGAAATAACCATGGCGGATCACCAGAAAGGAAAATAAAAGAAGAAAACAGGGGAATGTGCTGAAACGAGAAAGGAATGGAGCAAGGAGGAGAAGAAAGAAAAAGAAGAGGAACAAGTAAAACGGGAACACTATAACGCCACATTTCATGCTTATTCAATGGGCTTGGAATGGTGAGAGAAGTACGAGCAGATTCCAACAAACAAATACAACCACCAGTTATCATGTAATGCACAGGAAATAAATAAAAGGAACCTTGCAGCCCTTAATCAAAATTAGAGAACTCCAAATGGATAAATTAACCATATCTATAGAAGCAGTACCAATGTAGGCAAACATATGACCTCTGTCATTCTACCCCTTAGCATCCAAATGAGACTCAAAATCTAGCAAAGATTTATGCATAATAAAAGGATAATGGGAATGAAGAAGGAGTCCATAGTAAACGTACCTGGAAATACTTCCTTCTGGTGAGAAAAACTCCACTGGTTTATATTTTCAGATCTTTCCCCTTGCTTTCTCGTGTTTCTTTCCTCCTATTCTTCAAAACTCCTAATGCTTGTTGCCCTCCTTCACCTTTTGTGCTTCCTCTCGAGACGATTCTCCAAAAATCCTCAAAAAATCCTCCAAAAAAATCCCCCTCCTTTAGAATGCTCCTCTCTCACGTATATATTACTTCCCATAACCTAAATCTATTCCCAAAAAAAAAAAAAATCCCCCCTTTCCTTTCTTTTCTTTCCTTCCTAAAATTCAATCTTCCCATTCAAAAGCAATCCTTCCCATTTCAAATTCCCCTTCAAAACCTTCCAAGGAGAGTCCCACTTTCCTTAAACTCCAATGGTAAGTTTCCTTGCAAAAGCATAAATTTTTTTTTTAAAGTAAATAATTGAATGAATAACTAAATAAATAAACAAATTAGAAAACAGTAAAACAATAATAAATAAATAAGTTAAGGCAAAATAATATAAAGAGGGAGATGACAAATAAGAAATAAACGAGTGATTGATAATCTTAAAATTAAAATTAAAAATAAACAAATAAACAAATAAACAAAAACTCAGCCCCTCGAGCCATGCAAACATGCAAGTCATACAAGTCACGCTAAAAAAAAGGTATTAATGGGTCAAGTGCGTCTAAAAGGGCTTAGGTGAACCTAAATGAGCTTAAGTGCCTAAGTGGACCTAAGGTGCCTAAGTGGGCCTAAGTGCCTAAGTGCCTAAGTGCCTAAGTGGGCCTAGGGTTCCTAAGTGGGCCTAAATAGACTACCCTAAAAGCTATCCTAAAAATGAATGAAAAGCCTAAGTCTAAAATAGGGCTGCCAAAGGTCGCAATAAGAGGTCAGATAATCCTTCAGCTAAAATTTCCAGGGTGACTCAGAAAAAGGTAAGTCGTACGAGTAGTAATGGGCCACCAAAGAATTACTATGGGGCACTGAAAACGAATTTAAAAACATGTGCTAAAGGGACAAAATTGAGGGTCTACAATTGCACACAGAAACAATTTCACCCAAATGGCTACCATTCAAAATCAACCTAGGAATAAAAAAAATAAAAAAAAAAGTCATTCCAATAATCACACCAGAAAACGCCCATCTGTAGACCCCCAATTTTGAAAACTCCAAGCTCCCTTAGTTCCTTCTTCAGAGGCGGAAGATCTACAATGCCTAAGAAAACAATCTATGATTAAGGTTTGAAGATTGGAGTAAGAAGGAAGAGAAGATAATAAGAAGACGAAGACAAAATGATGAAATTGTTAACCACCTGTAAGAGAAAGAAAATGCTGAAAATTGTACTGTTAGGGTTTGATGAAGGCGGAGAAAGGGGGAGTTGTTTGAGGATTTTTGGGTTTAGGGATTTTTTGGTTTGAGGATTTATAAAATCTACCCTTCATTAGTTAATCACGTGATATTTCCATCCACTTAAACTAACACCGTCCAATGAAAAAGGCAAAATACTGCAATTTAAGAAGTTTGGGGTGCAATGTGTTGGATTTTAAACCTAAAGGGGCAATGTACAAAACACATAATAGGTTGAGAGGGTAAAATGTATTAAACCCTATATATATATATATATATATATATATATATATATATAGGGTTTAAAGAAATCATACCACATGAACTTCTCTAAAAGGTTGATAAAAGAACTTATAACTTCACCCTTAAGCTTAAAAATACCATCCAGAAAACAACCCTAATTTTCTTTCCTTTTTCTTAATCACTTTTTCACCCACATATCAAAACCCTAATTCTATTTATATTTGGGCTTAGAGAATACCCAAATATAAAATAACTTAATCATTGGGTTTTGGAAACTTTCATGGGTTGGACAAACTTAGCCCAACATGTACTTTATCCTTATTAGCTCCTCCCAACATTGAAGATGACCTAGAATACTTAGAGTAATTTTTTCTAGTTTGCAATCTAGAAAAGCTAAAATAACCACATTCTGGTTATCAATGATACAAGTATAGAATTAGATCCAAAACTATAGGGAGTGTATCCACAAAATAGTGGTTGACTAGGATTTGTTAGTTGACATTCCACTCTCCTTCACCCTTTGCTCATTTAGCTCCCAAGTTGCAAGAAAATAGATCTATTTGCACCGTGGCTCGCCATGAATAACAACGATATAGCTTCATATCAATGGTTGAAACCTCGGATCAGTATGTTATAGGCCCAAAGGTTTTTATTAGTTGGTGAGCAAATTTAGGAAAACGCAGTCAAATTTGGGATTCAAGAAAAGATAAAGATAACTCCTCTGGTTCTAATTTTCTCTTTGTTTTCTTAGGAACCAAATGAGAAGGGTGAAAATTTTTATTATGATGAATGGTCTTGTTTGATTTTTGATGTTTTTCACTTTTTTGTCAAAAGAAAGGTGAAAGATGTAAGAAAATATCATATCTTTTGCTATTTGCTGTATGAAAATTGTTGATATGTGTCTTATATATTTGGTTTTTTGGTTTATATTAAAAGGGTAATGGTCTCCAATTTTAAATTTAAAAAAAAAAAATTTTAAAGACTCATATTAGTTATGACTAAATTTTTTTTAAGAAACAAAAATTAATATATATATTTCCTGTTTAAGATAAAGGAAAATTCTAATTGAGGAGTATGTACAATCTCGGTCTCTTCATGATACCCAATCAAGAATACACTTGGGTTTACCTCAATAAATAAAAAACAAGAGTAGAGGACAAGTAAAATTAATTCAATCTATTTAACTAGAAAATCACACTAAAATAAAATTTTTAGTTTAAATATAAAAAATAAAAAAAATTCTAAAAAACAAACATTTTCTACTATAGAAAAGATTTGAAACTCATGGGAAAAGACGATTCTCTTCTCTTATTCTTGCTTGGTAAAGAATGACTTAAATATTAAGATAAACCATCCTATATAAGGATCATTTAAAAAATGTAGAAATTTATGTTTCAATATTGAAAGTTTATCGATTGATATATTAATCTAAAACTATTTTGGATATATTTGTCTACCCCTCGATGGAAATGATCAAATAATTTGCTAATTCAATTAATTCAAAATTACTCTTAAATACCATTTTAATAAAAATATAAATTAAAATTGCTTCAAACACCATTTTAATTTAAAAAAATACAGAAATTTTAGAACTTAGATGATCAATTTTTGCACTCATCCACAATATCAAAACTGTTATATAAAATAGAAAAAGGAAATAAAGTAAATTAAATATTAGAACCACTTATTATAACATTTTTAATTTACTTTAATACACTTTGTCATATACAATTTTGATTAGAAAAAGAATTATGGGCGTGGCAATATTTGGTTGGTCACTGCAATCTTCAATAGAAGACTCACAAGTACAAAGAAACCAAACTCAGGATAACTAGTGAGAGAGAGAGAGAGAGAGAGAGAAAGAGAGAGAGAGAGAAGATGAATTTCCATCCTTGGCACCGATCACCACTGCCACGGGTAGATGAAGCTCCCCACGAACACTTCATGATGGTAGCGGCTGAATGCATGGCCATTAAAGAGAATTCGGAGTATCGCAATTTCCAACTTCAACCTCTTCAGGCCCATGCAATCGTAAGTGATATTTCTTTTCTTTTCTTTCTTCGTAATCTTTTTGATACTGAATGCATGCATTTCTTGGTTTCTTGGTATATTGCTTTATTCACCCATCTCTCAAGTTGGGAGAAAATCTATCTTGTTGTACGGTATCTCACCATGAATAACAATCAATAAGTTACAAGGCTAGGGTCGTGTTTGGTTGGTAAGAAAGTGTAGGGAATCGGGGGAACCAAATGTTTGAATACAGCTGTATGGTCTCAAATTTTGGGGTTCAAGAAAAAGAAAACTTGTTTGGTTCTGTTTTCTTTGTTTCTCAGCAACCAAATGGGGAAGGGTGAAAATTGTTGTTCTCATGAATCTTGTTGTTTGATTCTTTTTTTCCCACTTCTTTCTTCAGAGAAAGGGTTCAAGAAGATGTGAAAGAACATGTCAAACCTTTTGTCAACTACTGTTGCTTCAAGGATGAGGGACGAAACCTTCTTGGCCATGGATTCTTGGTAAGAGTAATCCTACAAATTGTTGTGTCAAATACCTCCCTGGACTTCTTTTGCTTTGAGGGTTGCAAACCAAGAAAATATACTCTGTAATTTTCTTTTATTTATTTTTCGTTTCTCAGCAACCAAATGGACATCGCAGGGGGGTCGACTTCAATGAATGAAGGAGCCAGCGACAAAGTACGAAGGGGAGGTGGCCATGAGCTCAAAAGCAACATAGCCAATCCGGTAGTACAAGTCCTGGTGCAACACCACCGTACCAGGTCTTCCACCAGCACCTCCATCTATTCATCCTCCTTATGCTATTATTGGTATGTCTAAACCTGTACCAACACCATACACTGGGGGAAAGCCACCACCATATTATCCTTCTTTTCCATTTCTAGTGACTTTTTTTTAAAGATGAAATGATTGAATAGCTAGGTCAGACTTGTGTAGGAAATTCCTCCTTATTTCTTTCAGACTTTATCCGGTTCACATAAAGCTTGAGGAAACATGGGAAAATATATTTTTATATTCTACATCAAACTTATTTCACTTTTTTAACTCTTCTACATAAAGACAAAATAATTTATAATTATATAAATTTTTTACTAATTTTAATTATATTTAATTTTCTTTACTTTTTTTTAATAGTAAAATCAGACCTTAAAAAATAATTTTTCTTAACATTTTTTGTTTATTTCTTAACTTTTGCAGCAAAATATAACTTAAACTTATATGGAAAATAAGAAAGAAAGTGGTCTAGGATTCATCCGGGTGGATGATATGGTGGTGGCATAGACTTTCCCCTAGTTTATGGTCTAGGTGGTGGTGCACCCAAACCACTAGGTGGTGTGCTCTTGGTCATGATGCTTCTGAGTTCATTGCCTGCTCCCTTTCGAAGTTAAAGGCAAATATAGAGAATTGGCTTGTACAGGTAAAAAGATTTCTTCACAATAATAACCTCTTAATAATAATAATAACTTTTCAACAATAATAAAATTTCAGTAAGAACAAACAATGATAATATAATAATATTCAACCAAAAAAGGACATCAAATATAACGTGAAAAACCCCTTTAAGCGGAAGTAAAAAGGCAAGGAGAAATTTTTTTCCCCTTCAATTAAATGGGGATATAAATAATTAAGTCTTCATTAGTTTCTTTATCTTGAAACTTATATAAATATATATCAATGCTTAAAGTTAGAATCCATCACCCCATAAAACAATGAACATAAAGTGATTATAAAGAAATCATACCATATGGACTTCTTTAAAAGGTTAATGAAATAACTTGTAACTTCATTTTTAAGCTTAAGAATAGTGCTTAGAAAACAACCATAATTTTCTTCCCTTTTTCTTAATCGCTTTTTCACCAACATATCAAAGCTCTAATGCTATTTATATTCCGGCTTAGAGAATGTCCAAATATAAAATAACTTAATAATTGGGCTTAGCAAACTTTCATGGGTTGGACAAACTTAGCCCAATATGTACTTTATCCTAATTAACTCCTACCGACATTGAAGATGACCTAGAATACTTGGAGTAAATTTTTCTGCAAGTTTGCATTCTAGAAAAGTAAAATAACCACATTCCCATTATCAATGATACAAGTATAGAATCAGATCCAAAACTATAGGGAGTGTTTCCATAAAATAGTGGTTGACTAGGATTTGTTAGTTGGCATTCCACTCTTCTTCTCCATCTGCTCATTTAGCTCCCAAGTTGTGAGAAAATAGATCCATTTGCAGCATGGCTCGCCATGAATAACGATGATATAGCTTCATATTGATGGTTAAAACCTTGGATTAGTATGTTACAGGCCTAAAGGTTTTTATTAGTTGGTGAGAAAATTTAGGAAAATGTAGTCAAATTTGGGGTTCAAGAAAAGATAAAGATAAACTCCTTTCTCTTTGTTTTCTTAGTAACCAATTGAGAAGGGTGAAAATTTTTATTATGATAAATGGTCTTGTTTGATTTTTGATGTTTTTTTTTTTTTACTTTTTTGTCAAGAGAAAGATGAAAGTAGTAAGAAAATATCGTATCTTTTGTTGTCTGCTATTTGAAAATTGCTTCAAGAATGAGGGATGAGAGTTCCATAGATTCTTAGAAAGGGTAATGCTATAAGGGTCTTTTTTTTAACTTCTTATAACTTCATTTCCTACATAAAATAAAGGAAAATACTAATGGAGGAGTACCACTTATATTTTTAATTTAATTGTATGATAATATATCATTTTATTAAAATTAATGGAATTCGTCCTTTAAATCAATTTAATTGATCATAAGCCTTAATTGAGTAATTAATTACTCAAATCATCTTAATGTGTACAAGCTTAACTTTGTATTCCACGAGAAAAATAACAATCCAAAAATATTAGGGTTAGCATGGATTATTAAAGATTCGATACAAAATGCTCATTATTAGATGTTGAATTTAGAGATTGAATCTTCACTCGTCAATCGAAAAAAAAAATCATTTTTATTTTTTTTGGTATAATAAGTAATAAGGAATAAGGAAAAAAAACTTATATATTTACAATGAAAAATAGTTTTATTGATACACGTAAAAGAAAAAATTCATAAAACAATAAATTACTATATGGAGATTAATATAAACATAAATCATTATAAGAAGAATTTTACCACAATACAAATCTTCTAAAATTCTCAAATTAAAAGCTTAATCATATTACCATGATACAAAATTTTGGTATCACATTCAATATTATAAAATTTTTCTCAACTAAACACCATTAACTTCTACTCCTACTAAAAGCATGAAAAAAAAAAACAAACACGCAAATGGATTGAAGAGAGTCATCTCTTTCACCAATCATTATCAACTAATAATCTAACCACAATATAATCCAAACAAGTAAGAATATCAAATAGCCGAATCTTCAAAACAGTTGCAAAAGAAATCTTTTCAAATATGCTTGCGAAAACCCAAAGAAAAAAAAAACATTACTTCAGAGTTGTTGAAAATCCTTTTCAAAACAAATTCAGACTAACAGAAGCTCTTCGTGAAAAACCCCTATTTTTTTTTCTTAAGGAACATGGATTGAATGCATAGTTCTTCCATGAAATCTTCTATCAAAGGCCCTATGTTGATCATTGATACCATGTAAGATTTGCAAAGGCAGAGAAGAAGGAAAAAAGAAAAAAGAAAACTAAGATTTCATTAGCGAAAGACTTGAAAAAGAGAATACATAAAAAGCTTTATATAAGCTAACAAGAAAAACTAAAAGACTATTATACCCTTATTGATAATATGAAATAATTAAGCTAAAATACTATTCAACAATGATGAGCGGAGAGGCACCAAATCCAAACGCACCACCACCTATCATTGCTAGAAATGCATGCATTCAACATAAGAAATATTATGAAAAAAAGAAAAGAAAAGAAAAAAATAAGGAATTGAAATGATTAAAAAAGTTTGAACTTGTCAATTAAAGAACCAATGTATATATATATACTAGGATAACAAAGAGGCTATAAATATAAGACATAATCTAATACATAACAAACCAAACATGTCGAAGTTGATAGGCATTTAATAAAAAAGAAAGTAGAGACAAGGCAAGTTTACACTCCTTATATATGATCATCTAAACATCATTAGACAGTTGATAAATACATTTGCATTAACTTGAGGGAAATTAAAGGTTGAAGATGTTGGCAAACATTTTGAATCATGGCCTGATTCCTATGAGAAAGTTGACAAATATCTTATGTATCTAATTTGTGTTTATTATGTAGCTCTATATTAAATCTTATCCACGAGTTACTAGATGACTCATTAATAGTAGATAGGTAATTTCTTAGTTGTATACCATAAAAATAGTTGTATGCCATCTAATTACTGTTGGTTTTAAATTTTGGTTAGTGAACACCCCTATAAATTTATTTTATTTATAGAACTTATTTTTGAGATAGATTTTAGATAAAAAGATTATAGGTAGGTGTACTTAATACTGGTGCTAAACAAGAAATTTGAAACCAATGAACCTTAAGGTACGAGGGAAGTTAACCCTTAATAATGGTGTCATCCCTAGTTGAGGTCTATCTTGTGGAGGTACAATAATTTTATTTGAGAAACTATTAAACTCAATCACTTTCTACTATTACTCTAAAGTTTTATGTTGACGTCTGTGCTGTTAAGGTACTCAAATTAGATTAGTGATTGATTTCTATGTTTCATTATAAATCTAATTGATTACTTCCAATTGTATGAATCAATAGTTCAAATTGCGCTCAAAAGTAGGACATTTCTCATTTTTATGTGAACTTCTATCCTAGAAACAATGGTACGTACCTCCAATTATAGCCCCTCCATGTAAACTTGGTAGGTGATTTTTCAAAAAATCACATTTATGTCATATAATATATTATCAAGAATAATATCAAAACCCTTTTTTCAATTTATATTCCAACAATAAAGCTTTGTTGGGATATATTTCATATTTTTTTTATTTTTAAAAATAGAAACTTTGATTAAAAAGAAAAAAGAAAGAAATTTTATAAAAAGAAAATTGTAGATTTACCTTATGTTTTCAAGTATTATTTTAAAACTTTTTTAAAATTGAGTTAGTAATTTTTTTTAATAATTTAATTTTTTTTAATTAATTTTTAAAAATCATTACATTTTTAATAATAGCGTCTAAAAATTCTTATATTTTTTATAAAAATTATTAAAATCTTTTGTTTTTCAAATCTAAATGGACATTAAGCAATTCAATTTAAAAACATTCCTAATAAAAATATTACTAACAAAAATGTTTTATATATATATATATGAACTAAAAAAAAATTTAAGTGGCTCTTAACATGAATTGGAAAGCTCAAAATATCCGCTTAGTCAGGGCGCCCTGTTCTTGAAACCCCCCAGCCGCCATGAGCCAAGATGCGCTTTTTGATGAAGTAGAAGCTACAGCTAAGCGCACTAAACTGAACGATATGGCTCAATGGTTTGCCCAAGAAGAAAACTAGGCGACTTGAAACACTCATATCTGAAAGCAGGAGAGACTGAAACTTTTCCCTCATTGGACCCATTTTCTTGTGCTTTCTTGTCGAAGGCCGATCTATTCAACTGCTTTTTGTATAATAATTTTGGAGATAATAAATGCATTAATTTTGTCCTAGACTTTTCAGGCTGGGTCAAAATCGTTCGTGTGGTTTCTAGGACGCGTAAACTCCTCATTTTGAAAAACAAATTTTCTAAAAAACTAATAATAGGATGGCAAACGGGTTTTTTCAAATGCCTACCCTTCCCTGCCCTACCCACTCCTAATAAGATAGGTTTAAAACTTAAATAAATAAATTAGAAATAGATTAAATTTTTTTTTTTAAATTTAGAATGGGTTCGAGATGGGTTCAAAAATTACCTTATCCCATACCCTGTCTTTATTATATATAAAATTTAATTTAATTTAATTTTTAATATATATAATAATAATGGCAATAAAATATTTTTCGATAAAATAAGTTATAAAAAATTATAATATTTTAATTATTTATAAATTATATTTATTTTAATGTAATTAAAAAAAATTTTAAACATTTTTTTTAAAAAAAGTTCAAAAATTTTCAAAAAAAAAAAAAGTAAAAGGGGCGAAGTGGGAAGGGATAGGTTTGGGAAATTTGCATACTTACCTGTCATATTTAATTTTTTAGGGGGTTGTTATTCGCAACATCCTTTTTGCTAAACGTAACATTTTTTTGTTATATTTTTTCCACATATACCCTTTTTAATAAAGAACTCTTTCTAACCTCCTCTCAACATATTAAACCTAAATTCTAATTGATTAAGACTGTGAATCACATACGAAATACAATGAATGACGAAATTCAATTATCTTATGACAATTTTCAAGTAAGATTTATAACTTTCATTTTTTTTTTATGAAGAAATATATATGTTTATCAAAAAAAAAAAAAAAAACCAGCGACCCAGGTGGGGCTCCGACTTCTTGGGAAGCGACAGCAGCAGCAGCGACGGTTAGGGTTTAGAGCAAGGACGGAAGTCGACCACCACCAGCGGCAGTGGTTGGGCTAATTTTTTTGCTTATAATAAAAAATATATTTTTTAAAAAACCATTCCAATTAAATATTGTTTATTTTAAAATTTTAATAATAATTTTTATTTAAAAAAATTGAGTTATGAATTTCACATTAAAACATTGAATATAATAAAATCATTTTACATGATATACTTTTGGAGAAAAAATCATTTTATAATTTATTATTTAAAGAAATTATTTTGTTTTATAATATAAGAAGAATATGAATAAAAATGAAAAGAAATAAAAAAAAAAAAACAAAGTTTACGTGGGGTGGGGGCTTGGGTGGGTAGAGCTGAAAAGGAAGATAAGAATAAAAGAAAAAGAATGCTAATGGGGGTTGGGGGAAAAAAATAAAAAAAAAAAGGGTGCAGTTGGGACGTGAGGTTGGGGAGGGGGGAGAAAGGAGAGAGATGAAGGAATGAATAAGGGAGGGTAGTTTAGGAATGTAAAATATTACATTAGTAAAAATGGTATTGTGAATAACAATTGGTTTTTTTAATGGGTTAAGATAAAAATTATTTTGAATAAATAGGGTAGGGTTAAGATGGAAGTTGTCCATCTTAGACCTTCCTGCAACCATTGTTTTTTGAAACAGCCGTGGAAGACCAATAAAAGTTACTACAAACAGTATTTTATTCCTTGTATGAATATATAAAACTTTAGTTGAAAACTCAATTCTTAAAATCAAAATTTTCAATTTATTCTTAACAAAGTATCATGTATTAGTGTTTAGTACAATTTTATTGACTTATTTTTTATGTCTCCAATAGTTTTTAAAACTTTGTTCTAAAAATTCACCCTATTTTTCATACTAAAATTTAGAAAAAAAAAAAAAAAACTTATTTCAATCCAAAATTTATCAAATCCATTTTAAATTTTATGTTTTTAATTTCTCAAAAACCTAAAAATGAAAAAATAAAAATAAAAGACAAATGCGTGGGATCCAATGTAATCATGTTGCATGCAAAACCTTATGAAGGTTTCTGCAATATGCTGAAATTGAATGCCAATTAAATAAATTGCAGGAAGGGAGAGAATGATTTTCTCATCATTTCAATTTCAATTTTGTAATAAACCCTATTCAGTTCTTACGTACCAATTTAACCCTATAAAAAGGTGGCAACCAAACCCTAGCATTCCCATGCAAAGCATACCACGAAAACCCAAACCATGGCCATGGCTTCTTCCACCTTCACCTCGGGTTTCTTTCTTTTTTTGATTGCTGCTCTGTTTCATGCCACTCTTGCTTTTTCCGATGAGTTCTCGTCTGAGCTCTGCAAAGGCCATGGCTGTCACCCTAAATATCCACCTCCACCTCCACCTCCACCGGAGCATGTTCCACCGCCAGTGGATCACCAATTGTGCCCCCTACTCCTTACTATCCCCACCCACCACCACCGAATTCCCACAGCAAGGTTCCTCCGCCGCCGCCAGTGGATCCACCAATTGTGCCCCCAACTCCTTATTATCCTCCTCCAACAACTCCACCACCAGAAGCTGCAACACCACCGGATCCCCACTGCAAGGTTCCTCCGCCACCAGAACCTGTACAAGCACCACCACCACCATATCCCGATGGCAAGGCTCCATCACCATATCCCGACGGCAAGGCTCCACCACCATATCCCGACGGCAAGGCTCCAACACCATATCCCGATGGCAAGGCTCCACCACCATATCCCGACAGCAAGGCTCCACCACCATATCCGGACGGCAAGGCTCCAACACCATATCCCGATGGCAAGGCTCCACCACCATATCCCGACAGCAAGGCTCCACCACCATATCCCCATGGCAAGGTTCCACCACCACGCTGCGATGATCTAGCCTATAATTCAAGGAAGCTTAAGGCCTAATCTGTATTCAAATCTAGTTACTTGCATGAGTACATGAGTGTCCTAATCCTCTAAGTAACTAGTTAGTAATGCGTGTGTCAGAGAAGAATAAACCCCAAGGCTGTAATGCGTAACTGTAATATCATGTTCTGCTATTGAATTATGCTACTACTTCTCCGTAATGATCTGATATCAATGTATGAAGCTATCATGAACTAAAATATTAACACTACGCCTTAAGAGTTAGAGAGGGTCCTTGCTCAGCTTACACATGGACTTAGAGCTTGTTTCACAGAGATTTTAGGAAGATTTTCTACTATTTGAAAATAACTCTTTTGATAAAAGTTTTCTAGTGTTAAAAAAATTAAAAATATTTTTTAAAATTACTATAAAACTCGGATTCTTAATCAACACGCGAGTTCGAGCTCATGGCATGTCAAGCACTGACGGAACAGGCATATATGTGCCCCAGGGGTTAATTGCCCCCTGAAAAAACATAAAAGAATCTGTTACTTTGAGTTGTGTTTCAACGCAAAAATAGCTAGAGTATTTAGAGTCGCTATTAATTAAAACCACACAACACTCAATAATTCATTAATCAAAAGAAAAAAGAAAAAAGTACAATGTTGAAGGTCCCCAAAAAAAATCCTCTCGCCCCACTCTTTAAAAATAACCCTAAAAACATAACATGATTAAATATATAAAAGAGACAAATTTGTAATTCATTACATAAAAAAAATTCTTTAGGA
Source organism: Vitis vinifera (assembly GCF_030704535.1). Taxonomy (NCBI): domain Eukaryota; kingdom Viridiplantae; phylum Streptophyta; class Magnoliopsida; order Vitales; family Vitaceae; genus Vitis; species Vitis vinifera. The sequence goes on along the minus strand of NC_081813.1, from coordinate 22,401,752 downwards.
GACGCTGCCCCCTTCAATCCTTGCGAGCTAATCAGGTAGCTTGATCCCCATGAGTTGATCAAAAAGCTTGACTCTCAACATCCCAAACGAAGTATAACAAAATTGATTTAGATTTCATAATCCAATAGTTACAAGTATTACAATTAATTCAAAATTAAGCATATATATTATTCTCTAATTAGACCATGAAATTGGAGGGATAACCAAGAAACCTTAACATGCAGCAATGTTGAGTTCTGATTTTATGTATATAATTCTTAAGAATTTTTTACTTTTGCTTGTAGGCTAGGTTTTATGATGTGAATGGTATCTGATACATAAAAAGATATTTAAAATAACACTTAAAATGAGAAATGAGATGCAAAAACTAATCAAAAGCTATTTCTAATTAAATGATAAATAGCTTTTATAAAGTATTTGGTTAAATAATGGGTCCGAATATACAACCAAAAACACGATCAATCAAGTCATAACACATGGGTATCTTTTGTCTCATTCCTCTGTAGCTTCTTTTCATTATTGAAGCACTGATCTTATTCTTTTGATCTCGTTATTTGTAGGTCCGAATATTTTTGCAACACCTAGATGATAGGTGAATGAATACGTAGAAAATAAAATGTCCCATCAAATAATGAATATTGTTTCCTTAATTATCATTATTGGATTGTAAAGGTTGAATTAGTTTTTTTGCACTTTGCTGGGGATGCCAGACGTTAAGTTCTCCATTGAGCTTACCAAGATTGAGCTACTTGATCAACTTGTAGGGGTTTAAGGGGGTAACGCCCCTTATTTATTTATTTATTTAATGAACGGCAAGTTTGTCCCCATTGTATATTTGACCTTTTTATGATTTAGGGTTTCATTATTAGAGTGTGACCACAATTGAAAGGAGAGTGAGAGTCTTTATAATTATAACCTTTCTCTTTCATTTGATTAGTGGATTCTTGAGTATTGGAGCACTCCGTGGATATCAAGAGATCACTCCGTGGATCTAGGGATCACTATTTTGTCGATCTAGGGGTCACATTGATTGCTAAATCACGTTAAAAGTCTCTTGTCTTTCTTTTATTTTTGTTCATGTGTATGATTTGATTAAGTAACTAGTATATATAAAATATAATTAATTGGTTAAAAGGGATGAAATAATCATCAAATTTGTGAATCTAACCATTTCCATGTTTTTCTTGACAGGTAGCTCATTTTTAACATAAATGATCTTTACCATTTCAAGTACATACATGTAGGTTTTAAAATAAAGAGTTATTTTTACAAGAAAATAGTGAGAGCATTATTGTCAAAATAAGACCAAAAACATTATTGAGGGTTAAATTTTTAAAATTGGGTTTTCAATAACCTTTTTAATCAAATAACCCTATATAATATGTATCCATGCAAAGTACTTGGTGTACGATTATAAACCGGTGGTTGATCACTTTTGGATAAGAGAGTGACATCCGTCATGAACTCACAATTTCCTTACAATATAGAAATCTGCACATTAGTATTAATGTTTGTCATTAATACCCAAATTTTAATTTATTTATAATTATAAAATTATTTTTATTTTTAATAAGACTTGAATTAATTTTTTTTTATATTACATAAATTTAATTTACAATTTTCCTTTTATAAAATCAAGATAAAAGAAATTATTATTAAAAACAACTTATTCAAAAAAAAATTTTAATTTTTTATTTTGAGAAGAGTTTTTAAAAATAATTTGCTCTATGAAATCAAAATACCTCTCAAAGATAAATCAAAATTCCTTAATTTCAATTCCTTTGAAATCATTGAATAAGTGAGATTTCATTTCATTTGAAATCATTTTTTATTTCATTTTTGTTTTGAGTAAAATTATTTCAAAATGATAATAAATAAGAAAAGGAATGAGATATTTATTATCACTTTTTATTCTTACGTACCAAACATGACCTAAAGTACTTGGTGTACGATTATAAACCGGTGGTTGATCACTTTTGGATAAGAGAGTGACATCCGTTGTGAACTCACTTTCTCCGTACAATGTAGAAATCTCCACGTTAGTATTAATGTTTGTCATTATTTCTTATATGGGCATTTAAGAAAGGAGAAGATAAGCAACACCTGGAATCGTTATGATACAAATTTAAGAAATATACTCCATGATTGTGAGGGAGGGTTGCCTCACTAGTGAAGGACTGAAGGTTTCAATCCACTTGATGAGCACCACCACGACATCACTGGCATTGTACCAAAGCTCCTACACTCCGACAATGCTTAATTTTAAAACAATTAGGTAAGTAGATACTAAATCGTTTATGTCCTCATCCTTTGGTGGATTTTCCTCTTATAGTCTTCTGAAAGGGTCACGAGTTGGGTTAATTTTTTCTTGTTCTTTTTCTTCTTCTTTGATTTTCTTATTGATGGATTGAAATATTCAATTTCAAAATCATAGGTGCATGCTTTTCTAAAAAAATTCTAATTTTTTTTGTTGAGATTGAAAAGAAAAGAGAATCTCCGTATTATTTTAGAAAATTCTATGTAACCTAATCGAGTCAACTAAGTTAACTTGGAATCTCAACCAAGCCAACCAAGTCTCACTAATTTAGTATCAAGTTCATGCATTATATCATAACTGATATCGGACTCGTCATAGTAGTTGTAGAGGCAAATACGACTAGGTTGGGTCATATTGGACTCGACTGATACTTCGAACCCTGGAACAAATCTACCATGCTCTTTTAGATTGATGTTGTTAAGGAGGAGTATATTGCTTAGTGTTTATCACCAAGATTGTTAAGAAAATAAAAATGAAGTAAGAGAATAAAGAGATGATCTATTGAAGGCTCCTCAAAAGGGGTCTTTGCATGGATACATATTATATAGGGTTATTTGATTAAAAAGGTTATTGAAAACCCAATTTTAAAAATTTAACCCTCAATAATGTTTTTGGTCTTATTTTGACAATAATGCTCTCACTATTTTCTTGTAAAAATAACTCTTTATTTTAAAACCTACATGTATGTACTTGAAATGGTAAAGAGCATTTATGTTAAAAATGAGCTACCTGTCAAGAAAAACATGGAAATGGTTAGATTCACAAATTTGGGGATTCTTTCATCCATTTTAACCAATTAATTATATTATATATACTAGTTAATTAATCAAATCATGCACATGAACATAAATAAATGAAAGACAAGAGACTTTTAACATGATTTAGCAATCAATGTGACCCCTAGATCCACGGAGTGATCCCTAGATATCCACGTAGTGCTCCAATACTCAAGAATCCACTAATCAAATGAAAGAGAATGGTTATAATGATAAAGACTCTCACTCTCCTTTCAATTGTGGTCACACTCTCTAATAATGAAACCCTAAATCATAAAAAGGTTAAATATACAATGGGGACAAACTTGCCATTCATAAAATAAATAAATAAGGGACATTACCCCCTTAAACCTCTGGAAGTTGATCAAGTAGCTCAATCCTAGTAAGCTCAATGGAGAACTTGATGTCTAGCATCCTCAGTAAAGTGCAACAAAACTAATTCAAGCTTCACAATCCAACAATAATAATTAAAAAAACAATATTCATTATTTGATGGGACATTTTATTTTCTACGTATTCATTCACCTATCATCTAGGTGTTGCGAAAATATTCGGACCTACAAATAACGAGATCGAAAGAATAAGCACAGTGCTTCAATAATGAAAAGAAGCTACAAAGGAATGAGACAAAAAAATACCCATGTGGTATGACTTGATTCATCGTGTTTTTGGTTGTATATTCGGACCCATTATTTAACCAAATACTTTATAAAAACTATTTATCATTTAATTAGAAAGAGCTTTTGATCAGTTTTTGCCTCTCATTTCTCATTTAAGGGTTATTTGAAATATCTTTTTATGTATACCATTCACATCATAAAACCTAGCCTACAAGCAAAAGTAAAAAAATTCTTAAGATTTATATACATAAAATCAAAACTCAACACTGTTGCATGTTAAGGTTTCTTGGTTATCCCTCCAATTTCATGGTCTGATTAGAGAATATTATATATGCTTAATTTTGAATTAATTGTAATACTTGTAACTGTTAGATTATGAAAACTAAATCAATTTTGTTATACTTCGTTCGGGATGTTGAGAGTTGAGCTTTTTGTTCAACTCGCGTGGATCAAGCTACCCGATCAACTCGCAAGGATTGGAGGGGGCAGTGTCCCCTAAAGAATTTTTTTTATGTAATGAATTACGAATTTGTCTCATTTATATATTTAATCATGTTATGTTTTTAGGGTTATTTTTAAAGAGTGGGCCACAATTGAGAGGATTTTTCTTCGGGACCTTCACCATTGTACTCTTTTTTTTTCTTTTGATTAATGAATTATTGAGTGTTAGGTGCACTCCGTAAACGTAGAGATCATATTGAGCGTCGAACCAAGTTAAAATTTCATATTTTTCTTACTTTTGTACTTGTATGTGGTTTTAATTAATAGCGACTCTAAATACTCTAGATATTTTTGCGTTGAAACACAACTCAAAGTAATAGATTCTTTTATGTTTTTTCAGGGGGCAATTAACCCCTTGGGCCATGCCATGATCTCGAACTCACGTGTTGATTAAGAATCCGAGTTTGATAGTAATTTAAAAAAATGTTTTTAATTTTTTTAACATTAGAAAACTTTTATCAAAAGAGTTATTTTCAAATAGTAGAAAATCTTCCTAAAATCTCTGTGAAACAAGCTCTAAGTCCATGTGTAAGCTGAGCAAGGACCCTCTCTAACTCTAAGGCGTAGTGTTAAGACATTAGTTCATGATAGCTTCATACATTGATAGCAGATCATTACAGAGAAGTGGTAGCATAATTCAATAGCAGAACAAGATATTACAGTTACGCATTACAGCTTTGGGGTTTATTCTTCTCTGACACACGCCTTCATAATTAGTACTAGCTAGTTATTTAGAGGATTAGGGCACTCATGTACTCATGCAAGTAACTAGATTTGAATACAGATTAGGCCTTAAGCTTCCTTGAATTGTAGGTTAGATCATCGCAGGGTGGTGGTGGAACCTTGCCATTGGGATATGGTGGTGGTGCTTGTACAGGTTCTTGTGGCGGAGGAACCTTGCCGTGGGGATCCGGTGGTGTTGCAGCTTCTGGTGGTGGAGGTGTTGGAGGAGGATAATAAGGAGTTGGGGGCACAATCGGTGGATCCACTGGCGGCGGCGGAGGAACTTTGCTGTGGGAATCCGGTGGTGGTGGGAGGGGATAGTAAGGAGTAGGGAGCACAATTGGTGGATCCACTGGCGGTGGAACATGCTCCGGTGGAGGTGGAGGTGGAGGTGGAGGTGGATATTTAGGGTGACAGCCATGGCCTTTGCAGAGCTCAGACGAGAACTCATCCGAACAAGCAGGAGTGGCATGAAAGAGAGCAGCAATCAAAAAAAGAAAGAAACCCGAGGTGAAGGTGGAAGAAGCCATGGCCATGGCTTGGGTTTTCGTGGTATGCTTTGCATGGGAATGATAGTGTTTGGTTGCCACCTTTTTACAGGGTTAAATTGGTACGTAGGAACTGAATAGGGTTTATTACAAAATTGAAATTGAAATTATGAGAAAGTCAATGTTTTGTGTGGGGGTATGTTCATTCTCTCCCTTTCTGCAATTTATTTAATTGGCATTCAATTTCTGCATATTGCAGAAACCTTCATAAGGCATTCAATTTTTTTCATTTTTGGGCTTTTGAGAAATTAAAAACATAAAATTAAAAATGGATTTGATAAATTTTGGATTGAAATAAGTTTTCTTTTTTTTTAAAAAAAAATTACTATGAAAAATTGGGTGAATTTTTAGAACAAAGTTTAAAAAACTATTGGAGACATTGAAAATAAGTCAATAAAATTGCACTAAACACTAGTACATGATACTTTGTTAAGAATAACTTGAAAATTTTGATTTTAAGAATTGAGTTTTCAAATAAAGTTTTATATATTCATACAAGGAATAAATACTGTTTGTAGTAACTTTTATTGGTCTTCCATAACTGTTTCAAAAAACAATGGTTGCAGTAAATTATTCAAAGAGAATGGGTTTTATTATTATTATTATTATTATTATTATTATTATTATTATTTTGATAAATTAAGTTTTGAATAGAAAAGGTGAGAGAAAATTAGGATGACGACATGATAGGTCTAAGATTAACCGCTTCTATCTTAACCCTACTCTATTTACTCAAAATAATTTTTGTCTTAACCCATTAAAAAAATTAAATATTGACAGGTAAGTAATGTATGAGAATTTCCCAAACTCATCCCTTCCCACTTTGCCCCTTTTACCTTTTTTTTTTCCGAAAATTTTTGAATTTTTTTTGAAAAAATTGTTTTTAAAATTTTTTAATTACATTAAAATAAATGTAATTTATAAATAATTAAAATATTATAATTTTTTATAACTTATTTTATTGAAAAGTATTTTATTGTTATTATTATTATATATATATTAAAAATAAGAAAATAAAAATTAAATTAAATTAATTTTATATATAATAAAGAGTGTATGAGATAAGGTAATTTCTGAACCCATCTCAAATTTGTTCTAAATTTTTAAAAAAAAATTTAAACCTACTTTTAATTTATTTATTTAAATTTTAAACCTATCTCATTAGGAGTGGGGTAGGGTTGGGTAGGTATTTGAAAAAACCCATGATATTGCCATCCTATTATTAATTTTTTAGAAAATTTGTTTTTCGAAATGAGAGGGAGTTTACGATAGTGTTGACTTATGCAGGCGTCCTAGAAACCACATGAGTGGTTTTGATCCACCCTGAAAAGTCTGGATACCACAAAATTAATGCATTTATTATCTCCAAAATTATTATACAAAAAGTCTTGACTTCGCGTATATTTTGAGTTTTCCTATTCATGCTAGTAATGTATTCGTTGGTGGTGGAGACATTCATAATGTGGATAAGAAGGGGAGGCACTTGAAAACATGAAGAAGACTCCTAATGAAACCATGGATAACAACTCCCCTCGGTCGAGTTTTTTGGTTCTTTATATAGTGCAAAAATAGGAGAAACAAGTTTAAGATGAACACTCCTAATTAATAATACTCCCTAACATTACTAAACAATTTGATCATGTTACCAAAATGATATTCATTGTACAAATACGACAAGATAATTGGGTTTCACAAGACCAACCCAACTTATTATTGAAAAAACAAACAAAAGAAGAAGAGAAAATAAAGAAATTTCTTACAAACAAACAAAAGAAGAACAAGAAATAAAAAAGGGAAAGTTGTGTTTTCATGTACCAATTTGTTAAATATATGGTTTTTGGAACCCAGATTTATGGAATATGAAAAATATCTTTCAATGTGGAAACTTATATCAGATTCATGCACTCTGAGCCTGCTGTATTTTTTCTACCGAAATTGCCCCTCCAGGTATCCACATCAGCAACCCATCTCAGCACGGGTTGAAACTGAACCGGTTGAAAACTCCAAAATCAAATGTTGAGCTTCCCACAAAAACACCCTGGGCGACCGACCGTTCATCCTCCCTTTCTCTCATTTGGTACCCATTCCTCTCATCTTTCTGCAGGCCGTCACTAAGGCGAAGCAGAGGTTCCCACAAGAAAACCCTAGTCGATCGACCGTTCTTTCTTCCCTCTCTCTCATTTTGGCACCCATTCCTCTCATCTGTCTTCACTCGGGCACCAAGGCGAAGCAGAAAATCCCATAAAAATAGTGTAGCCGAGGGTTCTTTCTTCCCTCTCTCTAATTTGATACCCATTTCTCTCATATTTCTTCACTCCGTCACCGAGGCGAAGCAGATTTCAGTTGAAAAGGCCTTAATCTGATTTGTCACATCTTAGATTTTCTCTATCGAGGTAAGCCATTCGTTCCGTGTTTTGCATTCGCATTCTCATTCATGAAAATCTGCTGTTTGTGTGGGTTTTTTCTGAACCAGGCGTGGCTGAAATGTTGGCATTTAGGAGTTGGTACTGAAATTTTAAATCTGTTGGTAATGAATCATCATCGTCTTTTTGCAAATCTGATTTTGTTCTGATTTTGTACTGTTTTATTTGGATTGACAAATTATCCCAACTTTGTTGTTTTGATATAAAGTAAAGGCAAGAATATGGGTTAGGAATTGTTTCGTTGAAAAAGACATTTGTTTTTGTTTTGGTTTAGAACTGAGAAAAACATATTTTGAATTGATTAGCAAAAAAGGAATTTTTTTTTCCCAGTGGTGTTTTTGGGTATTGGGAAACAATGCATTTTTAGTGAAACCCATTTATTGGATTGTGTTTTTGGATTGAGCTATGCAGTGGATGACCAAAAGGGAACATTTTTTCGGGATGAAGTTTTCATTTTGAGAGCGAAAAAAGTTCTTAATAAATGGTGATTTTTAGATGGGAAAGTTGTTCCAAATTACTCAGTTTTTTGGGTTTTTGTGATATTGATGGTTGATGGGTGCTAAAGTTTTTGTTGTGTTTTTTTGTTTTTGTTTTATATGTATAGTTTCAAATCACGTCCCATTTCTTCAAACATATAGTAATATATGTATGGTTACTATATGTTAATGTTCTTGTTGATTAGTAATTGATATTGATTCAGAGATCCGTTTTAGAATATGGTAATAGGAAAGGCTATATAGGAACTATTGGTATCCATGCATTGGTTTAATTCCCTTCATAACATAAATAGAAAATAGGGAATGCTGGTCAGAATGGATGAAATGCATTTTTATCTATATATTGTTTGTTTTGGTGATCAGTTGGTTAACCTTATTGTACTGGTAAGTTAAGCTTATGTACTACCTCATTATTCCTGAATGTACGACCTTAATCGACTGTATGTACTGCATTAGTCAACATCAGGTACTACCTGAGCCAACCTTGGGTACAAGTTGTGTGACGACTGGAAACTTCATTTTTTAATATTCAAATAATTCATATGTGAATAAAAGTTGTCTTTATTGTTAACCCAATGGGGTTCAGTTTGTCAAACATAGGACCTACAGGCTGTTTTCAAGTCATGCATAAATTAAATTGTATTCACTTCCACATACAAGCTATCATGACATTATGTGTTTGACTACTCTGCTCATTTGGTTCCCCGTACCTTTACTTGAGACTGTACCATAGGTACTATCTTAATTAACCTTAGGTCTAACCTTAGTAATCTTTAAGTACTAGGTTAGATATCCTTAGGTACTACCGTAGTTGGACTTGTACACTACTTGTGTGCATCGGCCAATTAGCATGTTTGAACCTTAATTGTGTGCATCAGCCAATTAGCATGTTTGAACCTTAAATTCTATGGAATCAACATGCATAATTCCTCAATCTTTCGTTGTTGTATTGTTTTTAACAAATCTTTATGTCAATAAGGAAATGGAAGAGGAGATGTTTTGTTACATTCATGAAGGTGGTGAGCTTGTTAAGACTGCTGTTGGGTCCGTCGAATATAAAGGAGGTCGGACCAATTGCAGTGTTGTTAGCAAGAATATCTCACAATCTGAATTCTTTTCAAAAGTATGTGGTGTACTGAACTTGGATTCCAATTCCATTAAATTGGAATTCACAGTCAAGTTTGACCCATCATGTCTATTGCCACTGCATAATGATGGCGACATAGTCAATATGTTCAAATTCAACGACATGTTTTGTCATGTCTACATCTCCCAGTGTTCCGAATGTGGTGATGACCTCATTTGCCCTACTAGGTACCTAATGTCCTTCCACAATAATGTTCCCTTTTGTATAATCGCTTTTCACACTTAGATTGATGGATGATCAAATTCTTTCCTTATGTTTTTTGCAGTGGCCCAACCCCCATTGTTGCTTCAAACTCAGCTCATGTTTCCTCTATTGGCGAGCCCCCATTACACATCTCTAATGAGTCGCCCACAATTCAGTCAGTTGGGTTTTCCCAAAGATGTGCTATGACAAATACCGTTCAACTTCAACCAAGCCGGTTCGAACATTCAATTGTAGGTAGTGGACATACCTTCCCAAATGCGTCGGAGTTTCGAGATGCAATCTATTTGATGTCTTTGGCTGGAAAATTTCGATATTCTTACAAAAGGAATAGTCCAAAACACATGACCGTAGTATGCAAAATTGAAGATTGTCCTTGGAAAATCACTGCGCGTGCAATAGGGGATTCAAACATTGTTCAAGTACACACATTCCGAAATGTGCATAACCATTGCTTGGAAGATGTTGTCTTGTCTCAGCCTTTAGTGAGATCCACTCGTGCATCGTTGGTCATTGATGATGTCATTCGATCTACTCCTGAATACCAACCACGCCAAATTTGTAAGGACTTTGTAAGGCAACATGGCATCCAATTAACTTACCTACAAGCATGGAAAATGAAGGAGAAGGCTAAGGAGCGCATTTATGGACAACCCAAGAATTATTACAAATTGTTGCCATGGATGTGTGAAAGAATGCTTGCAACAAATCCGGGATCGAGTGTTGAGCTGAGTTATTCCAATGATGACCATTTTGAGAAGCTTTTTGTTGCTCATTCAATATCTATCGAAGGGTTTGTAAGGGGGTGTCGACCAATCATTGCAATTGATTCGGCCCATATGAGTGGGCCTTATGGCGGTGCTCTATTTTCAGCCACCTCTTACGATGCTAATGACTCCATGTTCCCCTTAGCCTTTGGAGTGATGAGCTTGGAAAATTATAAAGATTGGTTATGGTTCTTGGAAAAACTGAAGATAGTTGTGGGAAACAAGGAAGTTATTATTATCTCAGATAGACATCATGCTTTGCTTCGTAGTGTCCCTGAGGTGTTTGGCATTGAAAACCATGCTTATTGCTACCGTCACCTAAAGGAGAATTTTAGTAGTTTCTTGTCCAAGCATAACACACGAGGGAACAAGGGTAAAGAAAATGCATTGCAATTCCTAGATAGCATTGCGTATGGAAGGCTAGAACATGATTATAACGTTTCCATGGTTGAACTAAAAAAATACAACGAGGCTTTAGCCACATGGGTTGAAGAAAATGCGCCGCACCATTGGGCCATGTCAAAATTCCCAAAATAAAGATGGGATAAAATGACTACGAACCTTGCCGAGTCATTTAATGCTTGGTTACAGATTGAAAGACATCACTCTATTTGTAACTTTTTATTGGAGCACATGTCCAAGTTAGCTTCTATGCTTGTGAAGCATCAAGAAGAGTCTAAGAATTGGAAAGGGTGTATAGGGCCAAAAATTGAAGCTAAGGTGCAGGAAAATATTGCAAAGGGTGCGGTATATCCAGTCACACCGTTCAAGAATGGAGTATTTGGGGTATGTATGGGGAGAGCCTTGTTGAATGTAGACATTCTGAACCATACATGCACTTGTAGGGGTTGGCAGATGTTGGGAATCCCTTGTGAGCATGCCACAGCCGTCATTATTTCCATTGGTCAAAATGTTACTGATTTCGTCGATGATTGTTACAAATACCCAATGCAAGAGTTGATATATGGGGGCTCTTTCTCCGGCATAGAGACCCATGACATGTCTACTGTGGACGATGATGGTTTGGTTCGATCTATCACCGGGGAGGTGTTCTTCTCTCTAAAGCCTCCACATACAAAGCGCCCTCTTGGAAGGCCAAGGAAGAAGCGCATTAAGTCTCAATTTCAAGATAAACGGCCTGTTTATTGCTCTCGTTGTCATATGTCCGGCCACAACAGAAAAACCTGCAAAAATCCTTTGCCCTAAATGCATATCTGTTTACTTATTGCATTATGCTGATCTTGTATTACTCTATTTCAACTAACTGGTTGTCACCCAATCATCGTTACTATTTGAATGTTTTGTGCCTTTCCATTCACCTGCAATGTTCATTGAGTTACATTATATTTCTCTGCTGATTCAGTTCTTTTACAAAGTCCGAACTATGTTTGCACCACATCTTGTTTTAATGGTATTTACTCAAATCCCATGTATTTGGTAAGATTACATTGCTTAAGCCATGTCAACCATACTGCAGTTTGTGTTCCCATGTATCATTTGGTGGCATCATTTAATTATCCAAAAATAAATACTTTGCATGAGTGGAATCATTTGGTGGCATTTTTCAGAGGCTGGTTGCTAATATCAGTGTCAGCTGGCCTGTTTCATTTAATTATCTGCATATTTGTCCTTTGATTTGAGTGTTATTTTCCCAACCGCATGGAATAATTTTTTCCCATTTCCGTAGGACAAGACGAATATGTACAGACTCCAGCTAGTGCTGCAAATAGTCCTCAATGAACGCAACAGTGTCAGAGATACAATCATGGCCGCATGTCATATGTGACTTCATAGTTCATGATAAGTTTCTTCCTATCTGCTGCTACGTACCAAAATGACCAAGGGTTGATTTTAGTTTGTCCAAAATTTATTAATTCATATCATGTTGTGTGCTGATGTGATTTGTTCCAATTGTAAAACCATTATTTATGTTCTATATGTGATGTATCTGATGAAGTATTCCACATCCCATTGTAACAGTGGCAGTTAGGTTATGCTGAATATGAGGACTTTATGTACAAGAATGGTCAACGTGTAAGGGAAAGGAAGAGTACCTGGTAATGCTGCTGCTGGAGCATATGGGATGCAATCACAGCAATGTAATAGGGCTGTTCATTTTTCCTTCAATATTGTAAAGTAAGGGAGTAGGAACATGGACAACACTCAGTATTTGTTCTTTTATTATAGTTAAGGGTGCTAGTCAGTGTTGTATTGGCGACTGATTGGACAACAACTGTGATTGTAAGATGTGATCCACAGTGATAGGTTTATTATGGGGTATGGTACTAATTTCATAAGAGAACAACAAACATAGACTGGAACCTATTTGTTTGTACACTGATGCAGTTTCAGTTTATCCTTTCATACTCACATTAGTAAATTGTTTGACGACTTTCCTTTCATATTTAGTTATTGTGTAAGCTTTTACATATCATCTTCTGTTAATGTTATTGGTAAGTTGGGAGGTTTGTTTGGTTTGATTTACTACATTAGAAACAGTTTGCTGGTATACCAATAGTTTGCAATGGCGCCCTTCAAATCCTGATCTACCAGGGTTCAGGACTATTGCACATTCTCATTGGCACGGGCTACTCAGGGTTCCTAAATGATTGTGCATTTTGCTAATTTTGTGCTTCAAACCATGTACAGGTTGTTATAGAAAAAATAAATGTGGTAGAAAACCAATAAATATTTGCTTCGCATGATCACCTTCCGTATCCAACCACAACCATCGTAACTTGACATAACCAGAAAAATGAGAAAACAACAGTATGATTAAATAAATAAATATTGAGAGTGAAAAATTGTCGGGAGAGTAAAATTTATCGAATATGGTTTAAGGTAGTGTCATGCTGCAATAGGTAATGAAATTAACTAATAAAAGTCTGAAGCCACAGAATGACTACATTTCTCGCGGGTGCGTTAAGGTAGTACCTTATGTACATTAAGGTAGTACCTGAAGACCATTAAGGTAGTACCTTATGTGCATTAAGGTAGTACCTGAAATTTCTTATGATTACATAAGGTACCGTTGGAGTAACCTATGAGAACATAACAATGTAATGCTGCAATAGGTCATGAAATTAACTAATAAAAGTCTGAAGCCACAGAATGACTACATTTCTCGCGGGTGCGTTAAGGTAGTACCTTATGTACATTAAGGTAGTACCTGAAGACCATTAAGGTAGTACCTTATGTGCATTAAGGTAGTACCTGAAATTTCTTATGATTACATAAGGTACCGTTGGAGAACATAACAATGTAATGCTGCAATAGGTCATGAAATTAACTAATAAAAGTCTGAAGCCACATAATGGCTACATTTCTCGCGGGTGCGTTAAGGTAGTACCTTATGTACATTAAGGTAGTACCTGAAGACCATTAAGGTAGTACCTTATGTGCATTAAGGTAGTACCTGAAATTTCTTATGATTACATAAGGTACCGTTGGAGTAACCTATGAGAACATAACAATTTCATGCTGCAATAGGTCATGAAATTAACTAATAAAAATCTGAAGCCACAAAATGGCTACATTTCTCGCAGGTGCGTTCAGGTAGTACCTGAAGACCATTAAGGTAGTACCTAAAGACTATTAAGGTAATACCTTATGTGCATTAAGGTAGTACCTGAAATTTTTTATAATTACATAAGGTAACCTATGAGAACATAACAATGTCATGCTGCATTACATATAACAACATGCCATGTGTTATGTTTTTATAACTTACTCATTCGGTAGGTTATGTAATCATAAAAAATTTTAGGTACTACCTTAATGCACATGAGGTACTACCTTAATGACATGAGGTACTACCTTAATGTACCTCAAGTACTACCTTAAGGCACCTTGGAGAAATGTTGCTCTTCTATAACTTAAGCTACAATTAGTTCATTGCATTACATATTACAGCATGCCATTGTTATGTTCCTCTTGCTGACTCATTCGATAGCTTATGTAATCATCAGAAATTTAAGGTACTACCTTAATGCACATGAGGTACGACCTTAAGACACTGAGGTACTACCTTAATGTACCTCATGTACTACCTAAATGGAGATTCGAGAAATGTTGTTCTTTTTACAAATATTTTGTTGTGACTATTTATTTAAGTAAACAGTTGTTTTCCCATTTTGGTATTCATCTAGATTTTGAAGGGTTGTGGTTGGATATGGAATGTGATCATGTGAACCATTTATTTTTTGGTTTTGTAACATATATTTATTTGCCTATCACAACCTATAGATTGTTGGAAGCAAAACATGCTACATGCAAAACCATTTTGGAACCCTGTATAACTTTTTGCAAATATTCTTCATGAGTAAGAGCTAAGCCAAATATTAAGAACATGATGAAATGACAGATCATCACTTAATATTATTAACTAAAAGAAAAAAAACTCGTGATATGTAACAAAGAATTATCTCAGCACACGACAATCTAAAAAAATTACCAGTGCCAATAGTCTTCAATGATTCATTACGAATACCATCCAATGTCTTCACCATCACCCATGACACCTGAATTTGTCACCATGGTTTGTAACATTCTACTTCAACAAAGGATCATTATTTTTTTAACTATATTTGGAGAGGACATTGGGATGGAACAGGGAAAAAATTGAAAGGATATGTAACAAATGCCTTATCTCTATTAGGATTTCCTGTATAAAACAAAACACAAACATAGTCCTTTGAATGTGTACATCAGCAAAATGTTTCTAATGTAGTCAACAAACCAAAGAAACCTAATTTTGATCATATGGTAAACCAAGTTTGCTTCATACAATCCGAAGAAAGAGGATAACATATGACTCATTCTGATATTACTCCCTCTTGTAAGCTATAGCAACAGCATCACCATGCAGTCTTTCTTTCCCTTACGTGTTGCCCATTGTTGTACATAAAGTTCTGACATTCAGCATCACCATACTGTCACTGTTACAATGGGATGTGGTATACTTAATAAGATACAATAAATATAGAACATAAATAATGGTTTTAGAATGGGAACAAAATCACATCATCACATAACAGGATATGAATTCAGTCATTTGTGGACAAACTACAATCAAGTATTGCTTTATATGGTAAGTAGCTTTAGATAGGAAAAAACTTATCATCAACCATGAAGTCACAAATGACAGGAGACCATAATTTTATCTCTAACAATGTTGCGTTCATTGAGCACTAATTCCACAACTAGCTGGAGTCTGTACATGTTGAGCTTGTCCTACAGAAATGGGAAAAACTTATCTCATACTGTTTTTTTTTAAAAAAAAAAAAAACAAAACCAATTAGGATGTAAACTAGCTCTAACCTCTGCCACTGAAGTAGTTAAGGTGGCCCCATTCCAAAATTCCATGAATTTTAGTGCAAGGATACCACAGTCAAACCTATAACACATCACATTTAGGCTTGTCATGTATATCATAGAAATCTAAGAAAAAAAAATCACCTCAAATGTCCGTTTTGGTTAGAATATATGAATATTTTACCCATTCAGTTGTTGCACAAGGTGTGGTTGGACATGCTCAAAAGTCGAGACATCCACGTCCATATGAATTGCATATGCATGTAGTGCTTTATTGATTGCCATAGATAATCGCCTTGTTGCAGCACTAATACTGTTTCCTCGCCTCAAGGGCAAAGATGAAAGAATTTCAACTCGTGCAGCTGCAAAATTAACTACATGCATGTGCCAGTGATTGTTCTCACAAACTGGAATGAACATCTACATTATCATAAAAGAGTTATTACCTTTTATGTTATAAGATAATAGTCATGTCCAATGCCATTGCATATATTACTATGGAAATGAAATTTAACAACCGTTATTTACCATGTCACATGTCCCCAAATCATGGCCCAATATACCAGCATCCAGATACATGCGACATCTATCCATGATCACCTGGCTGGTTGCATTTGTTTTCAAGTTGGTCAGAATCACTTGTTCACGGGTGGGGTTATCAATACAAACATCAACAAATGCTATTCTATTTTGAGACTATGTCAATTTAGGATATTAGAGGGTTCACCGAGAACGAAGGATCAAAATAGTGTGTGCGCGCTGGTGGTGCTTGTTGTCCATTCATCATGCGAGAGACAATCGCCACAATCTGGCAAAGTTGTAGAAATGAACAAATTTTACAACCCCATCAACACTTTATACATTATATGACCAATTACTTTTGAATTTAATTCAACATAAAGATAAGTAACTTACTACTGAATTAACCCACCGTCCTGCATTTAGACAAGAAATTTCTTCTCGGGTAATGTACATCCCATACATCTCGCATAAAATCTCGCTAGAATGATTGAAAATGAATTATGTCATAATGATGTAAAGTTATTCACATATTAAATGATTGCAAGAATTATTTTTAGAAAAATGAAATGTACCTAGAATCACCAATTTCTGCCAAAGCGTAATCTGCTACTACCCGATGAGCATGGGGGATTTTAGGGAATTGTTTAACACATTGGGTGACAAATGGACTTTTGCAAGTGGGAAGACGCTTCACTATCCTCTTACAAGTCCGCTTAAATCTCTTGATAGATGAAGGTTTAATGGCTTGATCACCACTCCCACCTACCCTATCACATTCTCGCGCTTCTTCTATTGTCACTTGTGGTGGAAGCGATGCCTCTGCATGAGACTGTGGGGCCATTGGCTCGGAATGACTGGCTTCTGGTGACGGTTCCATTCCAATTGGAGAATGGGGGGTTGGTGCGAGGTTATCTTGTGGTTCCATTTCGTCAGCTGACGTCTGCTTGCCCGGTGTTTCGCGCATTGGTTGATATTCAGCGTGGTGCTGTGCTTTTGGGCAAGGGATTGAAGATATCTCCTCTGGTCCACTTCGGCGAGAACATAGTGCAGCAACATCCCGCGCCAGAGAGGAAGCTAATCGTAGCATACTCTCCGATGTGTCAATGACACGGGCTTTAATAACCTATTACATAGTGGAAAACAGAATAGTTTTAGAATAGTATTGTATGCATTGTATAGAAGAACTTGTATGAGTGGTTAGTGAAAAAGAACTACCTCTGTAGCATCGTCATCAGCTGTAGAGGTTGAGGCTACTGATGGTACATTCATATTGGCTAGGCTTTGTGCTCGCTCCTATGCCTGTGTCTTGCATCATTATTTCAATGAGGGAATCAACAAATTGGTTATTACTGGTGCGATGCTAATATGGTAATTTAACTAGTAGGGAAAGCTTTGTTGAGTTAAAGCATACATGCACATATCCATAACCACCGAATGTTGATATTTCAGCTGCTAATCGGCGTTTCATTACATCGTCAGTCCATGCAGCAGCTAGCGGGCTGGTCACTTCAACATTGACTGATGACATGTAGAAGTATGCCATGTAGAACAGTTGTCCAAGGGTAGTATACGAAACAAGGAGCATTAAAAGAGCAAATTGCAGTAAGCATGACATTCAAATTAAAATGTAAACTAAGTTCATACTAATTACAAAAGGGGTTGGAGCCTAAACTGTACCTGGAGGAACATGAGGCAGCCTCGGATGTAAGTAGGCTGCTTTTGTCGATATTCCTTGATTCCATCTTCTAAGTGTTTCAACAGAAACTTTGCCCAATTCCTTTGGACACCAACATCACCATTCCATATGGTGTCCCAAAGGCCATGGCTTCCTTCAAGCTTTGAGTTAGGTGCCAGTAGAGTGGCACATGAAAAAATTAAAAATGATTTTAAAAATTCATCACACACGGGCAAGTTCTCAAGGTTTTGCTCTAGTACCCTGAGAGTGTATGTGCGATTGGACGGGGTTGTTCTCTTAAGGATAATCACGTCTACCCCGGAGTTAGGGATGCCCATCACTTTGTTGACATGTTCTTCATTGATAGTGATAGCATTGCCGGTTTCCATATTAAGTCTATGGTAGGTAAAGTCATATTGAGATATGAGCCACCCGCATAGCTCATATCTTGGTTCGCGGCAAGCAAAAGTCAATAGGCCCCCAAAGCCTATCTCTCTAATGGCTTGCTGTTTTTCAGGGGCTAGGCATGCAATGGCAGTTATGAATTTCTTCCCAGAACATCGAGACTTAGGAAGCTTAACCTACAGTTAAAATGAAATATGGGTCTGACAAAAAAAATCCAATATATGCAAATTTCCAATTAAGCTGAATTTGAAGATTGGAGCCATTGTTCAATGAAATCTGTTTTACCCACCTGTGTGCATGTTGGTGGAACATGCTCCTTCCTTTTTCTCTTTTCTGTTGCCATGTGTATAATCAGTATGTTTGGATGGCGATACTGAATCGGCGAGTTTCGAAACCTACAAAGTAATCAATGGCCTTATGAACATTGAAGCCTATGGATATGAAAGTTTTACAAAGGAGTAAAAATGAGACACGTATGACTTCAAATAGATTATTGTGATATATATTAATGTCATTGGTTTAGCACAAGATCAACAGCTCTGAAACATGAAGAAGAAAACTATGAACAGTGATGGAAAAAAATGTTTCCCAAATTTTCAACACGCTCCTGTACAATTAGTTTAAAGTCAGTATGCACTAATGAACAAATCAGAATTGTCAAAACTATGAGAAGACTAACAAGTAAGTGAAGATAAGTTGTGGCGGCGAGAGAAAGGGGAAATGAGGGAAAAACTAAGAATAACAAAATACATTGATTCAATGGTATACAATTCATGTTATTGCGTAGGCGTACTATATAGTACAACAAAGCAGTAGTCTTTATACATGGAAACATATACTGCAGTTTGGTTAAATTGGTTTAAGCAATGTAATGGGAGGCAATACATGCGGTTGGAGTAAATACCAATAAAACAAGATGTGGTGCAACCATAGTTCGGACATTGTGAAAGAAATTAATAATCAAAGCAATATAACTTAACTCAATGAACATAGCAAGTGAAGGCAAAGGTACAAAATATTGAAATAGTAACACTGATTTGGTGACAACCAATTCACTAAAGATACTTGAAATAGAGTAAGACAAGATCTACATAATGCAATAAGGTGACAAATATGCATTTAGGGCAAAGGTTTCCTGCAGGTTTTTCTGTTGTGGCCAGATATATGACAACGAGAGCAATAGATAGTGCGTTTATCTTGAAATTAGGACTCAACGAGAACAATAGATAATACCAATAGTTCCTATATAGCATTTCCTATTTCCATGTTCTAAAAGAGATCTCTAAATCAATATCAATTACTAATCAACAAGAAGAGTAACATATACTAACCAAAAATATTTGAAGAAATGGGTCGTGAATTTAAACTATACATATAAAACAAATACAAAAAAAAAATAAAAAAACAACAACGAAAACGTTAGCACCCACCAACCATGAATATCACAAAAACCCAAAAACATGAGTAATTTCGAATCTATAAATCACCATTTCAGAAGCACTTATTTCGCTCTCAAAAGAAATACATCATCCCCAAAAAGTGTTTCATTTTGGTAATCCATTGCATAACCCAATCCAAAAACACAATCCAATAAATGGGTTTCACTAAAAATGCATTGTTTCCCAATACCCAAAAACAGTTTGGGGAAAAAAAAATTCCTTTTTTGGCAAACCAATTCAAAATATGTTTTTCCCAATTCTAAACCACAACAAAAACAATTCCCAACCCATATTCTTGCCTTCATTTTATATCAAAACAACAGATTTTCCAGAATTTGCCAATCCAAAAAAAAACAGTAAAAACTCAGAAAATGCATGGAATTGAAAAAAAATGATGATGATTTATTACGAATAGATTTAAAAATTTAGTACCAACTCCTAAATGCCAACATTTAAGCCACACCTAGTTCATAAAAAACCCACACTAACAACATATTTACATGAATGTAAATGCGAATGCAAAACAATGAAGGAATGGGTTACCTCGAGACAGAAAATCTGAGATGAAACAAATGGGATTAAGCCCTTCTCAACTGAAATAACAGAAGGAAGGAATGCGTTACCTCGAGACAGAAAATCTGAGGTGAAACAAATGGGATTAAGCCCTTCTCAACTGAAATGACAGAACTTTTTTAACACTCTACACGGTTCTCTGCTTCGCCTCCGTGACAAAGTGAAAACAGATGAGAGGAACAGGTAAGGAATGAGAGAGAGGGAAGAAAGAACTAACCGTTTTTCTGGAAGCTCAAATCGCCTCGGTGACGAAGTGAAGACAGATGAGAGGAATGGGTATGGAATGAGAGAGAAGGAAGAAAGAACCGTCGGTAAGGGTCTTGAAGCGTCGGCTACACCGTTTTTCTAGGAATCTCAAATCGCCTTGGTGACGGAGTGAAGACAACTGAGAGGAATGGGTATCAAATGAGAAAGAGGGAAGAAAGAACCGTCGGCTAGGGTGTTTTTGTGGGAAGCTCAAGATTTGATTTTGGAGTTTTCAACCGGTTCAGTTTCAACCCGTGCTGAGATGGGTTGCTGATGTGGATACCTGAAGGGGCAATTTCGGTAGAAAAAATACAGCAGGCTCAGAGTGCATGAATCTGATATAAGTTTCTACATTGAAAGATATTTTTCATATTCCATAAATCTGGGTTCCAAAAACCATATATTTAACAAATTGGTACATGAAAACACAACTTTCCCAATAAAAAATTCTTACAATATTCTTTTTATCAACTAGAGAAGACAGCTGGTTGTAAAAATTGGAGGCGGTCGTGGGGTCGATGGGAGTTGAAGCAACTTCTTAGCAATTTTCTGTTATAATAGGTTCTCTATGCTTCTAGAATTCTCTAGTTGTATCTACGTAGTCTAACAGTCCAAGAAGATCAAAAGTCCAGAACAGTTGTTAGAACTCATAAAAAGAAAACCCTTTGTAATTGTTTCATTTATTCATCATTTTTATATGGTACCAGAGTCATTTGACTTTTGTCTATAGCTTAAGCTGCAACAATGACTACTAGTGTCTTTTCATCAAGCATCTTCAGCACAAATGGAATACCATTGATGGAAGCCCCCTCATTGAGGTTCTCATCTACACTTTCTCTGCAATCTTTAAAACTCTGAAGAAACAACTCTGGATTCAGGCGCTCACAAATTCTTCCGGTTGTTGGAGCTCTCAGTCTTGAAGGTTATTTGCTGGTAACAATAGTGTGTCCTCCTCGTTTCATCTTGAACGAAGATGAAAATTCCTCAATAATCAACCCAAAATTTGTGATCTAGACTAGAATAGATCAATTCATCTTGAGTTGGCTTCTTTCTTCTCTTTCAGAGCTAATGTTTGGTCATATTGTTTGATGTAAAACTGCTACTGAAGTGTGGAATACTTTTGATCATGTATTCTTCATCAACTCCAAATCTCAGGTGCAACATCTTTAGAGTACATTGTAAGAAGCTTCAAAGAGCTCCCCGAGTATAGCTTATTATTTGCTGCAAATAAAAGAGATCATCGTTGATATTTTGTTTGCAATTGGTGAGCCTATCACCAATGATCAATTGTTAATGCACATTTTTTATGATTCATGAATTTGATGTTGTAATTGTCAATCTTCAGTGAAGGAAAGATTTTCTTTCTTTTGAAGAAGCTCAATTCCTTGTCTAAAATTATGAGATGATACTTCAAAAACTTAACTCTATTTAAAATATCAATATTGGTCCCTCTGCTAATCTTGTTGCCAAACAATGCCACAAAAAAAATAACTATCAATTCTTTAGAGCTCCAGGCAATAGTTCTTTTCATGGTGGTCAAGGAAAAGAAAGCCAAATCAAGCCTATTTATTAATCATCGGTTCAACATTAGCTTCACAAGACCACAACAACAACAACAAAATCCATAATACAAAAATTTTGTTCAACCACAAGGCACTCATTCACAAGACAATCTCAAGCTTACTTTATCATGCTAGTCACTATCGATGATCCTAACTAGCATATGGATGCATGAGCTACAAATCACATTTTTGCTTATCTTAATAATCTAACTCTCAAGATAAGCTAAAAAGGCAAGGAAACACTTACTATTGGCAAATAGTAATACTTTAAAAATCTATCCTATTGGTTCTTCAACTATACCATCTAGTTTTTCATCACAACCACTATATCTCAATGATATCTTACACATACCTACAATTACAAAAAAAAAAATTATTAAGCATATCTAAATTCACTTAGGACAACAATGTAGTTGTTGAATCCATGATGATTATTGTCTTGTTATAGACAAGAACAAGAGGAAGATTTTGATTTAAGGTAAGCTTAAAGGAGGGCCTTATCAACTTGATGTTCCAATTCTCTTGAGAAGTTTAAAATTTGTCTCAAATTCTAGTTTTAGTTTTCTTTCAATTTTCTAGCACATGTCAAATCTAATGAGGCTTCTACCAAGATTGTGAACATTTGGCATAGTAGCTTTGGTCATCCTCATGCTTAAGTGTTAGACAATGTACTAAAACTTTTAAATTTGACTCTTAGAACTAAGTACCTTCAATTCTATGATGCTTGTCAGTATGGAAAAGCTTGTCAAATAAATTTTCTAAACTTGTTGAATAAAACTTATGCTCCTCTAGAAGTAGTCTATTATGATATTTGGAGACCTTCGCCTATTTTGTCTACGGAAGGTTATTGATATTACATTCACTTAGTTAATAATTTTACTTGCTATATGTGGATATTTCCAATGAGGTTTAAATCTAAAGCCAAAGCCATTTTCTACAATTTTGAAGTCTACTAGAAAAACAATTCAATAGAAAATTGAAATATCTTCAAACTGATCGAGGAGGTGAATACAAACCTCTTTTGCCTATTCTAGCTCAACAAGGTATGGTTTTCAAGCATCCATGTCTTCGCACTCATCAACAAAATGGAATAGCAAAATGAAAACATAGAGATATAGTTGTGGTTAGATTAACAGTCTTGGCACAAACATATATGCCTCTTTACTTTTGGTGAGATGCTTTTGTGATGGTAGTATTTTTTATAAATAGATTGCCTTCTCAAGCTCTTAATCATATTTCTCCTTTTGAGTCTCTTTAATATAGAAAACCAAATTATAAGTTTCTATGGGTCTTTGGTTGTGCTTATTTTCTTTATCTAAGGCCCTATAATAAACACAAGTTTGCTTTTCATACTACCAAGTGTCTTTCTTGGTTACAATTTGATTCATAAAGGATACTATTGTCTCAACTCTTCTGGTCATATTTATAATACCAAGAGTATCTCATTTGCTAAAGATTGTTGCCCATTCGCTTTTGGTTTTCAAGTAATAAAATCCAGTGCTTCTAATTTTATTTCTACTACCACAAATAAACCCATATATCTTTGTTATGGGGCATGTTCCCTCACAAAATGATTCTCAAGCCTCTTCTACATCTGTTTCACTAAAAAAACACTTTCATCATCATCATCTCTTACTAGTGTACCTATTGAAATGGAGTATTACAACCTGCTGCAACTCACTCCCTAGCCACAACTGAGGATCAAAAAATCTTACACTCTAAGGACCATGTCAACAACATTAATTACCAACTTGTTATATCTATTATCTCACAGTCACCTAATGTCGCTTCTCTATCTGTTCAAAGTACTCATCCTATGCAAATTAGATCCAAGTTTGGAATTTTCAAACCAAAAGTCTTCATTGTCAAACAGAAAATAAATGCTCTAGTTGTTGAACCTACAAGTATAGAACAAGCTCTTTGGGATCCAAATTGGACAAAGGCAATGAATAATGAGTGCAAGAAGCCCAATACCTTATACAAAAGACATATAAACTATGGATAATAAATGGGTTTTTTGAGTAAAATATAATCTCGATGGCTCTATTCAGAGATACAAGGCATGACTTGTTGCTAAGGGTTTTTATCCATGGTTCAAAGTCGCAGTATCGGTCACTAACTCAAAGGGTCCCGAGGCGTATCGGTCTCGGTGTATAGATTTGGTATCGGGCAATACGTAAAATAATTTAATTAGAAAATTCAAAAAATTATGTAAATCATCATAAAAATATATACAATTAAATAGGCTCAAAAAATTAATAAAATAAAATTGTCTCACATTTAACATTATTTAAATAGTTATAAAAGTATCTGCTCAAAGTTATTTATGATAATGCTAATAAAAGAAAATTATTTTATTTCAAATATAATAACATTTTTACTAACAAACATACAATACAATAATCAATTCCATGTTGAATGACGAGGAGGTTCAAAATCATCATCATTAGTCCTATGACGAGTATACAAATTGGGGTGGCAATTCCCATAGTGAGGATATGGTTGAAAGAGTTGTTCATAACTCGAATATGTTGGATGAGATGATTGGCTTGATGATCCATAATCAAGAAAATATTGTTTCAAAGGTTGTTTAGGATCAACACCATATTGATAGTATTTTAAAACCTCGATAAGCAATGCTACTGCTACTCAAAGATTGATCATACCCATATGAATCACCAGCTCATGTTCCAGTATTTGAATATCCCTCTAGATGCAACATTGGAAATCAATCAAAATCATTTCTACTAAAAGTACTAAAAGAGCTATCACGGTCTCTAAAGTTGTGATATGATCTATCATCTACCCCTCTGAAATACAGTCTTGATCCTATACCCAAATTCTGTAAGTGCTCATCAATATGGTGATAATTTGATCTATGATAATCATGCCCACTAGAATAATCATCATCGCTGGGAAATGTAGTTAGTCTTTCCAAATGCTTTCATTGTTCCCATATCCCTGGTCGATATCCATGATCTATATCTTGTGTGGCATAGTAATTTTCACCTCCTTGTGCCCATGACATGCCAGGATCTACTTGACTAACATAACCACCCCCAATGCTACCATCTCCTCCAGTACCCTCACCAGTGCCACTAACTCCTCTACTGCCCCCATTAGTGCCACCATCCCGCCTACTGCCCCCATTGTCACCATCATCACTACTAGAACTTGAAGAAATTGTTCTAGGAGCCTTACCTTTACAACGGGAATCAACATCTCTTTCTTGTGTAGCATTACTTGTATGCCTACTAACTCTATGATTTGTGGCACCATCATCTTCATGAACTGTTTCTCTACCTTCTTCATTAGTGAGAAGACCTTTATCCAACCAATCCAAATTATCAGATGATAAAATAGGCTCATCTCCTTCTCATATCTAGTCATCTAATATATCATCATCATTAAAGATATGATTCAGATCAATTGGATTGTATAAATGTTCATTGCACTCTTGCATCAAATTCTTAACTCGAAGTCACATATTGTAGTGCACATAAACTAACTTATGCAACATTTTCATTGCCAAACGGTTGTGCAACTTTGTGTGAATCAATGACCATGTGCTCCAATTTCTTTCACAACCTGATACAGAACAAGTTTGGCTTAAAATTTTAATAGCAATCTTTTGTAGATGTGGACCTTCGTCACCATAGTTGTTCCACCATTCAGCTATAATAAAGAAAACGCATACTTATTAATCACTATGATATATTTAACAAAAAATTATGATAATTTCATATTTGTAATATACGTAAATGTATTGAGTACCTGGAAGAGATTGATTTATTGCTTTCTTTGTAAGTGCACTTCCAAATTCTCCTTGGCCATCAACAAATAATTTCACCTACATCATTAACATTTTTTTTTGTTAATGCACATTACATATACAAAATGTATTATATAAAGGTCACAAACTATTATTATACCTCATTAATAGCTTTTGTTTGTCTATCCAAATTTGGCTCTAATATCTTGATAACCTCCTTTAATCCAATTTTAATTTCCGAATGGTTGGAAAAATGTTTTGAATATTTGAACATTGGATTTAAAAAATATGTTGCCATAAGTTAAATAATGATCATTTTATAATAATTTGTACTTGAAAAAAATAACAAAAAATATATAAAGAATTTTTTTATTACCTACAGCATGCAAGTGTCTGTGCAATTGACCTTCCCACCTTCTATCAATGACTTCCCAATACTTTTCCCATTGCTTGACCGATGCCTTGATAGCCAATTTAGCTCTATCCATTGCTTCATAAATGATTGATAGTATGGGCTTTTTATCTTGATAAACCAATTTCAATACTTTGACGAGAGGTTCCATGATGGTTTGAACTTTCCCTACCTTCTTCCAAAATCGATCAGTTAAGATAAGGTTGGATACCTTATCTCTTAGACTTTTTTTGCTCCTATCTTTATTGAATTCACGTCACTCATTTGTTGTGCACATTCTCTTCAAATCAGCCTTATAACGTATAAGACTCTCAAGTGAAATGAATTCATTGGCAAAACGGGTTATTCCTGGCCTTAACAAATCTCTATCCTTGGTGAACACTTGCATCAAATTCACTACTTTCAAGCTATTATAAATAAATCTTGTGATCATCTTAGCTTGATCTAATGTCTCCTTAATCTGCTTCATACTTGTAATATCTTCAAGCATTAAATCAATACAGTGGGCTGCACAAGGAGACCAAAACAAATGCTTCTACTTCTCCATCAACAAGATACCAGTTGCTTTAAAACTTGCCTCATTATTTGTGACTACTTGAACAACATTTTCCTTCTCAACCTCCTCTACAACTTTATCCATAAGGGAAAAAATGTTGTTTGCTATCTTAGGTATGTTGGTAATGCCAACTGAAGAATGGTATATCATACTTCTATCACAATAAATCATGAAATTGATGATAGGCTTTCTAGTCCTAGAACTCCAACCATCACACATGATTGTGCACCCATATATAGGTCATTTAGCCTTCAATGTTGTTATATATACCTCAAGCTTTTGCACCACCTCTTCCAAATATGTATTTCAATTTGGTATCCCGTGGGACCTTTGATGTTTGGACATGCTTCTACTATGGTATCAATTATTGATTGATAGTAAGGCCCACTATTAGTTGCATTAAAGGGTATTGCATTAAAGAGAAAGAATTTAGAAATATCTTTACCCACTTTCTTCACGCCTTCAGTAGAAAACAAGCTTTTTATTGATTTCTGCTTTGATGAGAACATGTAGGGATCAATTCCTTTTAGATGTATGCTAGCTCCTTCTCTTACACTAAAGCTACGTGTCAATCCGCGCTTAATCCTAGCATTAGAAGGTTGTGAAGAACTACCACCCTTATGATGCTCTTGTCCACCTTCTTAAAAAATTCGACGACTTTCTTTCATTACTTGTTTCATTTGTCTTCTTTCAAAATCAGCCATAGCAACTTCCTCAATTTCACCATCAGAATCACCCTCATCGATTTCATAGAAATTTTTTTTATTTAAGGAACTCAAAAGTCATTCATTTTTTTTTCTTTAACTATGCTTTTTCTTTTGAAGCATCAGACATATGTTGTCTAACACTATGTGACACTTCTACCGGTACACGTGGATATCCTTCCACTTGTCCGGATATATGTGCGATGTGTTGCTTTAATCTTGTTATACCGCCATGTATAACTTTCCCACAATATTTACACTTTGTAATTCTTCTACTATCACCAACAAGTTTTGCATGCTCCCAACCAATATCATGTTTTGAAGTCATTTTGAAATTTTAACCTAACCATATATAAAAGGAAAACAACTTACTTTTCAAATTAAATATATATAAACACATTTATATAAGAATTATAATATTCAATTTTCCACTCACTTATATGTTTCATATTGTTACCATATAAAAATAAATTCTACTAAAAAAATAATAAACACGATCTCACCTAAGTTCATTATCTTTTGTTTTGATAATTATTGATTTCCTATTGTAATTTAATTGTACAATATTATAAAATAAAAAATCTACATGATATAATGAAGTAAAATTGATTCAAATATAAATGTAATTTACCATATAAATGCATACCCTTCATTTTGTATTATTAAATCATTTATGATTATTTGAAAAATAAAAATTGTTTTAAATAATTATTAATTTTCTAATGTAATTTAATTTTTCAATATTATAAGATAAAAACATAAATAATTTTTCAATATTTGTACCATATAAATGTATTTTATATTTTTATACCATACAAAAATAATTTAGTGAACCAATTTATTGTTTTGATAATTATTGATTTCCTATTTAATTGTAGAATATTATAAAATAAAAATTCTACATGA
Organism: Vitis vinifera; assembly: GCF_030704535.1. Taxonomy (NCBI): domain Eukaryota; kingdom Viridiplantae; phylum Streptophyta; class Magnoliopsida; order Vitales; family Vitaceae; genus Vitis; species Vitis vinifera. The sequence goes on along the minus strand of NC_081813.1, from coordinate 22,373,147 downwards.
TATAATGAAGTAAAATTGATTCAAATATAAATGTAATTTTTCTATACCATGTAAATACATATCCTTCATTCCGTATTATTAAATCATTTATGATTATTTGAAAAAAAAATGTTTTAAATAATTATTAATTTTCTAATGTAATTTAATTTTGTAATATTATAAGATAAAAACATAAATTAAAAATACAATATTTGTACCATATAAATGTATTTTATATTTCTATATCATACAAAAAGAATTTAGTGAACCAATTTAATATTATAAGATAAAAAAATCACATAATTTAATAAATTAAAAATATAATCTCAACATAATAAGGTAAATCAAATTTTAAATATATTTTTAATTGATTCAAATTATGTAATTTTTTTAATCTAATCTCAAATTATGAATCAAATTAGCCAGCAAAATATAATTTACCAATTTATATAATTAGATTCAGCAAATTAAAAATATAATCTGGTGTGACTATGGCAGTGTAGGTGTGTTGATTTAAATAAGGTAAATCAAACTTTACTTTAAAAATATAATCTTGACTATGGCAGTGTAGGGGTGTTTTGATTTAAATAAGGTAAATCAAACTTTACCTTTATTATCTGTTGGCTTCTTCCCCAAGAACCCTTGTCCGCTATCTTCTTTCCCAACACACCACGATGACCACGATCTACAACCTCTCAGACGACTCAGACCTTCCCACTGCTACTACACAACCACAATCAGAGGGAGGAGGGTTGCCTTGTCGGCGTCCAGTCACCGTTGTGGCACCGGCAGCGCACCAAAGATGAAAATTTTACACTCCAACAATCGTGGATTTAGGGTTTAGTAAGTGATTCTTCAACCGTGTCTCTTTTTAAAGGCTTTTGAAAGGGTCACGAGTTTGTTTCAAATTTTCATGGGTTTTCTTTTGCAAAGGAATCTCTGATTTCTCTGAAAATTTTGATTCTTGTTGTGATGGGTTTCTTTTGCAGGGAATCTATTGATTGATTTTTTTTTTATCGAGTCGACAGAGTTAACTCGGAATATCAGTCGAGTCATCCAAGTCCAATCAATTCAAGGCCGAGTCTAGGTATAAATTGTATCTAGTATCAGACTCGTCGCGCCCGACGTCGAGTCGTATCAAACTCGGCCAATTTTTTGAACCCTGTTTTTATCAAATAACAGGGCTTAATTATTTTGATATTTTTAGTGTTGCTATCAAGTTATCAACCATTCGTGTAGTGCTTACTCTTATTGTTACAAAAGGTTAGGATATTCAATAGATCAACATCAACAATGCATTTTGATATGGTGATCTACAAGAAACTATGTGCATGGCTCAATCAGTTGGCTTTGTTGACCAACATGCTCCACACTATGTTTGCAAGCTACACAAGTTTCTATATGGTCTAAGACAAGCGCTAAGAGCTTGGTTTGACAAGCTTAAAACTACTCTACTACATTGGGGTTTTGAAAATTCTAAATCTAACACCAGTCTCTTTGTACATAAACCTGCAAGCAAATTGTTGCTCATGTTAGTCTACGTAGATGACATCTTGATAACTAGTGATGACATTAACATGATTTAGCAAGTAATGAGGGATTTAAATGAAAAGCTTGCATTAAAGACTTTAGGTTCTATGAATTATTTTCTTGGCTTTAAGACACACAAAGATCAATCAGGATTTGCTTAACTCAAATGAGGTATACTTTGGACATTTTGGAGAAGGATATGATAACAAGTGCTAATCCAAGTCCAACACCCCTTTCAATTGGAGTTAAGTTACACTCAAATGATAGCAAATTGTTTGGGCAACATACCCTTCTTGCATCGAAGAATCATTTGGAGGCTTCAATATTTGACTACGACTCGACCTGATATATTTTTTACTATAAACAAACTCAACCAATTTCTTCATACACCTACAGTTCAACATTGGCAAGCCTATAAAAGAGTATTGAGGTATCTAAGAGGCATGGTTGGATATGGCTTGAAGTTTCAACCAGCAAAAGCCTTGGTCCTTGAAGGATTTACCAATGTAGACTAGGGTCCTAATATTGATGACAGGAGGTTTACTAGTGGCTATTGTATTTTTCTTTGAGGAAATTTGATTCAATGAAGTTCTTGAAAGCAAAAGGTTGTAGCGAGGTCAAGTACATAGAGTAAGTATTGAGCTTTAGTTCAAGCTGCTATTGAAATAGTTTGGCTATAAAGTTTGTTGAACGTGAATTAAAATCTACGCATGGTCCTATGTTGTGGTGTGACAACATTGGAGCAGGATCCTTAGCTTCAAATTATGTGTTTCATGCAAGAACAAAACACAGAGATTGACATTGATTTTGTGAGAGAAAAAGTCATTGCAAAGGAGCTAGATGTAAGGTATGTGCCAACTAAAGAACAACCTGTAGACCTATTGACTAAGCCCTTAACTACTGCTCCGTTTGAACTACTTCATAACAAGCTCATCTTTGCCAAGGCATAGTATCACATGATGGAGCTAGTTGAAGCAAGTTCTTAAGTTGTCAATTAGTTTTGGCAAACTCCGTCATCAATTTAATAAGTTGTTAATTAGTTTTAGCAAACTTCGTTATCAGTTGATAGAGCTAGCAACTTTCTGTTATAGTAGGTTCTCTATGCTTCTAAAATTATCTAGTTTTATCTACATCCAAGTACAAAAATTGAAGAAGATCAAGAGTCCAGAAAATTTTCTGGAACTCATACAAAGAAAACCCTGTGTAATTGTTTCTTTTATTCATCATTTTTATAGTGGGTGGGCGGTGGTGGCGGTGGTTGTGAAGTCCTTTTAGGGGAAGAATTAAGGGCCTTTGCAGAGGTCCGGTAGGGAGATGCAGGCAAATGGAAGCTTGAGATGAAGGAAGAAGCACACAATTATAAAATAATGGAATCCCAATCAATGGTATAAGAATTAAACTATCGATTAGTTCAGAAATTCCTACTTACAGATTTTATTTTTTTTTTTTTTGGGGGGGGGGGGGGGGGGGGGGGGGTATGCTTGCATGGGAATAACTAGGGTTTGCCACCTTTCTACTGGATTGAATTAGTACGGAAGAATTGAATAGGGTTTACTACAGTATTAAATGGAAATGACCAGAGAGTACATTATCTATTTATTGTATATTTATTCTTTCAATTACTGCAATTTATTCAATTTCTGCATATGCATACAGGTAGAAAAGCGTAAATTAAAACTTCTGCATGGCCTCAGTAGGATACCTATCGTGCAGATCCCTCTTGTCTCACCCAATTCAAATATATAATTTTCAAGGTTCTTAAACATAGTTCCAACAATGAAATGATGCCATGTTAGTGATAAAGATATATCATAACTTATCATTTCGTAGAATTCAATCCATAATTCAGTAAATCTCATTGATGTTCTTTGTAAACACGGTGTTCTTATTTCCGAAATTTCAAACCATTCTTTTTTCTTCTTTCACAAAATGCATCCCAGGAATCTCTTGATTATGTGTGGTATGGCCATTTTGCCAGCAATGCAGCCAAAAAGTGACTGGTTTGCAGTAATCTGTATGAATTTCTTCTAATATAACAATTATTGATTGCACAGTGATGTGTTCTGATGCAGAAAAAGTTCTTAGAATTTTTCATCATTGAAGTTGGAAGAGTACTAGTTAGTATAGATGCTTTTCAGATATATTCAGCTTTTCCTTAGAAGTAATTAATTCATGCAACCTAGTTTATACAAAAAATGATACCGTACATTCTCTAAGGAAGCTTATTCTAATTAGCCTAGCATACCAAGGGATCAATGCCGCAAAAATAGGCATGATCGATAATGATCTTTTTTCTTTAAAGTAGTGAGATTCACAAACCTTGGTCGAGACTCAATCATGCATGTGTGGCACATTGTTCATATTTATAAATATATGGAAAAATAAACTAGAACAAAAGACTAACCTATATTGTGAGACTTGAGAGGTTATGGGTTCAAACTTCACCCCATGTTTATTCTTCTCAATTTGTTGAACATTCATGGAAGAAAAAGAATGGTACCATTGAGGCAAAGTGATAGGCCTTAAACTTATAGTTCAGGTTTTTTGGTCAATGGATAACTTGAGAGGATATACATACATGCAACTTGATCAGAGAATTGATGATTCCAATGGATGCCATATATAAGTGTGTGTATCATTTTCTATCAAAGTGGGGTTCAACAAGATTGTAAGTAAATTATTATTCTTCTGAAGTACTTTTAGATGAAATTAATGAGATACTTGCACAAGTTAGAGAAAAAGTGGCATATATTCTTATTGCAGAACATGATATAAGCATTACATCCTTAGAATTCTTTTTCCCTAAAACGTTGCGGTACAAAACTGTGGACCTATGCACACAGCTGGATACTACTAATACTGTTTATTTAGAGGATATCCTAGATTGATCTATTATAGAAGTCCCAACTTTGCTATCACAGCTTAAGCTTCCGGGGAACTGTGGAGGGTGGTGGAGGGCAGGGTGTATCGTCTGATGATGGAGGAGGAGGAGTAGGAGATGTGGCCGGGTCAATCACGATGCTTCCTGGGGGTGAAGGGAGAATTGGAGCAACAATTGGTCCAACTGGAGGCACAATTGGTGTATCCAGAATTGGTGGAAGCAAGCCAGGAGTAAGGACAATGGGAGGAACCCCAACTGGTGGCAGGTTAACCGGAGGAATCCCAACTGGTGGAACGACAACTGGAGGAACCCCAACTGGTGGCAGGTCAACGGGAGGAATCCCAACAGGTGGAACGGCAACCGGAGGAACCCCAACTGGAGGCACAATGGGAGGAACCCCAACAGGTGGTACGGCAACCGGAGGAACCCCAACAGGTGGTACGACAACCGGAGGAACCCCAACTGGAGGCACGACAACCGGAGGAACCCCAACTGGAGGCACAACTGGTCCAAGGGGAGGAAGAATTGGTGGAACCCCAACTGGAGGCACAATTGGTCCAAGAGGAGGAACTATTGGTGGAACCCCAACTGGAGGGACAATTGGAGGAACCCCAACTGGAGGCAAAACTGATCCAAGGGGAGGAACAATTGGTGGAACCCCAATTGGAGGGACAAGTGGTGGATTCGAGCCGGTCGGTGGAGGGGTCACCAGTGGGGAAGGAGGCGGCGATGGAGCAGGAGGTTTGGCAACGGAAGGTGGTGGTGGTGGTGTTTGTTTAGGGGGGCATTTGTGGCCTTTGCAGAGCTCAGCAGAGAGCCCATCAGCCGATGCAGGGTTGAGATGAAGGGAAGCACACAGAAAAAGAAAGAAAGCCAAGGTCATGCTAGAAGAAGCCATGGCTAGCTTTCTTTAGCTTCGGGTGTTCCTTCCGTCGTGCATGGAAATTACCCTGAGGATTTGCCACCTTCTTATAGTGTTAAATATGTACTGGAGAATTCAATAGAAATTATACAAAAAAATGGAAATTTTTTCAGAAACATTTAATTTTTTGTTGCCAGCAATATTTATTTTTTCCTTTACTCCCATTTATTTTGTATGCATTAATTCCAAAAGCAAATGACACAAATTCAATTTCTGCATGCATGCAAAGACAGCTGCAAGAAGCTTTTGAGTCATTACTTTCAATGGCAGCCAATTATTTTAAGATGGATCTCCTTGTGGGTTTGGTTCTCCTCAATATTCCCATAGGCAATTTTCGATTTTCTTCTTCTTCTTCTTTTTTCTAGTTAAACCTAAAATTAAAATCATGTTATCATAATAGAAAAAAAAACAAATATATATATATATATATATATATATATATATATATATATATATATCAAAACTTATTATTAGTACTGTAATTTAAGTATACAAAGAATCACTCAATCAAATCCCAGAGGCTTCATGAAATGCTTCTTTAGGAGTTAAATTCTTATTTGTCCATAGTTTGAGAAAAAGTATCTCTTGTCTTTCATTCACATTCCCATAAAAATGAATATTATGATTCGCATTTTGAACAGACATGAATACAGTATCTATAGGATAACTTCCATCTTGAAAGTTATTTGGCCTTTTCATACTATATTTGCAATTCCTCTTGATTTGTAATCCAATACACAAATCAATCGGTTTCTTAAGTCTTGCTATAAGGATAGTTGAATAATTGCTTTTAACTTTTCAGCAAATCTCATACTCCAACTTTGTTTCGACCATATATGAACGCGCTGTTGAAAGTATATTATAAGGGTTTTCGTCTAAAGTATACAAAAACCAAACTTTCATTGCAGCGTGGCAAAATAGTGATATGGTTAACACCCTCCGGGACCATGGATGGAGGCCATCCTTGGCCTAAAAAATATATTTTACCGAATAACCCGTGATTAGGGCATAAAAAACTCTTCATTTTATAGATTAAAAAACAAAGTAAAATTGTCCTCTCATGTTTGAAATTAAGCAGAGAGAAGCATTTGAAACTTATCATCAAAGTATTCATGTAATGTTTGTCTCTTATGTATTTTTATTTTTGCACTCCAATTTAAGGGTTTTTTTGGTAAATGATATAAGTGTTTTTTTCATTGAAATTATCCCTCCGTAAAGGTGATATTTCATGGCATACATCCATCTCTGTATTTGGAAGCATATCTATATATCTATGATATTAATGGATTTATCCTTGTTTTAGTAAAGCAAAAATGCATAGAAAAAAAAAAAAAAAAAAAAGGTACCTACATAGGAAGACCTAAAAAACTGAGAGATGAGTTTCCTAACACCTTTTCACCTAGTTCTCATCATAGTGTGATTTGTTTGAATAATTATTGCATAGACATTTTGATTTCTTGGGTTTGATTGTTTTATGTTGTTTTGACTTATTTTCTATGGGTTTTTCTAAAAAATAATTATATTAACATGTAGAATGATTAAAAATAAAACACAAAACATAAAAAATATTTTTAAAACATATTTAAAAATATTAAAAATAAGTTAAAAATATTTTAGGTTTTCAAATAGATTTTTGTTCTAAAAAACATCAGAAAAAAATGACTTTCAAAAACTGTTTTTCAAAACTATTTTCAAAAATAGTTACCAAATAGGCTCTTAATTTTGATGATTGTTTTTTGGGTAATTTGGGACTGACATGAAGTATATATATTTTGTAGTCATTCATTTCCTCCATGAGTATTTTACTCTTGTATTGGAAAGCTTTTAGCACCTATGGTTTGAGGTTTAGTGTTGTCTTTTTGCTAAAGATGTCTCATCATTCCTATACTTTTTAATTAGATTAATGATGCTTCTCATTTAAAATTTCTTAATTATGACATAAAGTACTTATTACTTATTAGATCCAATAAGTACATTAGATCTAATAGAAGGATTTTGTCATATCCAGACTAATACCAATCCAACCCATTTCATGAATAAAATGTGATCAATTAACCAACCAACAAAACTACTTGTTACAAATAACATCTTGTTGTTGCATCCAAACATATAAATATTGACTAACTTGACTAACATTGAACTTGGTAAAATAAAATGGTTTAATAATTAAAAAATGAGATTATTCAAGAATACACATTGAATGCTGAGATTATGCATTGAATTTCTGGTATAAAAAAAAATGGGTGTGGGCTTTGACAAGGTCCATCTCATTATTCTGTGTTAACTTCCCAACATAACCAAACAAAATAATTTGTATTTAGTTATTTGTTGTGATTAAGAATGTATTTAGAAATGATTATGGAAGGATGATAAGAGCATTCCTTTTCCTTCTTAAATTGATTTTTAGACTAACAGTCAATAGATATTTCTTCCAAAAATTAATCATTTTTTATTTATATCATATGATTAAAAATATTTTGTTTTATTTATATCAAAACATTAACTGATATTTCGAAAAAAAAAAACTATTAAAAAATGACATGTTCCCAAATGCAAACATTAGTGCTTTTGTTGAAATGGAATACCTCCATAACTTAGAGAAAAAGAAGCATATATCCTCATAGAAAAACATGATACAAGCAGTACTTCCATGGACTTCTTTTTCTCTTAATTAAACATCGGCTGCGTACTAACTACTTTTATTGATAGGATCCTAGTAGTACTATTGCTAGCTATATGCTTCTCTATTAAAGCTTAAGCTTCCGGGTCAGAAGGATAGGTGGTGGTGGAGGGCAGGGTGGCTCCTCCTCCACTGAGGGAGGACTAGGAGGCAGCTGCGGCGGAGGACCTGGCCTGGAGGCCGGGTCAACCGCAATGCCTGGAGGCAAAACTGGTGGCTGTAGAGGTGAAACTGGTTGCGAAACTGGTGGCACGACTGGTGAAATCGGGGGCGAGGCACGCGGAGGGGAAGTTGGCGGGGATGTTGGTGGACTTGAGGGGGTTGTTGGCGGCGGGGATGTTGGTGGATTTGAGGGGGCTGTTGGCGGCGGGGATGTTGGAGGACTTGAGGGAGTTGTTGGCGGCGGGGATGTTGGAGGACTTGAGGGGGTTGTTGGCGGCGGGGATGTTGGTGGACTTGAGGGGGCCGTTGGCGGCGGGGATGTTGGTGGATTTGAGGGGGCCGTTGGCGGCGGGGATGTTGGTGGTTTTGAGGGGGCCGTTGGCGGCGGGGATGTTGGTGGATTTGAGGGGGCCGTTGGCGGCGGGGATGTTGGTGGTTTTGAGGGGGCCGTTGGCGGCGGGGATGTTGGTGGATTTGAGGGGGCCGTTGGCGGCGGGGATGTTGGTGGTTTTGAGGGGGCCGTTGGTGGCGGGGATGTTGGTGGTTTTGAGGGGGTTGTTGGTGGGGATGATGGTGGGGTAGTTGGTGGAGGAGGAGATGGAGCAGGAGGTTTGGAGATAGGAGGTGGCGGTGGAGGTCTCTGGCACTTGTGGCCTATGCAGAGCTCGCCAGAGAACTCATCGGCGAAGGCAGGATTGAGATGAAGGAGAGTTGTGCCTAACAGAAGAGAGAAAGCCAAGGAAACCCTAGAAGAAGCCATGGCCATGGCTAGCTTCTAATGTTGTTGTTTCTGCGTTTTCTGCTTCACAGCTTTGCATGTATGGGAATATATATACACATAGAATTAGGGTTTACCACCATCTTCTGGAATTGAATTTGCAGGTCAGAATTCAATTAGGGTTTACAGCAAAATTAAATGGGAAATTATCAGAAAACATTAATGATACGTTCACAGTTTGATTTGACATTCTCTCATCCTCAAATTCAATTTTTTTTTCTGCATGCAGAACTCAGCAAATTAAAGGCTTTTGCATCATTACTTGTATGGAGGCCCCATAAATGCCTGTAGATGTTTGGTTACAATTATTCATCCATATTTTATCGTCTCAAAATTAAAAATAAGTAAAAAGGGAAGGTTAAGGAATGACAAAAAATTTTGAAGGGAAATAAATTTTGAAATTTCATTTTTAATGAAATAACTTATAATTTTCTTTATTTTATAGTCAATTAATTCTGATAAAATAGGAGAATATATAAAAAGGAAGCATTGGATCTGGATACTTAAAATAAAAAATAAATAAATAAAAAATAAAATAAACTATTAGTTGTATATTTTTTTACCTTATTATTATTATTCATTGTATAAGATGAGTTTTTTTTTTCAAAAAGGTTATGTTTGGTTTCTAAAAAGTACTTAAAAAAATAAAAATAATAATTCAAAATTCACAAGAATGCTTGAGAAAATTCAAAAAAATATAATAAAATAAGTAATGTTAATTTTTTATAAAAATTTGATAAATATTATCTCATACATATAATATTTATCAAATTTTTATAAAAAAAATAGCATAAATTCCTTTAATATATTTATATTCATTTATTTTTAAAATTAAAATATTTTTATTAAAACATATTTTATTACATTTTAAATAAAAAATTAAATTGATTTATTGAAATATTTTATTTGAAATTTGATTTCTAAAAATTGATTACAAGTGACAATTTTTCTATTAACATTAATTTACTTAAATAATTAAAATTATTACTCATTTATCTTATCAAATTAATTTTAATTTATAGAATATTAGGACTTCATTATTTTTTTTTACATTGTAGCAATTTTTGAGTAAAATTATATTTTTAATATTTTAAAATAAAAACATTTAAAATTAAATAAAATTAAACGGATAAAAAAAAAAAGAATCAAGTGATACTAATTTTTTAAAATAGCATTAATGAGATAAATATAAAAAATAGTCAAAAATAAAATGATAATATAGATTTAAAATAATAAATAAATTAAAAAATAAAAAAAAAAAGAATAAATATTTTTTAAAAAAAACTTTCAAAAATATCTCCAATTTTTCCCAGATACATCTCGGATGTCAAAGGATGTCAAAGGCTTCCTCTACTATTCCGCACTTCACGCTCGATTTTTCTAGATTTTTCAATCTATGGTTATACTATAAAAAATATAAAAGAAAATAATATATAATTAAAATTAGTTAGAAATTTATACATTTTTAATTTATTTAATCTTTATTAAATGGAGGAAAATAAATTAAATAAATTTAAAGAATTATATAAAAATAATTTAATTCTACTTTCTTTCTTTTTTTACTTTTTCTTTTCTTCTACTTTGCCTTTATATTTTATTTCTCTCAAATTTTTTGAAAACTAAACATAACCTAAGGCTATGTTTGGTTCCCGGAAAATGTGAAGGAAAATGCAAAGGAAAGAAAATAGAGATGAAAAGTCAAAAGAAAGAAAAAATAAAAAAATAAATTTAAAATTAATAAATTTATGTATATGCTACTTCAAATCCATTTCACTTATTTTCCTCTTTTATATAAAAATTAAATAATTTAAAAAATGTATAGATTTCTAATTAATTTTAATTATATTTTTTTTTTTCATATTTTTTAAGTTGAAACCAAACATGAAAAAAATCATTTTTAATTTCCTTAGTACTTTCCAATAACCCAACATAGCTTAAAGGATTCCCCCATCAAGCAATTGGGGTGAGAAATTAAAAAAGACAAACAATCCAACAAAGGTTCAACAATTATAACATGAAGTTTATATAGGGTTTCCGATGGAACTTGTGCTTGGGCTTAGGTTGAGCTTCCGGGTCAAGTCAAAGAAAAAATCACCCATGGGTTTTAGGTTGGATTTTCTGGAGGTTCTAGTCGTCACATTTTCTCACAAATTTTCTCAAAAACCAAACACAACTTAAAGAATTTCCCCACAAGGCAATTGAGGTGAGAAATTTAAAAAAAAAAAAAAAACAAATAAACGAACAAAGGTTCAACGTTTATAACATGGAGCCTATATAAGGTTTCTGATCGAACTTGTGATTGGGCTTGGGTTGACCAAAAAAATCACCCATGGGTTTTAGGTTGGATTTTTTGGAGGTTTCAAATTGGTTTGGAGCCATGAAGGTTTTTTTTTTTTTTTTTATAAATTAATAAGGGCAATGAGCCCTTATGAGAGTGGGCCACAATCAAGTACTAATTCACTATAGTTTAATGTTCTATTTTTAAGGCACTTGTAACTTGTAGGGCATCTATTATTAGCTTTCAATTATGTTTGGGTCCCTACAAATCTTCAAAGCCTGCAAGACAGCAGAGCCTGAATTTCATTAAGGGGATTAAATTAAGTTGCAGGACCACTAAATTAATTTCACCCAATTTAAAGCTTTGTCCAAATTTAGCCCAAAAAAAAAAAAAAAAAAAGAATTCTATGAAGCTGTTAAGCTTGAAATTTAAGAATCCCATTTTCTAGAGGAAATCAAATAGTTTGGTTCATTTTCTAAGTGGGAAAATTTTCATTCAGAAATAGTGATTTCATATTTAAAAAATATATATATATATTAAGTAATTGTAAATTTATATATCATTCTTTGAAAGCATAAATTCTAAATGTTGAAAACCAAAATCTAGTGAAGTGCTTGGCCAATGCACAAGAGAATCCATTTTAGAAGTGAACAATAAGGGTAACCCAAAGACCACTTCTTATTGTCATGTCTATAAGTCAAGAGAAAAGTTGTTATTGTCATTCCTGTTATACTCATGCTATAATACTGGAAAAAAAATATATAGCTTTTCATTGCCATGAATGTCTTTGGTATCGAGAAATGAATATTATATATATATTAATCATATAGATATGTTTTAAAGTCATAAAAGCATATTGGACTTAGAACATATGATACCTGCATAAAATGATCAATCTCTGACCTTGATGTGGGTTTCTATTTGTTCTATTTCATAAAAGATGTTTGTTTGTTTGATTCTACAATTCTGAAGAACATGATGAGGACATTGTATATGGGTAAAATATATATTTCTTTCCGTTATATATACTCATTTTAAAACCATGAGGGTCTATTAGGTATAAAACCAATAATATTTACATGGAAAGAAGAAAATTGTTACAAAATGTTATCAAATTCAATCCTCAACCCTCTTTGTTCATCCAACCTTGCAAGGGATATCTTTCTATTTAACTTCGTAATTCTATGGAATATAATAAGGCCATGATGTTGGTTTTGAAACCAGATAAATAAAAGAAAAACGGAAACCAGAAAAATTTTCTCAAAATTTTTTCTCAATGATCAATACTTGTATTAATTTAATGAAATAACAAATATAGGTAATTTAGATTTGTACCTTACGATTAGGCTGATAAATTTGAACTCCACCAAAAAGATCTTAGAATTCCAAATCCTCTAAAGCACCATGGATCTTTCTCTAACGTTCTCCAAATTATGATGAACTCAAAACGAGTGGGCGTTTTTTTTTTTTTTTTTTTTTGGGTTTTTTTATCACACAACTTAATATATTGAAAACTTGTATTCTCATCCCATCATCCGAAAAACATTGAGAAAAAAAAAACTTTTTAATACCACGAAGAAAAAAATAACTGACATATTTGGAATTTTGAAAAACATGGGAGAGAATATCTCTCCCCATGATCCCCACTTAAAAAGTGTTTCTTAGGGAATACAAGTAAGTGTGGTCTTCACCACATTGTATCAAAAAATATTTTAAATAATCAAATTATAAAATAAATAAATCAAATCAAGATTGTGTGAAATTAATTTAGAATTCAAAATTCCAAACTAATAAAATCAACCCAACATAAAAAAATGTTCATATAATTTTAATGGAGCCGTTGAGAGGAACTATGGACATTATAATTTTAAGCTCCAATAATTTTGACAATTAATTAACAACTTAATTAAAAAATCAAAATTATTAATTCCAAAATTACTCCACTAAAAATTTGGAATTGCACTCTTAAAATTATAAAATTAAATATATTCAAATGATTAAAAGGAAGGAAAAGATGCTCATTGATATAGTCACTACATATGAGTCAATCCTCCATAAACGGTTCATAATTAAAGCTAGGTTTTTCCGTTAACCTCTTTAATTATATCTTTCTCCTTAAGTGCCATTGGTTCTCTAATGAATAATATATTTATGGTCTAATCATAAATTGAGCGCTCTTATCATTCAAGGCCCGAACCAATACTTATGGGAACCATCCATCTGACTTCTTAACGAAGGAATGGATTTCATCTTGTATATTAATATTCCCGGCTATTTATTTTATTATACTTCCAATACACCAAGAATTTGACACTATGTATTTGTGTCATTACCCGGTATGTCAAAAAATACAATACAATAAATAGGAGTCTATTAATTACTCAGAATTAAGAACAATGCATATATGACCATCATTGATTAATATTGAATGCTCTATATTATAACGGAATTTATCAGAGATTCATAATTAATCGTGTTCCAGTCCTATATAATCAAATTATATAAAGCGTTTTCATTCTAATAATCTCATTATTAACAATCCGGATAAGATCATTTCATTCAGAATGTAATGAACCGCGCTAGTAATTTTAAATTAAAGATCCCAACTTTAATTTTTAATTACAAACATATTAGATTATTTTACTTTAAATATTATCCTCCTGTATATAACACTTATATACAATATTTAAAGTTACAATTAAATAATCTAGGGTTTTCGATATTTATAAAGCATCTAAAACATGCATGCAACAATAATATTGAAATAATTCCTTAAAAAAAAATATTAATAATCAGCAAAATAAAAAACATCTCATTTGTTTATGGGCACATATTCCAACAATCTCCCACTTGCCCTAAAGCAAATGTGACATGTCTCTAAGTCCCATCCCTTCAAGATGTTACTCAAAACTCCGAGCCGGTAAAGTCTTGGTGAACGGATCAGCTATGTTGTTCGCAGATGTGATATTTTCAACTGAAACATCTCCTCTACTGACAACCTTTCTTACCAGGTGGAATTTCCATTCTATGTGTTTTCCTTTGCGATGGTTCCTGGGTTCTTTGGCATTAGCCACTGCTCCACTATTATCACAATAAAGTCTAATTGGCTCATGCATATTTGGAACAACTTCCAGTTCTTTCAAGAATTCGCGAAGCCAGACTGCCTCTTTAGCTGCTTCACAAGCCGCTACATATTCAGCCTCCATGGTTGAATCAACAACACAAGTTTGCTTGACACTCCTCCATATAATGGCTCCACCTCCCAAAGTGAAAACGGCCCTAGAAGTAGACTTCCGAGAGTCTCTATCTGATTGGAAATCAGAATCTGTATATCCGATAGGAATCAATTCCCTACCAGAGTATACCAACATATAGTTTCTCGTCCTTCTCAAATATTTAAGTATATGCTTGACTGCTACCCATTGATCTAATCCTGGGTTTGACTGGTATCGACTAACCACTCCCACTGCAAAGCATATGTCAGGTCTTGTACACAACATTGCATACATCAAACTACCAACTGCTGATGCGTAGGGAACTCGTCTCATTTTCTCCTCATCTTGTAGTGTTTTTGGACACTGCTCTTTAGAGAGATGAACTCCATGTCGAGAAGGCAAATTCCCTTTCTTAGAGTTCTCCATTGCAAACTTGACAAGCACCTTGTCAATGTATGCTGCCTGAGACAATGCCAGAAGCCTATTCTTACGATCCCTAGTCATTTGGATACCAAGAATGTAGCTTGCCTCTCCCAAATCCTTCATTTGGAATTGGCTGGCTAGCTAGTTCTTTACCTTGGATAGAGATTCTACATCATTTCCAATGAGTAGAATGTCGTCCACATAAAGAACCAAGAAAACCACTTTATCTCCTCCTATTTGCTTATAGACACAAGGTTCACCCAGATTTTGTTCAAAACCATAAGACTTTATGGCTTCGTTAAATTTGATATTCCAAGATCTAGAAGCTTGCTTAAGTCCATAAATGGACCTTTGTAGTTTGCACACTTTCTGCTCTTGGTCTTTGACCACGAAACCTTCTGGTTGGACCATATAAATAGTCTCTTCAAGATGGCCATTCAAAAATGTTGTCTTGACGTCCATTTGCCATATCTCATAATCATAATAAGCAGCAATGGACAAGAGAATCCTAATGGATTTTAGCATGGCGACTGGTGAAAAAGTATCCTCATAGTCTACTCCTTCCTTTTGGGTAAAACCCTTTGCCACCAGCCTTGCCTTGAAAGTCTCTACTTTCCCATTAGGTCCTCTTTTTCTCTTATAGATCCATTTGCAACCAATAGGCTTAATGCCTTCTGGTAGATCTACAAGCTCCCAGACTGAATTTGAGTACATAGACTCTATTTCGTTTCATGGCTTCCTGCCATTTCTCTCGATCAACATCATCCATCGCCATTTTGAATGTCAATGGATTATCATCACTGCCATCAGTGACTGCAACTTGTGCTTCTCCATTTTCACGATAGTGAATGGGCAATCTTATTTCCCTCCCACTACGTCGTGGTGGCGGTGGTGTTAGATCTTGAGCAGTGGTTTCTTTTCTTTGTCGTTCAACAACTGTTGTTGGCGTGGGGCTGATCTCATCAGCTAGCAACTCTTCCAGAACTACTTTACTTCTAGGTTTAAAATCTGTCATATAGTTATACTCGAGAAACGTAGCATTTGTTGACACAAATACTTTGTTATCCTGAGCGCTATAAAACAGACCTCCTCTTGTTCCTTTAGGATATCCTACAAACATGCATACCTCAAAGCGAGGTTCTAGTTTCCCAGTCTTTCCCTTTAACACGTGCACAGGGCACCCCCATATGCGAATATGTCTCAAACTAGGTTTGCGACCATTCCATAACTCTAGGGGAGTGTTAGGGATTGACTTAAATGGAATTATGTTCAGAATATATACTACCGTTTGTAATGCATATCCCCAAAATGAGGTTGGCAGAGAAGAATAGCTCATCATTGATCTCATCATGTCAAGCAAAGTGCGATTTCTTCTTTCGGCTACACCATTTTGCTGAGGTGTCCCAGGTGCCGTGAGCTGTGATAATATTCCATTTTCAATCAAGTAGTCCTTGAATTCATAAACCAAGTATTCTCCTCCTCGATCTGATCGAAGAGTTTTGATTGATTTGCTAAGTTGTTTTTCTACTTCAGCACGAAATTCTTTGAACTTTTCGAAAGCCTCAGATTTTCTTTGTATCAGGTATACATATCCGTATCTTGAATAATCGTCAATAAATGTGACGAAATATTCATAGCCCCCTCTTGCTTTGACATTCAAAGGTCCACATACATTAGTATGTATGATCTCTAGAGGTACTTTTGCTCTTTCACCCTTAGCCGAAAATGGCGTTTTGGTCATTTTGCCTTCTAGGCAAGATTCACAAACTGGTAGAGTGCCAACTTTTAGCTCTCTCAAAGGACCATCCTTTGCTAGTCTTTCAATTCTATCTATGTTAATGTGACCAAGCCTTAAATGCCACAAATATGTGTCATTTTTATCATTAGAAATCTTTCTTCTTTTAGGGGTTGGTTCAGCGACTTTAAACATTTCGGTTTGAAGTAAATTATTGAAAATTGGTTTAACAAAATATATACCATTATCAACATAACCTGAACAAATATTCATTCCATTCTTATAGATTGAAACAGAGTCAATATCAAAAGAAACAGAAATAAATTGTTCATGTAACTTTGAAACCGAAATCAAATTTCGTTTGAAATCCGGAATAAAATAAACATTGTGCAATAACAAATATTTATTATTAGCAAATGACAGTCGTACTGTCCCAACTGCTGTCGCTGAAACTCTTGCCCCACTGCCAACTCTCATCATGAAAGCTCCCTCTTCAAGATCCTTAGATGACTCAAGCATCTTCAAAGAAATACAAACATGGTTAGATGCTCCTGAATCAATAATCCAGCTTGAGAAATCATTCTCAACTAAGCATGTTTCCATTACTAATAAATCTAATTTACCTTGTTTCTTCTTTTGTTTCAGCTCATTAAGGTACTTCTTACAGTTCATTTTCCAATGGTCGTCTTGATTGCAATGGAAACATTTCCCCTTAAGTTTAGGCTCAACAGCCTTCCTTTTCTTCTTTTGGATCTTCTTCTTGTCCTTTTGATTTCTCACATTTCTCTTCTTCTTATTCCTTGAAAAAGAAGCCTTTCCCACAACTGCATTAGCCTCAGCAATATTTGCCTTGCCTCCCTTATCATCTATAAGGGTCTCATAAGATTGCAGCTCATTCAGGAGTTCTGACAAATTACATTTCTTATGGTTCATGATGTAGTTTGTCCTGAATTGGAGGAAAGAGGGAGAAAGTGTCTCTAAGATCATGCCAACCTGGGTCTTTTCATCAATTTTAGCTCCATTGATTTCAATCTCATTAAAGTGATGAATCATTTTAAGGACGTGCTCACGAACTGAAGAACCATTCTTCATTTTATTGTTCATAACAGCTTTCACAGCTTCGTGGCCGGCCTGCTCAGAGGGGCGTCCAAACATCTGCTATAGAGATTCCATAATCTCGCTTGCAGTTTCAAGGCCCTCGTGCTTAGTTCTAAGCACTTCATTCATTGCTGCTAACAAGTAGCAGCGGGTCTTGTTATTTGCAATAATCCAACGGTTATACTCTTCTGAGACAGCCTTGGAGGCATTAGCTGGAGGCACTGGAGGACAATCCTCCTTAAGGACAAAGTGGTAGTTCTCATTAATGAGAAGAATGTTCATGTTGCTTGTCCATTTTACAAAGTTTTCACCAGTTAAAACTTGAGAGGCGAGAAGTGAGAAAATTGGGTTTGACATATTTGCTGAACAAAAATAAGAAATATTTTCAATAAATAATTGCATAAATATCATAAGAAAATTAAAGGCAAAGTAAATATGAAGCAAGAATGCTCATGATAAAATACACCAAAAATTATACTTTAACAGCCTAAGGAATTTTAATTACCACAACTAAGTGTCGTCGTAGGGTAGGTCAAATAATTGCTAATTAAAATGAGACTTTCTCAATTAATAAATATTATCCAAAATATCTCATATTTCTAATACTTATTAATTTCCTTTAAGTTCGGTCAAGAAAATAATTAACCAATTTAATTATATCTTTGTGAGTGTAACCCACCATATCAGATTTTTAAGACTTAATTTAGAAATTGCTGTCGTAGGGTAGGTCGATTCTAAAATACATCTTAAAATCCTGTCTCATGGAAGACAACCTTGTTATTGAAATTAGTAGACACTTTCTGTAGGGAGGACAAAATCAAAGCGTCTCTAAGCGCTACTAAAAACTCACAGTGTTGTATTAATGGTGGAGACCTAGGGTTTATATTGTAATATTACCCGCTCCCACTCATTATATTGCAAAAGGTGTATTTAATTTATAAAACAACTATTGTTTCATAAACCTTAGACAATTTAAACATTTTAAATTACTAAGCCTTTATAATTTTAAACAATTTAAAATTATAAATTAAGTCATCTGTGACATTATATAAAATAAAATAAAAATAAACGCATGAATGCATGACATGCAAAAATAGGTAGGCACTTTTCTAACTAAAATGACATGCTAAAATAAGGGTGGTGGTGGAGCCAGGGATAAAGTTGAGGGGCAACGTGAAATAAACCTTCTTCATATACATAACCAGCCAGGAGCCATAGCCTGGTGGTACTAGCAGGGAATACCCATCCTTCATGGGTTTGAATCCCCTGGCTCCACCCCTTGCAGGACAAAGTAATTATCAACTTTATAAATATAAAAACGGAAATGGTCGGGTTCCATGGATGTTAAATACAACCCAAATAAAAAAATAAAAATAAAACAAATAATAAAACTAGGTCTTCCTGTAAATCTACATCTTCATCTTCTCCTTGAAAGGTGGTGGTCTCCATTGAATTTCTCAAATTCAATAAAATTCAAATTTCCTTGAATTGTGGTTGTCTCCATTGAATTTCTCAAATTCAATAAAATTCAACCCAAAACCGATTTACAATTACAACAGTAAACCTATTTACAAAAGATCTTATAAAATAGGAATTACAGCAAGAATCCTATTTACAAAAGATCTAATAAAATAATTATTACAAAAATAACAAAATCCATGGAACCAATAAAAAAAAAACGACCAATCCATTCCCACAAACATTCATCACCAGGAACATAAAAATAAACAAACATCAATATGCAAAAGTGCCTACCGAAAACCATGCAAAGATTATCAAATAATCATTCATTAAATTAATACAGAGTATCAACCTGCTCTGATACCAATTGTTGGTTTTGAAACCAAATAAATAAAAGAAAAACGGAAACCAGAAAAATTTTCTCAAATTTTTTTCTCAATGATCAATACTTGTATTAATTTAATGAAATAACAAATATAGGTAATTTAGAATTGTACCTTGCGATTAGGCTGATAAATTTGAACTCCACCAAAAAGATCTTAGAATTCCAAATCCTCTAAAGCACCATGGATCTTTCTCTAACGTTCTCCAAATTATGATGAACTCAAAACGAGTGGGCGTTTTTTTTTTTTTTTTTTTTTTAGGTTTTTTTATCACACAACTTAATATATTGAAAACTTGTATTCTCATCCCATCATCCGAAAAACATTGAGAAAAAAAAAACTTTTTAATACCACGAAGAAAAAAATAACTGACATATTTTGAATTTTGAAAAACATGGGAGAGAATATCTCTCCCCATGATCCCACTTAAAAAGTGTTTCTTAGGGAATACAAGTAAGTGTGGTCTTCACCACATTGTATCAAAAAATATTTTAAATAATCAAATTATAAAATAAATAAATCAAATCAAGATTGTGTGAAATTAATTTAGAATTCAAAATTCCAAACTAATAAAATCAACCCAACATAAAAAAATGTTCATATAATTTTAATGGAGCCGTTGAGAGGAATTATGGACATTATAATTTTAAGCTCCAATAATTTTGACAATTAATTAACAACTTAATTAAAAAATCAAAATTATTAATTCCAAAATTACTCCACTAAAAATTTGGAATTGCACTCTTAAAATTATAAAATTAAATATATTCAAATGATTAAAAGGAAGGAAAAGATGCCCATTGATAGAGTCACTACATATGAGTCAATCCTCCATAAACGGTTCATAATTAAAGCTAGGTTTTTCCGTTAACCTCTTTAATTATATCTTTCTCCTTAAGTGCCATTGGTTCTCTAATGAATAATATATTTATGGTCTAATCATAAATTGAGCGCTCTTATCATTCAAGGCCCGAACCAATACTTATGGGAACCGTCCATCTGACTTCTTAACGAAGGAATGGATTTCATCTTGTATATTAATATTCCCGGCTATTTATTTTATTATACTTCCAATACACCAAGAATTTGACACTATATATTTGTGTCATTACCCGGTATGTCAAAAAATACAATACAATAAATAGGAGTCTATTAATTACTCAGAATTAAGATCAATGCATATATGACCATCATTGATTAATATTGAATGCTCTATATTATAACGGAATTTATCAGAGATTCATAATTAATCGTGTTCCAGTCCTATATAATCAAATTATATAAAACGCTTTCATTCCAATAATCTCATTATTAACAATCCGGATAAGATCATTTCATTCAGAATGTAATGAACCGCGCTAGTAATTTTAAATTAAAGATCCCAACTTTAATTTTTAATTACGAACATATTAGATTATTTTACTTTAAATATTATCCTCCTGTATATAACACTTATATACAATATTTAAAGTTATAATTAAATAATCTAGGGTTTTCGATATTTATAAAGCATCTAAAACATGCATGCAACAATAATATTGAAATAATTCCTTTAAAAAATATATTAATAATCAGCAAAATAAAAAACATCTCATTTGTTTATGGGCACATATTCCAACACATGAAAGGTAATTATGATATCTCAAATCAAATAGCAGAAAAAATTCATAGCATTACACAGGGTTTTTTTAACTTCTACAATTAATTATAAAAAAAAATTCTTTAAAAAAGTACTTATGAAACTATCGAGGAATCCACGACAATTTCTGTCACATCATAACGTATCTTTAGAAAAGTCATCTTCCACAAGTTTCAAATTAGTTATACATTGAAAAAAGTTGAATTTATATTAAATGTATCTTTTAAAGAGACACCTTTCATAATTCCATAAAATTGAATTTATACTAAAGATATATTTTAAAGAGACACCTTCTATAAATTTCGTATCAGCCACACATTGAAAAAAAAAATGAACTTATAGTAAATACAATTTTTTTAAATTGTGAAAGATGTCTCCTGAAAAGACACTTTTAATATAAATTTAACTTTTTTTTAATGTATAACTGATATGAAATTTACTGAAAGAGACACCTTCAATATAAATCCAAATTTGTGAAATTGTGAAAGATGTCTTTTCAAAAGACACATCTAGTATAAATTCAATTTTGTAAAAATTCAATTTTCATATCAACCACACATTGAAAAAAAAAAATTATACTAAAAGTCTCTTGAAGTGACACCTTCCAAAAATCCATAAAACTAAATTTATATTAAAGGTGTCTTTTCCACGATTTTCATATCAACCCCACGTTGAAAAAAAAATTGAATTGATGTTAAAGGTGTCTATTAAAAAAGACATTTTCCATAATTTCATAAAATTAAATTTATATTAAATACGTCTCTCCACTATTTTATTATCAACCACACATTGAAAAAAAAATGATGAAAAGACACCTTCCATGTCATAATCCAACATGGCATAAACTACTATAAATTTGGAAATATTTTTCAATCTATTGTATTTTAAAAAATTCTAAATGACTGTACTTTTATTAAAAAAAAATCTAATTATATATAAGTGGACTCCTTTTAATTAATCATGTAGATGCATTTTAAAACCATGAAAATCTATTAAACTCAAATAGCTACATGAGTTACATGGAAGAGATCAAGTTGTTAAAAAAAAATTAGTTCCTTTTTAAATGAAAAAAAAAAATGAACTATACCCATTGATTAATTCAATCCAGAAATTAAACCTAATAATCCATAACAATATAAGAGTGCATAGCATATTTTGTTGTTATAAATAACAATATTTTTCAAATTATGAATTTCTGTCCAAAAGAATAGCATATTAAAAATTTGATATAATTTCCCCTCACTTTCCTCATCTTAAAAGTTGAAACTTTTCTATAAATTTAATAATTTATATTATGCAAAATAATGGGCCTAAACTATTTGATATTTCTAAAATGTCTCTTTAGGATATGGGACATATGATAAGCATATATTTGTCCTTTAATTTTTATGTTTGTTCTTGAAGTATTTAGATCATTCCATTAGAATTAAATTACATGAATTTTTTTTAAATAATTTTAACTCATTAATTTTAGCTATTTGAAATAAATTCATGGATAATACTTCTACTATCCTACTTGAACGTGAAATTTTGGGAAATAAATAAACTAGGCATGTTAAGAGTATAAAGAAATTAATTGCTGCCCAAGGAGATACAAAGGTGATCATTGATGTTATTAGTAGAATTTTTGAAGTTTCCATTTGATGTTATCACTTTCATGCACATTATCTTAAAAATTAATTTGGTTTTTATCACAATTAGATTTATTTTAATAAATTTTGTTTCTCATATTGGTTAGAATATGGAATATTTAACCAAATATAATGTCCTTAAAGTTGTGTTTGATTCTCAAAAAAACAATTGAGGGAAAATGTGAGAAAAATAAATAAATAAGAAAAGTAGAATAAAAGAAAAAATGAACGAAAAGAAAAAATAGATTGAAAGTCAATAAATTATTTTTATATGTTTATTCAAATTTATTCACTTATTTTTCTCCATAATATAAAGATTAAATAAATTTAAAATTCATAAATATAAATTTCTAATTAATTTTAATTATATTTGATTTTCTTTCATATTTTTCATAGTAAAATCAAATATGAAAAAACTATCTTCCTTAACATTTTTTTTACTACTTTCTGAAATCAAACATAACCTAAAAGAATTTTTTTTAAATACAAAAGTTTTAAAAAAAAATTTATCAAATTGTGGACCCCGCATTTCGTGCTCATGCATTTCCCACTCGATGGCGAGCTCGATTTTTATTTGAAAAATTATGATTTTTATTGATTAAAAAAATGACTTGGAGTCGCCACTTATTTTTGTTTTATTTTTTAAGGGTAAACAAAATAAGAAAGAAAAACTCTAAGTGTAACTCTTGGTTTTGGAAAAGGTCGGTCTACGAAAAATCAGATCGGGTTCGGGGGTCAGGTTACTTATCGGGAAGGTACGGTGGAGACCGTAGCACCCCTCTAAGTCCCTAGAAACGAGTCTCTACTAATAAAATGAAACAATCATGGCATCTAATAAGGAAATCAATGGGTACCCGAATCTATCATGCACGTATGAGTATCAGAATATGCATAGAGAATAACCAAAGTGGAAGTGGATGCGTACCTGATCAGCGAACGGCAACGCTCTATCACAAAATAGGGTTAGTGCATAGTAATGAACACAAAGTATGTCACTCATATCACCAAACAGAAAGAATCAACAATAGCACGCATGACATTTCATTCAAATTCATTTTATTTTGAAGAAAATTTATTGATGTAGGGCCCCCACCAAAGCCCGTTTATTTTGCATGAATTAATTCCGTGAACTCCATCACTCGGAATTACGGAATTTGATTCCTTTCTTATTTCAAAACATTTTAAAAATAGAGGAAGTATGAAAATTGCTTGCCATAAATAAAAGTGGCAGCAAAGCTTTATTAAAAATGTGATTTTGGAACCTAAAGAAAATGCTCTAAGGATGAAGAAAAAGGTGGAACGTCGGTCGGACAGAATTCCAGATGCTATATATCCGGAGAAGGTTGAACGTCAGCCGGACAGAATTCTGGATGTGAGATATCCGGAGAAGGTGGAACGGTGGCCGGACAGAATTCCGGATGTGAGATATCCAGGTGGAATGTTAGCGGAGAAGAATTCCGGATGTGATATATCCGGGTGGAATGTTAGCCGGACGGAATTCCGGATGTGAGATATCCGGGTGGAATGTCGGCGGAGAAGAATTCCGGATGTGAGATGCCCGGATGGAATGTCGACGGAGAAGAATTCTGGATGTGAGACATCCGGATAAGGTAGAATGTTGGCCGGACAGAATTCCGGATGTGAGGCATCCGGGTGGAATGTCAGCGGAAAAGAATTCCGGATGTGAGGCGTCCGGGTGGAATGTCGACGGAGAAGAATTTCGGATGTGAGACATCCGGATAAGGTAGAACGTGGTTGTGAGTAGCATGAAGGATAAGTATGGGTTGTATGGATATGGGGGCTTGGGTGAGTGGTTTTAATGAGTATGTGAAGGAGTGAAGGATGGCATGCACCCATGAGACTCCATGTAAGCAACAGAGTGGGATGGAGAATAAATGAGAGGAAAATGGGTGTGGTGGAGGATGCTTGATTCCTGCAAGCTTGAGTGAGGAAATGGGTATGACGACCTAGAGAGAGAGGTAGATAGATGAATTATGGGTAAGGTATGCACTCAGGGAGGAAAAGAAAACAAGGAGATAACAGGATAGCAACAAGAAGAAGAACATGAAGACTTTAACCAGTATATCGGACCCATTTCATCATTTCATTCGTGGGTCCAACATCCAGTGGGTTAAGATGGAAAATACTCGTCAGAATAGGGCATAAAACACAGCAAGCTCTTCTAATATTTAATCAATGATCACCAAAATAGAACAGCCCAACAGGCAGAAATGAAAAATCACTGAGAATCAAACCTGGACAGTATGAAAAGAATGGAAAATATCAAAAAAAAAACAAATGGTCATACCTGGAAATCCCCCTTCTCAGCTCCGTGTCCTGGACTCTTCCCAGCAACTCTACGCTCCTCTGTCCTTAGCTTCCGACTCAAGCTCCACCAATACTCTTTTCCTCCCCAACCTCTCAGAAAACTCATCTCTCTTCCCCCTTCCTTTTTTTTTTTTTTTTTTTTTTTTCCTCTTCCCCCCTTTTTGTCTCTCTTTTTTGGATTTGTCTTTTCAACGATCTCTGCCGCCGCCACCTTTTTTCTGTCCCACTCCTTCTGCAGCCACCTTTTCTGCCTGCGGGACCTCCCTCCAGAAAGTTCCTCCACGTGTCAAAGTCCTACTGCAGCTTCAAAAAGCGAGGTTAATTCCTTATGGCCACTAAGGATGTGACACGTGGCCCGCTGGGATAGTGACACCTGGCTAAAAATGTGATCTGCAAAAACAAATAGAGAAAAAGTGACCCATGCCTAAATGGGGGTCTACACAAATATATAGCAATTTTTAAAATGTTAATAATAAGTCATCATTTGAAGAAATAACTTTAATTTAATTATTGAATTCTGAAGTCATTTCTTGAACAAATAATTTCAAACTTTAAATTTTGTATTAAATCCATTTAAATAATTTTTTGGTTGACACCTCACAAATTACCATAAATTTAAAAATAATTTCTTAATTATCATATATCCCAAATGATTTTTATTACTATTATTTTTTGTAATATTTTCCTTGAAAACTCGTTAAAATATCAAAAATTCAACAAAGATAGTATTTGAACTAATGCTTTACCTAAGAAATTGTTGAAGATCATGTGTGAAATATATGAGATGGTGTAAAATTTGAACTTCTTATTTTATTATTCCCCAAAAAAAAAAATGCTTTCATTTTATGGTGTTAAACGGTTGGAGTCATCAATGACATGTGTACATGAACACATGTCAATCAAAGAGTAAGACTTTGTTTGGTTCTCGAATTGGTTTCACTATAAAAAATAAAAAAAATAAAAACTAAATATAATTAAAATTAGTTAGAATTTTATGCATTTTAAATTTATTTAATTTTTATATAATAAAGAAAAATAAGTGAAATGAGTTAAAGAAACATATAAAAATAATTTATTGATTTTAATTTTATTTTTTATTTTGTTAGTCTTTTATTTTCTTCTACTTTTCATATGAATTTTCTTTCCTTTATATTTTCTTGTTAGGAATCAGAAAAACTTATGAAACAAATAAGGAAATTTTGGGAGAAATCTCTGTTATTCATTGAAAAGTAAACCTGGCTATCTTATAGCCTTACAGAGCAACACTTAAAAAACAAGAAAAATAACAGCCCACGTTTCAGAGCTCCTAATAACGTGGTAAGACTAATTCAAATGAACAACTAACCCTTAACAATAGGGATTTATTGACAGACTGGCAACAGCGCACCAACAGCCCACTAAAGCAACCTAACGTCTAACATAACAAAACATAACAATTCCTCCCTTAAACTAAATGCTACAAGCATTCAGTTTATATCCATCTCAAAACAAACTCCCAATAGCCCTCGCAGGTTCAAGAAAACATTCAGCTTAAGTGGTTTAGTCATCACATCAGCCAACTGTTCTTGTGTACCACAATGCACCAGCTCCACTGTACCAGCCTTTGTGAGCTCTCGAAGAAAATGGTAACGCACATCTATGTGCTTACTACAACCATGCATTACTGGGTTCTTTGAAAGTTTGATTGCAGATCTATTATCACAACGAATAGTGGTTGACTTGCCTTGATTTTGACTCAGCTTTCCTAACACCCTTTTCAACCATACTGCTTGGCATGCACATGAAGCAGCAGCAATAAACTCTACCTCTGTGGTAGATAGACTCACTACTGGTTGTTTTCTTGATGACCATGATACTGCTCCTGAACTCAATAAAAACACATAGCCTGAAGTACTCTTTCTGTCCTCCAAATCTCCAGCATAATCACTATCGGTGTATGCAGCAAGTTCATCATCTCCTCCGTTCTTATAGAAAATTCCAAACTCAGTTGTTCCTTTCAAATATCTTAGCACCCTTTTTGTTGCCTATAAATGAAGCTCAATAGGATTCTCCATATATCTACTAATAAGACTCACCACAAACATCATGTCAGGTCGAGTAGCTGTTAGATACATGAGACTACCCACAATCTGTTTATAGTAAGTCTTGTCCACCTTAACTCCACCTTCATCCTTCATGAGCTTAAAGCCAAGAATAATGGGATTATGAACAAAATTACTTTTATCCATTCCAAACTGTTTCAGCACCTCCAAAGCATACTTCTTTTGACTGATAAAAATACCATTAGATCTTTGCAAGACTTCAAGACCAAGGAAATACCTCATCTTACTAAGATCTGTCATGTCAAACTCATGCTTCATGGAATTTTTAAACTCTGTAAACATCAATTCATCATTTCCAGTAAAAATGAGATCATCAACATAAAGACTTACAATTAATACTTTGCCTTCTTTGCTTGTCTTGATGAATAGAGTATGCTCATAGTCACACTTCTCAAAGCCTTCTTTCATGAAATAGGCCTCTATACGGTTGTACCAAGCACGTGGTGCTTGTTTAAGCCCATAAAGTGCCTTCTTTAACCTGTAAACCTTCTGTTCATTTCCCTTTTGCACATAACCACAAGGCTGCTCCACAAAAACTACTTCATTCAACTCACCATGTAAAAATGCGGACTTCACATCTAACTGGTAAATAGTCCATCCTTTTTGAGCTGCAAGTGCTGCCACCAATCGAATTGTCTCCATGCGTGCCACAAGTGCAAATACTTCAGTATAGTCTACCCCATGCTGCTGAGTATACCCCTTTGCTACAATCCTAGCCTTGTATTTGTCCACTTCTCCATTTTCATTAAACTTGGTCTTATAAATCCATTTCACTCCAACCTTCTTTGCTTCCTTAGGTAACTCCGTCAATTCCCACGTACCATTGTTTTTTATTGCTTCCATTTCTAAATCCATAGCTTTCCTCCATTTCTCACTCTTCACAGCATCTTCAAAGTGAATAGGATCAATAGTTGCAAACATAGCCAAATGAGCCAAATGAGCTTCATTATCTTCTTCAGAAATGCCTTCCCATGTTTCATAGTCTCTCATCCAGATTGGTGGTCTCCTATTCCTCCCTTCATTTGAGCTAGGAGAGCTTTCTTCGGTCAAGGAATCAGAGGAAAAATTACCTTCAGCTGCTTCTACATTAGCTTTAGGATCAGATTCAGATTCGCTCCCCTCTTCATTAGGATCAACTTCATTTTCCTCTTCATTGTCATCAAACATAGTTGCTTCCTCCTCAAGATCACCCCATTCCAATTCACTCACAATGGATTCTTCATATTTCTTACTCACAATGGATTCTTCATATTTCTTACCCCAATCCCAATTCTTGTCTTCTTCGAATACAACATCCCTAATTGTTATGATTCTTTGTGAAACTGGATCATAAAGCCTGTAAGCCTTGGACTCTTCACTAACTCCCAACAAAACACAACTCAAGCTCTTATCATCCAGCTTAGTTCTTTTACTGTCAGGCACATGAACATGGGAGATACATCCAAAAACTCTAAAATGCTCAACTGAAGGCTTAACTCTGCTCCAAGCTTCTTCTGGAGTCTTGTTTTTTACTGCCACTGTTGGACTTCGATTCAAGACATGCACTGTCCAATTTACTGCTTCAGGCCAGAAAGTTTTTGGAAGTTCTTTTCGGAAATCATACTACGAACCATATTCATAATAGTTCTATTCTTTCGTTCTGCAACACCATTCTGTTGTGGTGTGTAGGCAGTTGTCAATTGTCTTCGTATGCCATTTACATCACAAAAATTGATGAACTCTTGTGATGTAAACTCTCCCCCTCGATCAGTACGTAACATTCTAACAAACGAGTTTGTCTCCTTCTCAACATGTATCTTAAAACTCATAAAAACAGCAAAGGCTTCTGATTTCTCCATTAAAAAATAAACCCATGTTTTTCTACTAAAGTCATCAATGAAAGTAATCAAATACCTCTTCTTGCCATTTGAGATGGGCTTGATTGGTCCACAAATATCAGCATGCACTAATTGAAGAATTTATGAAGCTTTCCAGGTGCTTTTCCTTGGACATGAGAACCTTTGTTGCTTCCCTACCAAACAAGCCTTACACAGCCTTGAGGGAGACTTGAGTTGTGGTAAACCATTCACCATCTTCTTCTGCTGAAGAGTCTTTAAGCCCTTAAAGCTCAAGTGTCCATGTCTACAATGCCAAAGTTGCACCATATCTTCCGTGATTGTGTTGAAACAAGCAGATGCTATAGGTTGAGATATAGCATGCAGTATGAACATTCGATTCAAA
The DNA here is from genome assembly GCF_030704535.1 of Vitis vinifera. Lineage (NCBI taxonomy): Eukaryota > Viridiplantae > Streptophyta > Magnoliopsida > Vitales > Vitaceae > Vitis > Vitis vinifera. The sequence goes on along the minus strand of NC_081813.1, from coordinate 22,343,702 downwards.
GCCATCTTCGTCTCCATTATTAAGCCTTTCTCAGGATGAAACACTTTACACTTTTTACCTTGAAACAGAATGTTCAACCCTTTTTCTTGCAATTGCCCAATACTTAGTAAATTGTTCTTTAGCTCCGGCACATAAAACACTCCTGTGATAATTTGTACTCTTCCATTAACTTGTAGTCATACATTGCCCTTTCCCATCACAACCATACTTGAGTTGTTGCCCAGCTTTACCGAATCTCTGAAACTTCCATCAAAATCCGAGAAGTATTCCTTCTTTCCACACATATGATTGTTGCATCCTGAGTCAAGGAACCACATATCTTCTCCATTTGCCTCATTTATATCAACATAAGACATCAGTAACATTTCTTCTTGAGTCTGAGCATAGTTGGTTTCCTTCTCCTTGCTTGGACATTCCCATTGAAAATGCCCAAGCTTATGACAGTAATAGCACTCCACTACGGCTTTGTCAAAGCTTTGTCTGCCTCGTCCCCTTCCTCTTCCTCTAAAACTTCCACGACCTCAACCCATTCCTCCAGATTGTTCTCCATGTGTAATTTTCAAAGCGTGTTCTTCTTCCTCATGAGAACTCATGCATTGTTTGTGCACAAGTAGGCTGCTTTGCAACTCATCAATGGTTAAGGTGTCTATATTCTTAGACTCCTCAATGGAACACACAACATAATCAAACTTTGGAGTCATGGATCTCAAAATCTTTTCAACTACAGCAACATCTCCCTTGTCATCACCATTTGCTTTCATCTTGTTGGCTATGGTAAGAGTCCGTGCAAAATACTCATTCACAGATTCCCCTGCCTTCATGTGAAGAATTTCAAACTCCTTCCGGAGAGCTTGCAAGTGAGCACGCTTTACTCGTGTTGTACCTTGATACTTCTGTTTCAAAGAATCCCATATGTTCTTTGTTGTATCCTTGTTGAGGATTGTCTACAGGACCGAACGATCTATTTCTTGAAATAGATAGTTTTTTGCTTTCAAATCTTTCAACTTCTAATCTTCAATGTTCTTTCTCTGAGCATCTGTGAGACCTTTTGCTGCTGCAGGAATCCCATTCTCCACTAAGCCTCGGTACTCCTTAGAACGCAAAAAGTTTTCCATGAGCATTGCCCAATGATCATAATGCCCATCAAATTTCAAAAGAATTTTCTGTCATCGTACTTCAATCACTACACACGTAGAAGAATGCTGCTTCTAATTTTAACCAGGCCCCGTGATGGCGCTCTGATACCAAATGTTAGGAATCAGAAAAACTTATGAAACAAATAAGGAAATTTTGGGAGAAATCTCTGTTATTCATTGAAAAGTAAACCTGGCTATCTTATAGCCTTACAGAGCAACACTTGAAAAACAAGAAAAATAACAGCCCACGTTTCAGAGCTCCTAATAACGTGGTAAGACTAATTCAAATGAACAACTAACCCTTAACAATAGGGATTTATTGAGAGATTGGCAATAGCCCACCAACATCCCACTAAAGCAACCTAATGTCTAGCATAACAAAACATAACATTTCTCTCAAATTTTTTAATAACCAAACATAAAAAGATATACATTAAAGTTATGTTTGATTCCTATAAAATTTAAGAGAAAATGAAAAGGAAAAAAAATAGGAAAGAAAAAGTAAAAGAACAAAAAAAAAAAAAATTTAAAAAAAAATTTAAAACAAATAAATTAGTTTTATTTATTACTTCAAATTCATTTCATTTATTTTAGTTCATTAATATAACATTTAAGTAATTTTAAAATGCATAAGTTTTTAACTAGTTTTGATTATATTTAATTTTCTTTAAATATTTTTCATAAGAAAACCAAACATTAAAAAAAATTATTTTTCTTAATATTTTTTTCTCTTTCATGGATGACTTTCTAGACCCAAACATAACCTATATAAATTAACATATAGAATAAATGCAAGCATGCTATAAAAGAGGTTAATTTCAACACACCGCATAGGTTAATCATTTATAAAATAACTTTAACTTTATTAAGTAATTTAGAATAATGCTATTTATGCTATTTGATAAAATATAAAGATATGTTAATAAATATAATAATCTTGAGCATCAAACAAAATAAACCACTTCATGGGATTCTATTATACCAAACATATAATCTAAACATGTAAAATATTATTCCCATATAATTATATTTCTTTCCTTTGAAATTCAATGGTTGAAATGAGGTCTTATAATAATTTAATAAATTTATTGTTAAAAATTAATATTAAACATATATAATATGATAAAAGAAATTTTTTTTATACTTTTAACGACTAAGAAAAAAAAAACAAAATAACTCAAAGTATTAATTAAAAAAGAAGTGTTCTCACATAGTCAAAATTATAAATAATTTTAGCTTGTAGGTTTTTTAAAAATCCTAAAAATCAGATTTTGATAATTTTCTAACTTTTTATTATTGGAAATGGTTATTAAAATAAAATTATAATTATGAGAGCTACAAAAATTCCTCTCAAAAATGATAATTTGCCTAACAATCAAAATATTGTTAAATATGATAATATATATTTTAAAATGCATATATGCAAAATTGATTGCAATTAAATTAAGAAAAAGACAACTTTTTGACATTAAAAAAAAAATTCTATCAAATGGTTTCAAATATATTTTCTAAGTTAAAAAAGTATTTTTATGTTAGAAAACCGTTTTTACTCTAAATAAGTTTTTAAGGATAATTTTCAAACATGATTTTATCCTTTGATCTATAGAATAGAAGTTTATTTTTAAGTCAAATACATGCCCAGTTTTCTATCCAATGTTTCCAAATATATTTTCTAAATTAAAAAAAATAATTTACGTTAGAAAACCATTTTTGCTCTAAATAAGCTTTTAAGAATAATTTTCAAATTTGATTTTATTATTTGAGCTATAGTATAGAAATTTATTTTTAAGTCAAATACATGCCCAGTTTTCTATCAAATAATTTCAAATATATTTTCTAAGTTAAAAAATTATTTTTATGTTAGAAAACTATTTTTGCTCTAAATAAGTTTTTAAGAATAATTTTCAAAAATGATTTTATTCTTTGACCTATAGAATAGAAATTTATTGTTAAGTCAAATACATGCCCAGATTATCAAATTGAGATTATTTCATGAAGATATAGGAATTTAAATGGAGATATCTGAATTGCTGAAACGATAATCATATTGAATAAGAAGAAGATGGTATAGCGCGTGGCCATCAGAATGGGCTCAAGCAGTGGGCCAAATTTTGGGCCCAATTTTGGGCCCCTATAGTCACTTTGAAAACTCAAGGCAGCCATCAGAATTGCTAAACAAGGCATCCTGGTACCGAAAGCTGGTCATTCTCACACAAATACATGTTAAAAATCTTTCTTTTTTTTTGTCACTTGTTTTTAAGGAGACGACCATGTGTTTGGTTGAGATTAAAAAATCAATTAATCTACAGGTTTTTCTTCTATGCTAAAAGTTTAAACCTAAGTTTTTCTTCCCTACAACTCAAGAAAACGCAGTTCACAAAAACCATAATATAAAGATGCTAAAACAATTGATATAATGACATTAATAAAAGAAAAAAAGATGATAAATTTAAGAGATTTTGGGTTACCTAGGAGTCCACAAAGTGAAAAATGTTGGTTGTGAACGTGTTGACCATGAGTGAGAGAAAAGGTAGAAGAATATTATGGTTTTATATATAGGGTTTGTATACTGAGATTTTTTGGATAATGGGTGGCATGTGGAAACAATGGGTTTTTTTATATATTATCCCTCGTTATTAATTCTAAAAGTGGGCTCAAGTAGGCTCATTGAGTTATAATACTTAAAAAAAATTATTTTATATGATGTCACTTCCCAAAAAAATGGCACTATAAATATAAAACTAATATCATCTAACTACCTCAATTGAAAATTTTTTATAAGACGTGTCACCTTTATTAATTATAAACTTATAGTGTCATTATTTTAAAAGTGAGAATAAATTGTGACACCATAAATTATTTTTGTAGTAGTGCAAGACTGAGAAGCTTAGAAGGGAGACGTTCAAACCAAGCCTGAGGAGGCTGTTTTAGTCCGTACAAAGCTCGATGAAGCTTATATACCCGATTTGGATGAAATGGGCTAACAAAGCCAAGAGGTTGTTCCATGTAAATGTTTTCCTTGAGAAATCCATTGAGGAAAGTTGTTGTAAGTTTAATAATCAGACTGAAGGTATCATGGAAGTCAAACCCTGGAACTTGGTGAAACTCCTTGGCCACTAAACGAGCTTTAATTTGTACTTGTTTACTGAGCCATCAAAATTTTGCTTGACTTTGAAGACCCATTTAGAACCTACAAGTTGACAGTTGGGAAGAGGTAGAACCAAGAACCAAGTGTTATTAGCACAAAGAGCTTGAAACACCATGTCCATAGCAGCATGCCATTCTTGGATCTAGTAATCATGGGGTGATGATTCTGAGTAATAGAATGGGATATATGTTGTTGTGTATGGGATGGGTTACAGGTAGGTGAAGAAGACATGGGAGAAGAGGGAACAGTTGAAGGAGAACTAGGAACAACAAGAGGAATGTGAGAACGTGGACACGAAGAAGAATGAACAGTGTGTGGGGAAGCTATTGATTTAAGAAAAGGAAATTGTAATTTATCAAATGAGGCATAGGGTGTGATATAAATTTTGTCATTTGGTGTAAGACACTTGAATCCTTTTTGGTGTTCAAGGCACCTCAAAAAAATAAATGGGATTGAATGATAGACAATTTTGGGTGCATTGTAGGGCGAATATAAGGGTAGCACCTACAACCAAAAACTCAAAGATAAAAATATAAAGATTTATGATGAAAAAGAGCCTCAATAAGAGATTAGTGGTTAAGAAGTGGGGTGGTCAAACAATTGATAAGATGAATAGTAGTGAGAAAGGCATGGTCCCAAAGATTGAGAGAAAAGTGGGCTTGAGCTAAAAGGGTGAGACCCATTTCCACAACATGTCGATGTTTACGTTCAATTAAAGCCATTTTGTTCATGGGTGTGGGGGTAAGAGGTGCGATGTAGAATTCCACACGATTGAAGAAAGGGTTTGAATATTGTGAATTCTACAAGCTTTTTGAATTTGATAAAGCAAGGTAAAGCCTCGAATCTTATATGAAGTGTATACAACCATGAGACCTGGTGGCATGATCCATAAAACAAATGCAATATTTGAAACCTCTTGATGACAAACAAGGAGCAGGCCCCCACAAATCTGCATGAACTAGGTCTAAAGGTTGCTTATATTTAGTGACCGAAGGCTGAAATGAGATTTTATAATGTTTCCCCATCTGACATGCAGTGCACAAAGACTCCATATTATTTTTAGAGTAAGGGATATTGCAATATTTGAGTACATTTTGAAGCATTGAAAACAATACTTGTCTTGCAAAATAACCATGACTGGTAGCACATAGTGTTTTATTAGGTGTGTTGTTGGTAACTATGGAACTCCTTAGACATGGTGGCCTTATCGTGGCTCTCATATGGAAACCATATAGGCTAACTAAGGTTTTGAGCTTCTAAGAGATCTATGGCAACCTCTTTCTTTTCTACGCTGAGGTGTATAGCTTGGATGTCTTCCTCTTATATTATAATATAGTCTTCTTCCTTGACCAGAATAAGGTGTTATAGTAGATTGCGATGTGGTTATATTAATGTCCAAAGGGTCGGTCTCAACCAAGTTGTGATGATGTTGTTCTAACCTGGTCTCATGTGCCATTAGCAAAGCAACAACATCTTCAAACTTGAGTGAGACACTTCTTGAGTAATGGAAACAACAAGGGCATCATACTCAGGGCTCAAGCCAGTAAGAACGTGAAGTATTTGGTCATCTTCAGAGACAATATGACCAGTAGAGGCTAGGGCATCGATAATACCTTTCATTTTAAGAAGATACTCGACCATGTTTGCTCCTCCTTTCTTCATGGTTTGGAGTCATTTTATGCTGCATGATCTGTGCTTTAAATTGAGAGGTGAAGAGTTTTTCCAATTTCTGCAAGATTTCAAACAAGATTTTGGATCCTTCCATGTGTGAAAGGATATTCCTACTTATGGGTGATAAAAGCCACCAAATGAGGAGTTGATCTTACTTTTGTTATGTGATGAAAGCATGATTAATTTGGCCACATTCTTGATCAAATTTTTGAGAAATTCTTGGGGAAAATCCATGCAAGATGAAACGTTAAAGTCCATGGACTTTAATGGCTGTCATCATTTGTTGGCACCATAGCAGAAAGTTATTTCTGTCTAATTTCATGGCAAGGGGGTGGCTGAATGCTCCGAAGATGATATTTCTAGTTAGGATTTGAAACAGATAACTCTGACATTTGAAGTTGCCAGGGAGAAAGTTGGTGCAATGATGCTATTTTCCTTCAATCGTTTGGACTACAAGATTCTACTATGGATAGGAACTGAGCACGTTCAAGACTTGGAGCTCTGATACCATGATGAGAATATAACCAAAAAAGAAATATGATAGAAGAGTTTTCAGTATCTTTTCCTCTTTTTTTTTTTTCTTCTTATGTTTTTACACTATTTTGATATGTTTTATATACACAGCAGACAATTGAAAAGGTGTTGTTATAATATATTGACTAACAGATTTACATAACCGTACTTATCCTATGCACATAGTTGTTCTCTTTGCTATTTGGTTTCAATTACACCACTATCATCTAACTCCATCACATGGGGTGAGAGACTCTAAGGTTATGTTTGGTCCCGGAAAATACTAAGAAAAGAAAAAAAAATGCTAAGAAAAATAAATTTATCATATTTGGTTGTCTTATAGAAAATAATAAAGAAAATAATATATAAGTAAGATTAATTAAAATTTTAAATATTTTCAAATTATTTAATCTTTATATTGGAAAGTGAAAATAAGTAAAATAAGTTTGAAGTAGCATGTAAAAATAATTCACTAATTTTAAATCCATTTTTATTTTTCCTCGTTTTTTCTTTCCTTCTATTTTTTTCTTTCTATTTTCTTTCCTTTGCATTTTTCCTTACATTTTCTGGGAACCAAACATAACCTAATAATTTGTTGATATTACCTTCTTATCAATATTAACAGTTAAGATTATATTCATTTCCCCATAAAGAATATAAGATATCATGTAAATTATATTAGCTAGTTATATAAAAAAAAAATATATTGAGTATATTATAGACGCTAATTTCATTCATTGTTTTGAAAAAGAACAATACTTAAAACTTTAATTTAATGATATAATTTTAATTTTATATTTCCAATTCTCTATCAAAAAAATGAAATAGAGTGTATACCATAAAACTAATTTAAGATAGTATAAGTATATTGCTAACATTATTAAAAGATAGGACATGACAATATATCAAACTTTTTAATTTTAAAAATTAAAAATCAAAATAAATAAATAATGATAAGATAAATAAAAAATTGAAAGGAAATAAAATATAAAACATATTTTTAGAGAAATTTGCACTAGTTAGAAATGATGGTAACAATCCAAATCAAAATTAAAATTAAGTCTTATGATAAATTAATAAATTATTTATTTATTTCATATATTTATTTTTATTGATATTTAACTTTTTGCTCAAAATCAAGTTTTATAATAATTTAATAAATTTATTATTTGTTTCCTATATTTATTTTTATTAATATTTAACTATTTTTGAATCTAATTATTGAATTCAAATATAAACTCAAATATATAATTGATTTATTAAAAATATTAAAAATTATTAATTTTAAATATAAAATTAAATTATATAAGTCACTTAAGCCCACTCAGAGCTTTGTGGGGTTTAAGCTTTTACCATTTTTTATTTTTTTTTTATCTTTTAGAGAGCCACCAAAAAAAAACCTTAATCACCTTTAAGCAAGAAAAGAAAAGTCTACACTTTTCTCATGCCTAAGCCGACGTGAGGAGAGATTGGGTAGAAGAACATTAGGTAGATAGGTTCTATGACATTTTGATATCTTCATCCACTTGAATTCAATCCGAGAACATTTAGATTGTTGGTATGAAAATTCTAATATTTAGGTCTATATTCGAGAATGGTTTGTCGCCATTGTTTTCTATTGCATTAAATCTAAAGAGCTTAAGAATAGATAGCATACACCCTACTACGAGATCCAAGGTTAGGAATCAAACCAATCCGAGTTTCTCAAGCCATCTACATCTTAATAATCATCAATAACAAATAAATGAAATCAAAATCCCAAATGGGTCAAACATGACAAATACAAGATTTAACCTTAAAAATAATCAAAGCAATACGTTGACTATTTCAACAAAGAGATAAACCGAAAACAGCTAATTACCGCCATATGCAACCACTGAATAACATCCTCCAACTAACAGTCAAAGGCCAATGGTTTTCTGCTCATGGAACAATGAATATACCAAAGTTCATTTAAAAATTAAACCCATACAATTAGCTACACAAATTGCAAAAACCATACAATCTATTACACCCACAACCATGGCATTCCAATTAATCTTTGAAAATGGTGAGATTGGTTACAACTCAAAGTTTCAAAGCAAATGGCTCCACATAGCCTTCACTTGTAGGTATGCAAAGTGTTGGCCAAGACACCTATTTCGTCCGCCTCCAATGAATATATGTGAGTGTTAGGAAGTGTCCCAAATTCCTAATTAGTATAGATTCCTTTTTTGTAAAGAATATTATATAGAATATTTCTAGGTTGATATATTATTGTAATATTAGACTTCCTTATAGAATAAGGAAGGTTGTTGGAAATATCTCTATAAATATTCTAGGTCATGAGGGGAAAAAGTTATGAGATGGAGATGGGCCTATAGAGACTATACGAGGTGGATAGAGATGTGAGGAAGAACGGGAGGTACCTGATGGAGCGAGAGGGCTCGTAGTAAGGTATGGATACAAGGAGTGGGGAAACATGGGATGTTTCGGGAACCCAATAGTTGTATCTGGTTCTATCCTCTGTAATATTCTCTATTATATAGTGGAATTATTCTCTCTCATCCGTGGACGTAGGCATGGTTGGCCGAACCACGTTAAAACCTCGTGTACCGTATGTGTGATTGTTTTATCTTTGTGTTCTTGAACTAACATTGTTGGCATCAAAGCTTTCGCTGGCACAACAATTGGTATCAGAGCTTGGGTTGAAGATTTCTGGAAGAGTAAAAGATCACAAAGCACACAAGATGAAAACAAAAGGAATTTATATTAATTAGGAATTTGGGACACTTCCTAACAATCTCCACCTTGGACCAAATTACATGAAGTTAATCTTCAATCTCTCCATGACACAAACCTTTTTGTATCATATCACCACGAAAGAGCAATCGACTCCACCTTCAGTGAAAATTCCTTTTGTTTTCATCTTGTGTGCTTTGTGATCTTTTACTCTTCCAGAAATCTTCAACCCAAGCTCTGATACCAATTGTTGTGCCAGCGAAAGCTTTGATGCCAACAATGTTAGTTCAAGAACACAAAGATAAAACAATCACACATACGGTACACGAGGTTTTAACGTGGTTCAACCAACCATGCCTACGTCCACGGATGAGAGAGAATAATTCCACTATACAATAGAGAATATTACAGAGGATAGAACCAGATACAACTATTGGGTTCTCGAAACATCCCATGTTTCCCCACTCCTTGTATCCATACCTTACTACGAGCCCTCTCGCTCCACCAGGTACCTCCCATTCTTCCTCACATCTCTATCCACCTCGTATAGTCTCTATAGGCTCATCTCCATCTCATGACTTTTTCCTCTCATGACCTAGAATATTTATAAAGATATTTCCAACAACCTTCCTTATTCTATAAGGAAGTCTAATATTACAATAATATATCAACTTAGAAATATTCTATATAATATTCTTTACAAAAAAAAGGAATCTATATTGATTAGGAATTTGGGACACTTCCTAACAGTGAGAACTATTTTTTCAAATTCAAAGATCTAAAGTTTAACCCAAAAGTTATATTTAAAAATTTAAAATTCTAGTTTCCACTTTCCGACAATTTCACAACCCTATAATTCAAAACCTTAACTAATAATTTGAGAAAGAATTAGAAACAAGGGAATCTTTTTACTCAATCTCAAATTCTTTGATCTCTGCAATCACAACCTTATTGTTAATACCACTTAATCGAACCATTTCATTTTCCAATATTTTTCTATTAACCAAACAACCCCAAAACTCAAACCCTAATCAATAGCATGATTGAAGCAAAATTCAACAATGTTGAATGAGACCTTGACCTTTATATTGTAGAGTCTTAGATAAAAAGTGAAGGGAAAAAGAGGTTTGACTAAAGGGCAAGAATGACCACGTAGAATTGTAATTTTACCTTCTCAATTGGTCAGGGTGCCTGTTATTTTAGATGAAGGCCAGCCACGAGGCCAAGCCCGATGCCCAAGTCGGTCCAACAAGGGCCATGAGGCCCATGACAAAACATCCACAAAAGTCAAAACAAAAAAGTAAAATAAATACACCAATCCTTTCTTTGCCCTTTCATGTGTTCTGTACTTCTGTTGTCAGTCAGTTGAGTATCCTCTGACACCAATGGACTCCTCCTCCCTCCCCAAGCGCCTCCCCGCCGACTCTTCCACTGCCGCCTCTGCCGAGCCCACTGCCAAGCGGCGTAACCAGCCCACCGCCACCTCCGCCGCCTCCGCCGCCACTTCATCTCCTCCCACCGTGGTTGCGGCGGGGGCGGCCAAACCACAGGTCCTCTTCCGCATCCTCTGCCCCGCCACCAAGACCGGCGGCGTCATCGGAAAGGGCGGCGCCATTATACGGCAGTTCCGGGAGGACACCGGCGCGAAGATCCGCATCGACGACTCCGTCCTCGGCTGCGACGAGCGCGTCATTCTCATCGTCGCCGATGCCGTGAAGTCCAAAAGGGAAGCGTCGGCAATCTGCGGTGCTGAGGCGAATGATGGTGAAGAATCGGCGAATTTGAGCAACTCCAGTCCGAATCCAGTGGCAGTAGACGATGACGAGTCATCGCCGGCGCAGCAGGCGCTGGTTAGGGTTTTTGAGAGGATTTTGAAGGTGGATGAGGAGAGGGAGGAGAAGGAAAAGAAGGAAGATTTAGGCAATGTGGCGGTCTGTTGTAGGCTGCTGGCGCCGAGCAATCAGGTTGGTTGTGTGCTCGGGAGAGGAGGGAAGATTGTGGAGAAGATTAGGCAGGAGAGTGGAGCTCAGATTAGGGTTTTGCCCAAAGATCACATCCCAGCTTGTGCTTCGCCTGGAGATGAGTTGATTCAGGTAGTGCATAAGCTGTTTGGTTGCTGAACGAGGATTAATTTTCTCGAGAAAAAAATAAAATGAGAATGAACACACCCCCACCCCCCCCCCCCCCCCCCCCCCCCCCCAAAAAAAAAAAAAATTACTGACACTAAAACTTTCATCACACATTTTTTTGAAATGAATGAATATGTTTTGATTATTTGAATGCTGATGGATTATACATGTTGGAATGAATATGTGATGATCATTTGAATGCTGATTTCATTTGAACATATTTGGGATGATGAAAGATCTATATTTTCGGTAAATGTGACCTGTTTGGTAGTGGACATGATGACTGAATTCTGTTTGGGGAGCAAGAAAGAATGCAAATGATGCAAAAGAAAATGTTTGTAACACATAATTAGGTCATTTCTGAATGATGTAAGAGCGTGTTTGGTGACAAAGACGAAAATTATGTTTTCAGAGACTTTCATTGTCAAAGAAAATGCGGTTTTGCGGTTTTGAAAACACTGAAAACAGCATTACAATGTTTTCTAAAAGTGAGTGATTCAGGTAGGGTTTTCAGAAACTGCATGTCTCTGTGTAGTTTAGAATGTCTTTGGTGGCAAAAATGAGATCTGTTTTCCATTTTCAAGGAAAAAAAATGAAAATATAAAGGGCCTGTTTGTGAGCATAAATGAATATGATTTAGCTAGGCTTTGAGGAATTTGTGGCCTGTTGGTTAGAAGAAATGAGAATTGTTTTCAGTTTTTGATAACATAAAAAATGGAAACAACACAGACACATGTGGTAATTTGAAAGCATTTCCTAGAAATAGGTCATTTTTAGGAAACAGAAGATATTGTTTTTTTGGTTCTTCTGAAATGTACATATTAGGTATTGAAATTGAAGCAGAGATGAACGTGATCATTGTTTTCATTTTTTGAAAATGACACTTCTGAAAAGAAAGAAATCTAGTTTCATTTCCAGGATAGTCATTGCATGCTTTTCTTTCTTTTCTTTCTGGTTGTATCGATTGGGGCCTTATTAATAGTATTTTGCTGCATATGAGGAAAGAAAATGAGAATAACATAGAAACAAAAGATGTTAGGTAACTGGTTTTCAAAAACTGTTACCCATAATGTTCCTTAAAACATGTCATCTACAAAAATGTTATTTTCCATGTTTTCCAAAATGCAATCACCTTAAAGATTGAAAATTATGTGAAGTGAATGTGTTGGTTGTTTTCATTTTCCAAAAATGGAAATGTTTCAAAGTGAGGTTGTGGTTTATGGATTGTGCATTTTGTGATACTCTGAGGGGATGAATCCTGGGAAATATGTATTTATGATGATGAAGGAAAACATGTTTTGTTTCAATTATGATGGCTGGTGGTTCGAATTTACTGTTTTTAGAGAGCATGCATAATGTTTAGGTTCAGAAACTTTGAAACTGTTCCTTTGCAGAAATAAGGATTGCATTTCTTTTTGGTACAGTAGAAAAAAAATGAAAACAATATAGAAAACATTTTTGATAACATATTTTTAAGTCATCTTAAATGTTAAGGCTTATTCAGTAGTGGAAATGAGTATGATTTTTCCATAAAAGTTTTTCTTTTCCAAATGAAAGCAATGAACATGTTCATTTTTGGTTTGTTTGCATTGTTAAGTGTTTGAATTTTTTAAAAACAAAAGTGACTCAATTTGCGGAAATATTTTTTATAGAATTCTTAAAAATGTGTCATTAAACATATGACACATTATGTGGGATGTAGTGGAGGAAAAATTTCAGAAAATATTTGCTTTCTGGAAGAGATAATACTTGTCAAAAGGAGGGAGATTGACTTTATTAAAGAGCACTTTATCTAGTCTGCTAATCTATTACATGTCTTTATTTGTAATACCTCATAAGGTGAGTCTTAGATTGAAGAAGCTCCAAAGGGACTTCCTTTTAGGGGGAGGAGAGCTCCAAAGAGGGCCTTACCTAGTGAATTAGTCAATAGTTGGCTTGGATAAAAATGATGGGGGTTTGTGTGTTAGAAAGTTATCTTCTTTGAATAAGGCCCTTCTTAGGAAATGGTGTTGGAGATTTGCATTTGAGAATGAACCTCTTTGGAAACATGTGATTGTAGGGAAGTATGAAGAGGAAAGGAGGGGTTGGTAGGGTCGTGGGGGGGTGTTGTTGTTGTTCTAGAGCTTTGAGGGAAGGCTATGGGGTGGTCCTTTGGAAGGTAATCTGGAGTGGGTTGAAGGAGTTCAACAATAGGGTTGGTTTTAGGGTAGGAAATGACAGGAGAGTAAGGTTTTGGAAGGATAGGTGGTGTGAGGAGGAGCTCTTGGTTGTGGCTTTCCCAATGTTGTTTTCAATAGCCACTGATAAAGAAGCCTAGGTAGACCGGATGTGGGAACAAGTTGGGGAAATAAGTTGTTGGAATCCAGTGTTCACTAGACAAATAAATGATTAGAAATTGGGAGAGGTGGAAACACTGCTTAGAAGGTTGCAAGGGCAAGTGATCAAAGGAGGTGCTGAGGATATCATGGGTTCGCGCTTGTCAAAAGGATGCTCCTTTGCAGTTAAATCCTTTTACTCCTTAGCAAGTCGCTTTCTGAAAGGATTCCCCACAAGCATTATGTGGAATCCTTGGGGTCCTAATGTGAGTCAGTTTTTTTGCTTGGGAAGCAGTTTGAGAAAAAAATCTAACCCTAAATTAGCTAAAAAGGAGGTTTTGGTGTCTTCCAAGTAGATATTATTTGTTTAAGGGTGAAGAGGAGTCAGCAAAGCATATCCTCCTTCATTGTCCTAAGGCAACGGGCAACCATAATATGACATGTTATTTTTGCTCTTTTTGATGTACAGTGGATAATGCATTTCTCAATCAAGGATGCCCTCCTTAGCTGGCGGGGTTGCCTTTGTTGGGAAGAAAAGAAAGAAGGCCTAGAAAGCAACTCATTTGTAAGCTCCTTATGTGCATGCTTTTTAAGTGGGGTTGGGGTTCGTTTAGGGTCTAGTTCGTTGTCTTTATTTGATTTTATAGATTGGCTGGGCTATAAGGGAGGAAAGAGTGTTGTTTTTTGTGTATCCCTCGCTTTTTTTGGCCTTGTATACATAGTAAATACTTTGGGCTCTTTTTAGGCGCTTTTAATATAATTGCTTTACCTATAAAAAAAAAAACATATGATTTGTGTCAGATTTTTGTTGTTTCTGTTTTGGAAAAGAAAAAACAGTTCTCTATTTCACCGCAAACAGGCCATAAAACATTATTTTTCTTGTCTCCAGAAATGCAAACACTTTAATGATATAATGGTGTGAATGCAAACATGTTTACTGTATTTATTTTTGAAAATGTGACTGTTTGTGAAAATACCATTTTCATTTTGAATATCAATCAGGCCCTGCATGTGCTCTTTTTTTCCACTCTGTATAGTTTGGGATTCATGGATTATGCATTATTACTGTTATGCTTGTGGAAATGAATATGTGATGACCATTTGAACATGAGAAGTATTTAATCTATTTATAACATTTTTGGTATGATAAAAAGAGCTATCTGGACTATAACGGGTGAAAGTATGGATTTAGCGGTTTCAAAGGTCCTAACTGGATAACTATTGGGTGTAACTCAATTTTTCTTAGTGGGCAGCTAGGTTTTTATTTGTTTTCTGTTCCAATGATCACATTTCTTTCACTTGTAGGGCGGTTCCATGAAAGGAAGCTATGTGCCTAACCTGCTATTTTAGGTGCGGTTGGATAACTTTTGGCTTTTCTTCTTTCTTTCCTATTATGCTCTTGGTTTTTTCTAAACAGGAAACATGTTTGCCACTGCCAACTGTTGCCTATTTTAAAAAGCCAAAGACAAATAAGCCCATTCCGATGTGATGGGAGAGTGTTGATTATACCACAGAATTTAAGGAGCTCCAATTGAGGTGGAATGTGAGAATTGGTAATGATAGCTTGGTCCTGAGTGATGAATTCCATCAATTGCTGTCATTAGGTTCAAGTTGAAACTACTACTATGAATTGTTCCCCTTTTCCCAAGAACAAAAGGAGGAAAAAATGTTATTAAAATGGCAAAAAAAGAATGAGCATTGTTGTGTGTGTATATTTATCTTAAAAAAAAAAGAATGTAAGTCATAACTGTGATATAAGAGAATAAGATACTACAGAAGGTTTCATAGTTGGGAGTTAGAGTTGGTTATGCTGCAAAATATAGACATGATAGAGACAATAAGTTAGTTTAGAAGCTCTCTAGAGGGGTTATTGTTCTGTTGACTCTTGTTATAAGGCCCTTTTAGCAGATGTAAAGAAGTTTCTGGTGTTGTGGTGTCTGGTTCTGTTGTTGCTTCCAATGTAGGATTCTTCATATTGACGAGCAAGGGAGAAGATCTTAATCATCTACGAATTGATTTAAGGGTGGAATTCTTGTGTGGTGACTAATCACCTCTATGTTGTCAAAAGCATGTCTTAGAAGTGTCGCCAGGTGCAGCGGCAGTCACCAGAGCATCATGAGCAAAGATGCTGCTTAAGTGCTTGCCTTGCAGCCAAGTGCCCAGAGGCTATTCAACATGCCTATTTTTTTTTCCCCTTTTTCTCCTTGGCCCAATATTATAGTGTTTTGGAGTAAACACTAGGCAAACAACACTGTTGTCCCCATACCCATGTAACCCTAACCAACCCACCTGCCCCCAACACCCCCACACCTGCCACCCCCAACTAGCTCCCCTAGCTTCATGGCTTCCTTTTTTTTTTCTTTTTCTTTTTTGTTTCTTTTGAGATTCACATTGTCCATGAAAAAATAGTTATTAAGATAAATAAGTTTAAAAGTTTATACGTTTTATAATATCATTTTGAACTTAGTTAAATTAAGGATGGCATTAATTCATCTGAAATTTCCTGAACTTGTATTATCAAGATGTGTTAAATTTATTTTTGATTTTTTCATATTTTATTAAATTATTGAACCACATGAGCATGGTATACAAAGCTTTCCAATTTTTTTTTCTGTCATAAATTTCTTTTAAATGTTTGAATCTTAATGTTTTTTGTTGTTTGGACTGAAACTTGGATCATAGTTGGTGATTCAAATATGTGCCTTAGAGCATGCATCACTTTTATCAAGCACACACCATAGGGTGCCCTTGTACTGAGGCTTTAGATGACCTTTGTGCCTTACTGCACCTTGCGCCATTCAGAACACAGAGTCACATATTTATTTCTATGGTGGTTTGTGTTCTTAGCCTTAGTCAGTGAAGGATAGGAACTGTCAGAGTTGGAACTGAAAGATATTTCCCTTGAAGTCTATATTTGTCTGGTTGAGGGACTCTCTAGCAGTTGTGAGGTCATCTTTTACAGAGTTTGAAAGGCCAAGGAAAGACCTAAGCCTCTTCGTGTTGGTCCAGACCATATTGTTTTGGTTTTATGCTTTGACAGGTGCTCCTTGTCTATTTCATGCATATCAGGGTTACTCCTTTGTTTTTAGGTGGTTTCTAATATATTGTCTATTTACCTACTATTTAGAAAAGAATTATGGTGGGGAGAAAGTCAATGTCTGACTACCAGTTACAGATATTGAACTTTTGGATCTATGAGTGCAAAATGCCCTGAAGTGTAATACTTAGGAAACAATAAGCCTAATAAAATCGCAAAGGCATGTTAAATCCTCTCAACGCAAAATGGATTAAGTAAAATATGAATCATGTAAATGCAAGAAGATGGAAGGAAAAATAAATAATGTATGATACTATGATTAAATGAGTGAACAACTTCTCAGTAAATCATAATCTCAGATAGTGATTCAATAAAATAACTGTGCCCTGATAAACATGGAGTTAATTTCCAAGATATCACTGTAAACAGCATTAAACCGCTCCCCCAGCATCAAATAATATTTATGGAAGACTGAAGTTGCATGCTCTACATTTTTCACAGAAGTTTTGTTTTCATATGGGTAAACTAGGTTCTACCTGATTCATGGTTCTGAGGAAATACTTTTAACTGCTTCAAAATAGTGGCTATGCAAGTGCTCAACATGGTGCCATAATCATTTATGTTGTGAGGGGATGTGCTATTTATTATGTTACTTTCCGAATTCCCTCTGAATGCAGCCTGCAATCATGCAGCTTCTATACGTCTGTACAGGTTTATATCTCATTCACACTAAATGACATGTGTTCTATGTACTGATATACTTCCTCAATTGCTTGCTAATTCTATATAATTTAATCTTTCACTTAATGTCCTTAATGATCTTCTATGAACCACATCATGTTTGTGTTTCGATTTGTTATATGTTTATATTCTGCTTACTCTGTTTCTTATTACTATAAATGGTGGTTCTCATATGCAGATAACTGGAACCTTTCCAGCTGTAAGGAAAGCACTTTTGTTGGTTTCAAGTTGTCTTCAGGATAACCCTAGGGCAGATGCAACCAACTCGGCGGCAGCCAAGCCAACTGGAGGCATGCTTCATGGAAATGGTATGCCTGGACAGCTGGACTCATTCCCTCAACGAGGTTATGGATCTAGTCTTCATGGTCCTGATTATCATTCCAGGGGCTATTCTTCTATGCCAGGCCCTGAAAATATTGGTGCCAATCACAGAATGGTACTGGAAGAGGAGGTGGTATTTAAATTATTGTGCCATTTTGAGAAAGTTGGCAGTCTGATTGGAAAAGGCGGTTCTATAATAAGGTTTTTGCAAAGTGAAACTGGTGCATCTATCAAGATTGCTGATGCTGCACCTGACTCAGATGAACGGGTTGTTGTGATATCTGCACGAGAGGCATGCACCTTAACTGTATCTCAACTACAATCCTATTAGTATTTTATAGAGAGCTGTAGTTTTATCCCATATTTGGTAAAGGGAACTTTTTGTTTTAGATTTATCGTACACATAATGTGAACCTTCTTGCCCAATTGTTTGACAACGTCACGTATAGCATGGATCTGGACCTCAAACAAATGGCCCTTTCTAGCAGTCTATCCTGGACACAAACAACCCAATCAGAGGATAATTGACAGTATATAATTTCTTGTGATTCCAAATTTATTAAATACAAAAATTACTGGAACTCCTTTTTTTTTTTTTTTTTTCTTCTTTTTTTGAGGAATAATTTACTTTTTAAGTAATTCAGTTTGTCTAATCAAAATTATTTCTGGTTCTATCAATTTCTTCATTGGACCATCAATTGATGCCTTGCTAATGTAAATTTGTCTTTGAGGACAATGTTTGACCACTTAGGATCTAGTTATGCTCTTGCTATGACCTGGTTTCTTGTGGATCATGTGCATTAGTCTGGGATCCATCATTCAGTGGATTTGTGAGAAGTTCATACGATGATGGTTATCCACCTTGTGGGTCGTCTCCCTGGACAATCCCTTTCTTTGCTTCCTGGACCAGTTAAACTGGATTCTTGCCACTAAGGAGAGTCCTAAATAACTACCTAATTGATTGACGACATAAATTTTCTGTTTTTTTTTTTTTTTTTAATAGGAAGCAATAATTCTTTGCTTCTTACAAGTTATTTTGTCTTAACCAATTGCAGAATTTGGAGCAGAAACATTCACCTGCACAGGATGCTGTTATACGAGTGCATTGTAGAATAGCAGAGATTGGATTTGAACCTGGTGCTGCCGTTGTTGCTAGGCTTCTTGTTCATTCACAGCAGATAGGTTGTTTATTGGGTAAAGGAGGTATCATTATTAGTGAAATGAGAAGGGCTACTGGTGCTAGTATACGCATTTTTGCTAAGGAACAAGTTCCAAAGTGTGGTTCCCAAAATGATGAACTCGTCCAGGTAATTCATAGTTTTAGACATGATGTAACTCTCTGTTACTGAAAAACCTCTTTTAATATGTTCAAAAGTCGTGCTTATTGTGCCTAGAACATCTGCTTTAGGCATTGTCTGTTTATAAGGTCAGAGAAGTAGTCCCTTGTTTTGAACGAGTTCTGAAATTTTTATAAATAGATTAACATATTTCTCTTTTCCTGCTAAAGGTATTTTGGTTTTTAATTACTGAGCCTATGGAATTTTTTAGGGTGTTGCTGTGTGGTCATCTGTAGATAATGAGTAAAGTGATTGCCTGCTTATAAGAATTATCCATGAAATTTGCTGTTGATTGCTTGTAGAACCCGGGTTTATTCGTATATATAGGAGTGTATCTCATCAAACCCTAGATGTGCCTACAAAGAATTCACCGCTTATAAGATTTGTCTAAAAATATGTTTAGTCATCAAAGATCTAACTTCCTCTCAACCAATCATCATCATCTTGGTGAAAGAACACACATGCTTAGATTTACTGTTAGGGAAGTGAAACTACGGAGCAACTGGGTGAACTGGTTTACACACAAGATCATGCATCTCCTAGCTGCAATTGCTGAGGTACTGCTGAAGGCTATGAGGTGAGGATGGGACTGGTACAGCAAATATACCTTTGTATTGTGGTTTGTGGTATTTGCTTACTTCCTATTTCCATGCTTATCATTGGAAGTGGTCCTTCCATGCTTCCCACTAATAACCTCTAGGTTATGTTTGATTTCCAGAAAGTGGTAAGGAAAGAAAAAATACTAAGGAAAATTATTTTCTCATATTTGATTTAACTATAAAAAATATGAAAGAAAATCAAATATAATTAAAATTGGTTAAAAATTTATATATTTTTAAATTATTTAATTTTTATATAGAAGAGAAAAAATATGTGAAGTAAGTTTGAATTAGCATATAAAAATAATTTATTGACTTTAAATCTATTTTTTTTTTCTTTCCTTCTCATTTTCCTCTTTATTTTCTTTCTCTTTCAATTTTCCGGGAACCAAACACAGCCCTAATCTCTCAAAAGCTTCACCTACCTCCTTAATGCTATCTTGTAATGTTGTTATGTTCCACATAAGCATGCTTTCTCTCTCTCTCTCTATCTCTATCTCTCTCTCATGTGCACACATGTGGGAGCGCTGGTGTGCACCATGTGAAGGTTTTGTTTTTTATTTGGGCCTTTTTTTTTTTTTTTTGTGTGTGTGTGTGTGTTTTTGGTTGTTTTGAAGAGTTAATTATTGTTAGAATTCATGAATATACTTGAATATGAGATATCTTTGTGTATAGGAAATTTTTGGTCAATGAAAGTTGGAAAAAACTTCAACATTATAATCCTCCTACTAATTGATAAATTGTTGCCCATGATTATTTAATTATAAAGGGTTAACGTCCCTTATGGGCCATTTAGTATTAATGATAATGTTGTCATCAGACTTGTTGAAGTGATTGGTTGTTAGACTTTTAACTGGTATTCAACTTATTAAGGTGTACTACATTTTACTTTGACTTATTATACACATGCCGATATTCTATCTCAAATTACACTGTAATGTGTTGGGTGTGCTTTTTATCTAATTAGCTGATTACATCAACTTTATGCGGATTTCCATTATGAAGTTCTATATTTTTGAGGACTCTGCATTTTGGCAGGTTATTGGTAGTTTGCAGTCTGTACAGGATGCTTTATTTCGTATTACAAGCAGGATTCGAGAAACCATATTCCCTCTGAAACCATCCATTTCAAATGTTAACGGCCCACCATACATGTCTTCTTTTCCAGAAATACCTCCCCCTATGTTTAGGCCAAGGCATGACCCAGCATCTCCTGGTCATTACTCTTCCCCTGTTGGAGTGCCGCATGGGATTGATCGTTCTGCTGTTCCAGGCCACCCCCTTGATCACCAGTCCTCATTTTCACACGGTGTGGATCGTATAGGTCCATCCAATCTGGACCGAGCTCCCTATCCCTATGGTGGTGACAGACCAGGACATGGTCCACCCTTCGACAGACCATCTTCTTCTCCAAGAATGTGGACTCAGGTTGACGCTCTGTTCTTTCAGTGGGAAACTGTTACTCTGCCCTCAAACTGAATGAATCAAAAATTTAGCTGCTACCATTATCATTTCTTGTTCCTTAATCCCGTTTCTTTTTTACCCTTTCCAGGGTGTTAGTGGGAACCTCAGGGGCACAGACGTTGGTTCAGGCAGCTTGGCTTCAAGAAACGGACCTCCTGGAAGGTGATCTCTTTCTTCTGCAGATCTATTACCTGAATTTTTATATGCATTTCAAACATAATTGACTGGATACCTTAGTTACAACATATCACTGAGAGATGCCTGGTTGTGAATATTATCCACATCAGTTTGATCCCACTGATCCCTTTTTCTTCTTCACTGCCTCTTGAACACCATTTATACCATTTCCTGAAACTCTTCTCTCTGCAGTGGAAGTCAGGCACCGAACATTACTACCACAACTGTTGAGGTCGCTGTCCCTCAAGCATTGCTGAGCCATGTCTATGGAGAGAATAACAGCAATCTGAACCAGATCAGACAGGTGGGTCGAAATATTTTTCCCATTAATTCTCGGTTTCCTGAATCAAATTTGCAATAACCCAGTACTACCATTAAATTCCTAACATATGCTTGGATCTTCCCACGTCGGTAACCTAGATCTCTGGTGCAAGGGTCGTCATTCAAGACCCAAGAACTGGAAGTTCTGAAGGTGTAGTTGTGGTATCTGGGACACCAGACCAAACTCGAGCCGCTCAGAGCCTTGTTCAAGCCTTCATCCTCTCCGAACAAATGACAACGTAACGATAATCAGTTCTGGTAATTCATTAACCTACTTTAAATATCAGAACTGCAGATTTCATTCGTTTCTTCTTTGGAGAAAGGGAAATGAAAATTTGGGAAAAGCTACAAATTTTAGGTTAGTGTTAATCCTTTAGATCATTATTCACGTCATTAGAAATAAGCTATAAATTGAGATTGGTGTCAATATTTTATATTATCATTCATGCCATTATGAATAAACTACAGTTTTGTCATAAGGTTTGGATGCTATTAAAATCTATGAAAATTTCACAGATGAATTTTTATGATATCAGTTTGACGTAAAAGGAAAAGGAAAAATTAGAAAAAATTTGTATTTATTTAATTATCCATGATGATTTGGGAGCAATAAAATTAAATTATTGATGAATATATTTTATTTAAACTTTTCTTTTTTTTCTTTTGCAGTTTTCTTTCTTTTTTTCATTCACTTTTTTTTTTTAATATATATATTTTAAATTTTTTTATGAACCCAATATGGGAACCATAAAAAATCTTTTTATATTGAAAAAAAATGTTAAATTAATTTTATTTTATTTTTATTTTTAATAATGACAAAGAGGACTTTAATTGAAAACAATGTTCTTGCTAGAGTAGCCCAATTGGTGAACATTGGGAAGTATGGTCTGTGTTACATGGTCCTAGGTTCAAGGTTTGGGTCTTCATTAAGAGTTCTAAAGCTTGGCCATGAAAGGTTAAAAAAAAAAAAAAAAAAAAACCAACAGAACAGAACAGGTATGAAAATAATTATAAAAAGAGATGGAGGAAAAATCTTATTTGAACTTCACTCTTTCCCTTTCATATTCCATTAATTTTTCAAATTCAAATATGGATTGTAAAATTACATGGTTGCCCTCACATTTTTGTGCTTATTAAAAAATTTAATCAAAAGTTATATGTGAAAAAAAAAAGGGTAAGAATATAGAGCAAATTCAGATGCCCCATATATATATATATATATATAAATTTAAGAAATCATAAAGGTTAAAATTGTTTTATAATTAAAATTTAAAAATAGGTATAAAATTTAAATTTCACTTATTTCAATATCATAAATATCTTATAATTTTAAAAAAATTAAATAATTAATGTAATTAAGATTTAAAATAAAAAATAATCTAAACAAAAATAATAACTCATTAGGTAAAAATAATGTAATCATCCATGTGAGTCCTTACCTAATCCAAGTATATTATGATCCATAATAAATGTGTTATAAAGGTTTGTTTTATAGTGATTTTAGAAAATATTTTTAATCTAAAAATTGTTTTTGGAAAAAAAAAAAATAGGTTTTTGGAAAAATTTAGGAAATATTTTTAAAATTATGAAAAAATCATTTAATAGTGAAACATTTGATCGATGATTCTTTTAAAAATAATTCTATTGAAAATAATTCAAGTAAAAATATCGTTAAACGCTTCCTTACTTAGAGAAATAGTGCTTGGATTAAATATTATGTCATGTTTTCTAATTTTTTGTTTTTAAAAATAGAAACCCTCTATAAAATATAAGAAGAAATTTATCTTGTATTTTTAAAAATTATTTTCAAATTTAAAAAAAATTATTTTCAAATTTAAAAAAAAAAATTTGAAGAGGATATTTTTTATATTTCTTAATTTTTAAAAAGTGTTTTCAAATATACAAGATGTGTACTTACTTTTTGTACAAAGTGTCTTATATTTCCATTTTTGAAATAAAAAACAAGAAATATATCCAAATATCACTAAACTATTCTTTGGATACAATTCTTGTTTTATATTTTTAAAAGGAAAAATGATAATAATTTTTATATAAAATGCAAGAATGCTTTGATATTTACTTTAAAAAGATAATGACTTTTAAGATTGTTTAAAAAACCTTTTAAGTATTAAAAAAAAGTTTACTATCTCAAATTTTAAAAGTGACTCCCAAAGATATAAAATAAGTTTATACTTTTTATATTAGACATATTATATATTTTATATAGAAATTGCTATTATTTTTTATTTTTAAAAACAAAAAATATATTCAAACCAACACTAAAATTTTTATATTTTTTACAATCCGAATGCAACAACATAGTGAATTTAAAGGCTAATTAATTAAGAAAATCATCTAAGAGGGGAGGAGTGAATTGGGTTTTTGAAAACTTTTACAAACACACTTAATTCAAGCAAAATATAGAACAATGAATGCAACACAAATAATGAATAAAGGAAGCAAATTCAAGATTTATAGTGGTTCAACTTGCTTATAATTGGTTTTCTCAAGCTCCAACCAAATGAAAGTTCCACTAATTTGAAGTTTTAGTCAAACTTTCAATCCTTTATACTTAAAATTTTGGCTTCAAAGAGCACTATGTTTTCTTCAAGTATACCTCAACTTGATGCACTTAACATTCAAAATATTTCTTCAATGATTATGAACAAAAGAACACTCAACCTAGCACATTTAATGAGCAAATACAATGGAAGTTAGGATGAATGATAAGGGTGCACTAGGATGATTTGCAAGTGATGGTTTAGTGCACCAAAAGAGAAGTTAAGAGCTTTTAATAAGAAACAATTAGGTAAAAAGATGATAGTAGGTGTACTTTTTTCGATAAATAAAGTAAAACTCTCAATTTATAAGTTTCTAACCTCATACATAAAAAAGATCTCAAACCGACCTTTCTCGTTATAGCTCCAACTTGATTAACCGACTAGTCGTTGGGTATTAAATGCTTGGTAGATGATCGTTAAGACTTGACTGGACCTTGACCAGGAAAGGGTTGTCCCTTGCTCAGGGCAATGACTCATCTTAATCAGGAAAACAACATTTTTGGAAGAGAGAGAAGGTTAGTGCACCCCTTAATTGGTCATCGATTAGGAAAATGCAACTAACTTAACTGGTTTCCAACCGGTTAAGCTGATTGGGCTTACCCTGTCCAGTTGGCCATTTTTTGTTCGAAAATCTATCTTTTTCAATTTCTTTTAATTTTAACACTTAGGTAAGACCTTTAGGTATCTTAGTAGATCGAGTTTAAATAAATTTTGCCTAAGGTTCAAGTAGAAATACTCATGTTTTAATACAATTTTAAGTTTAATGCATAAATGAGTATGAAGTGATCCATGATTTACATAAAAATCATGTGCACTCAAGTATTCATCTTATAAAGGATTCCTAAACTTGAATGGTTTTTATGCTTACTTAGATTTGCATTTGTTTGATCATTTCACGATTATCTTGAATTTCCATTTGAATTTCTCAAATAAAATATGAAACTCATCTTGATTTTAAACAATTAATAGATGAACCATAATTTGTTATCATAAAAAAGAAGAACCTTTAGACAAATAAACCCTAATATCCCATAAAGTTTTCAACAACATTTCCCACAAAATTCCTAAAACAACCCTAATTTTACACCCAAGGTTTTCTTAATATTACAAGGTATTAAGGCGCAATATGTAGTGCTAAATATTGTAGGCTAAATATTAATTTTAAAAATAATTAATTTTATAGTTAATTATAAAAAATTCTAAACACTGAATTTTAACTTTGCTTAATATTGAAAAAGTACAATTACATACTTGATGTAGAAGCAATTATATTAAATGCTTTTGCGCACAACCTCATCTACAAGTCTCTTTGAGATATTCAACATATTCATAAAATATAGTTGTTAAATTGTGAATTAATGTTTTATTTAAACTAAATATATAAATTGTGGGCAACAAATAAATATGTACTAATAACTTTTTTTTTTTCATGCCACAATTCAAAGTTTACACCATATGAATACATTGGTAAAGGATTAGGTTTATGACAGGTCACCCTAATCCCGACCCCATCTTGATTATTTAAATCTCTTCTCATTTTTGTTTTAAATAAAATTTAAATAAGGTGAGATGACTCGGATTGGAGGATAGCCTATTTCGGTACCCTATATATATATATATATATATATATATATATATATATATATATATATATATATATATATATATTATTTTATTTTAAACATTTTAATCATATTAAAGATAAATAAATGAATAAAATTTAAGCATTTTTTATAATTTATTTTCATGGGAAATGAATTTGTTTTTATTTCATATTCTAAAAAGGGAAAAAATGAAAAAATAAATTAATATTTTTGTTTCATTATATACATATATATACAAGAGATATTAATTTTTTTGTTGATTTTTTTTTTTTTGAATTTAAAGATGATTCTTTTAATAAATTTTAAATAACCCAATTTAAAAAGGGGAAAAAGGTTTAAATATTATTTTTACATACATATACTTAATTTTTTAATATAAATATGTAATAAGTAACTTCTTTGAGAGATAAATTTCTCATAAGTTGTGTCTAGGACATCATCTATGTTTAACAATATAAGAAATGGAAACCAAAGTAGTAACTATTCTAATGGGATTATATCTTATATTTGAGAATTGCATTTTAAAAATATTTTCATAAAAATAAAGATATATATATAAGAAATTTGCATGGTCAAGTTTTTACGACTCTTCATGAAAACCCAAACCTTAGGGTGCTGATCATCCTACAACAATCAGTATTGGATAAATTTAGGATATCATCATAAGAAATTTGCACAACCAAGTCTTTAGGACTCTTCATGGGGACCAAAATCTCGGGGTACTGACTGTCCCACAACAACTAGTACTAGATAAATTTAAGGTATTATTAATGACAAAACTCAAATACAGGATCATATGTCATTTATTGGG
Organism: Vitis vinifera; assembly: GCF_030704535.1. Taxonomy (NCBI): domain Eukaryota; kingdom Viridiplantae; phylum Streptophyta; class Magnoliopsida; order Vitales; family Vitaceae; genus Vitis; species Vitis vinifera. Next base: position 22,317,096 of record NC_081813.1, on the reverse strand, counting down.
ACCACATTTCCCAATGTTGTCCCAATCAATTGGACTAATTTAATGGGCTTAAAAAATATAGATAAATCATGATGAACATGAAACATAGGCGATTGAACAAATCTTTCAAACAAGAACATCACATTCTATGTGATTTAGCGATTTATTAATAATTTTAAAAAGTAGAAAGATTTATGCTTTTTATTTATTGTGGTATAAAAAATATTTTTTAAAATTAAAATTGTTTTAAAATGCCCAAATTAACTCCATTTTAGGAAAAAAAAAAAAGTCATTTTTTTTGGGTTAATGTTTGAATAAAACTTTTGATTCTCCCACCATGATTTATTTTGGAGAAGTCAGAAGTTAGTCCATGTAAGAAACATATTTTTATTTAATTAAAACTCTTAAAAATATTATAATTGTTTTTATAGATGTATTTATAGAATATAGTTCCTAAATATATAATTCTTACACTATAAGTAGTAATTATAATAGACACAAAAATTAATCATAATCCCAAATGTGCTTCTTTAAAACACAATCAATATTTGATTCTTGAAATTTTGGTGAAAAAAACTTGTATAGTAGAAAAATAGAAAAAAGAAAAATAAAAATAGATTTAAAGTCATCATATTATTTTTATATACTATTTTAAATTTATTTTAATCATTTTATATAAAAATTAAATAATTTGAATATATATATATATATATATATATATTTAAAAAAATTCTTGTATCTTATATAAAATTTTAAAAAATATTAAAAATAATGATTTTAAAAAGTGTGTTTTTTTTAAAAAAAAAGAGGTATAGTGAAATTTTTACGATTTCAAATTTTAAAATTTTGTGATTTTAAATTTCAAATTTAAGAAAATATTGTTTTATTTGAAAAAACAAAAAACAAAAAATATATCCAAATTCAAGCTAAATTTGACTGAATTTTATTTAGTTATTTATTTATTTTCATAATAAAAGTATGAAGAAAATTGTTATATATTAAAAATAATTTTTCATAGTGGCAAAAAGGTCCAAACAATATTATGATTAATATCAGAACTCCCTGGAAGCCACAAAATCAATCGACTCCAAAGTGCAAAAAAGTCCTAAATTTCACTCACAAGTTTCCTAAAACACCCTTTTCTACAAATAAGAGGAAAAAAAAAGGGAAATATATATTTATATATAAAAGAAAAAAAGGATTTTCTCTCTCAGAACATTATCTCTGAGAATCTTCGCCGTTGATAATCGAAAGAGGCATTCATCCAACGGCCAGAGCTTCTCATCGCCGATCCATTGAAATTCAAACTTCTGATGGTAATTTGTTTTTCTTTTCTCTATCTTTTGAATCGATCCGTTAACCTCTGCTTGGTTGCTGAGAAAAGTAAGGAAAATTGTGCGAGGGCAGAATCCGGGAACTAGGGTTTTGATTTTGGATTTTAGTTTATCGCATTTTCTCGGAAGCCAAACAGGTTTAGATCTATTCGACTTCGCAGTGCTAACTGACCCTGAATGTGAAACGGCTGAAGAGAGAATCTAAAATTGGGTTTGAGTTTTTGTTATTTTCCTGCATTTTCTGGACAGGAAAACGGGTTGATGTTTTTTGTAATCTATTTGAACTGATATTTTTAATATCACACGAATTTGAAGCAGCTAAACACAGAATTTAAAAATCGGGTTTGAAAGTTTATGTTCTCGTTTTCTCACACTTTCTCGGAAGCCAAAACAGGTGGATAGGCCAGCCATCCGATCTATTCGAAACGATAGTTCTGAACTCCTTCCAATGTGAAACTACTTAAGGGAGAATCCAAGAATTAGGCTGTAAAAATTTTTGTTTTATTTTCCTTCGTTTTCTTATCAGCCAAACCGGTGGATGGGTTATTTGTTCTGTTTGAATTGATGACTGTTCTGAACTGACAAATGCGAAACAGCCGCACACAGAAAATAAGGCTTGGGGTTTTGAATACTTTTCCTCAATTTTCTCAGCAGCCATACAGGAAGTTACGTTTTTTTTTTTTTTCCTTCTGTTTGAATTGTTAGGTCTGAACTGATCTGAATGTGGAGCAGCTGAATAGATGGATGGAATCCATGGAAACAATGCGGGAATCCACAGACCAGATGGTCAGCATCACCCTATCCATGTGCAGCATTACATGCAAGAGCATGATCATGGGATGCACCATATGAGCAATGGTGGTTCTATGGATGAAGATCATGATGAGGGCGGTAGCGGTGAGGGCATGGAAGGGGATGTGCAGGCTGATCCTGGAAATCTTGCTGATAGTCGGGGTGCACTTACTGTTCAGCCCGGTGGCAGCGATAATCAGAATCAGCTCACTCTCTCTTTCCAGGGTCAGGTTTATGTATTTGACTCTGTGTCACCGGAAAAGGTTATTGTTTTTTTGCCCCTTTTTTTGTCTTCAGTTCAGTATTCCTTTGAATTTTGTTACTACTTTGAACTTCAAGTCTTATGCATGCACAAAATTTACGCAAATTCTAGTTGGTTGATGAATAACAGATTCTTATGTAATTAAGCATTAAGTGTAGTGGACTGGTCATAGAGTAAAGGTGATTTTGTGCCCGCTCTAGTTTCCAATTTTCATGGGGTTCATTGAATATTATTGCTGTTTGAACTTCATATCTTATACATGCATAATGTTTCAGCTGTACAAAAGTCCTGATTAATGGACAAGTAACTGGTTCATATTTAGTAAAGCATCAAGGGATAGTGGATAGGTTTTAAATGCAGGTGATTAGGTTTTAAATTGCAGGCAATCATGTGCCCATATTTAATCTCCGTTTTAGTGGGTTTATCTGAATATTGTTTCTGTTTGGAACGTCAAACCTTAATCATGCATGAATTCTTTTGTGTTTATATAAGTTCAATTCAATTGATAAATAGAAAATCTTTATTCAATAAAGCATTAATGGTGGGTAATTTTGAAACTCAAGGTGATCTTTTGGCAGTCTTTGAATTACAATAGCAAATCTCCATTTTGTGCAGGTTTCTTTCAATTTCAACGCTGTTTTGAATTTCATTATCTTAAGCATGCATGGAATTTTTTGGATTTACAAAAGTTCAAGTTTCTTTGCAAATGATTTTTCTTTATAAGTATTAAGGGACGTGGGATAGGTTCTTCAATTTTTCATGTTAATATGAAGTTTGGAACTGAGAATTGGAGGGAGAGGAAAATAAGCAGGTGAAAGGAAAATAGGCAGTGAAGTAAATTTCCTCTCTTTTTTATTTTTATTTTTTATTTTATTTGGAGAAAGGAAAATGCATAAAGGAAATATGCTTTTATGGGTATTTCTCATTGATGTTGTAATCATAAAGAAAAAAAGGTAGTTTTGTTCACTGGTGAATTTACAATAATACTTAATTTTGAACTGAGAATTGGAAGGTGAGAAAATTATACAAAAGAAAAGAGAGCAAAGAGCTGAAGTAAATTTTTTCGGCTTGTTTGATTGGTAGGAAGGAAGATGTGGGGAGGAAATATGTCCAACATGGATTTTAGTCAATGCTCTAAAGAAAAAGAGAAAAGGTAGTTATCATTAGTTGTCTTCAATGGGTGAATTAATGATGATACTCAATTTGGAGTAGAGAATTGGAAGGAAAGGAAATTTAACAAGAGAAAAGTGAAAAGAAAATAAAGTAAATTTCCTTTCTCTTGTTTGATTGGTAGAATGGAAAATGTAGGGAGGAATATCCCTATCATGGATTTTTTTTGTTGATGTTATAACGGAAAACAGAAAAGGTAGTTCTACTAGTTCTCTTCACTGGCTGAATTAATGATTGTGATGATGCCTTGTTTTGGGGACACTCAGGGAAAATTAGTTTGTCAGATCTTGCCACATAGGCAGTAGAGTCAGATGTTAAAGAAAAAGTGTAAGCCGTTAAACGTTTTTTCCGTTCCACCATTTCCATGTTCCCATGCAATCCATAATGTAACTGTTGCCGTATACTCCCCTTTTCCACCACAACATATAATGCCAACTCATTGTAATCTACTTCATTGTTTTCAGAATAACCTATTGAACTCCAAAAATAGAAAAAAAATTGCCCACAGATCTCAAACCACTAGACAGTGGAGCAACAAATAATTGGCATGCTCCCTGTCCAATCCATGTACAACACCCATATTGGAATGATTCTATCTTTTTAACTAACTGATCCATGTTAAAATTTTAACTCAAAGTGCTGCCATCATGAAAGATCCAATCAATCTTTGTGGGCACATTAGTGTCCCAAATCTCTTTGGCTGGAATATTGTCTTCTCCTTTCACGACCTGCTTATAATATGATTTAAGATTTTTTTTTTTGTCTGAACTTGGGAATAATTACAGGGCATCCTCCCTTTTGTTTCTTTCTCTTTATTCTTTCCATATGTTCTAGCCAAAGGAAACAAGAATCTAACTAATTTCCAATTCTTAAACTATGGAGCTTATGATTCTCTATTCGTAAAGACAGTGGCTGCTTTTTCCTTTGCGGTGATCAAAGGAATGCAAAGTATATTCCATGCATAAGTGTTAAATGCATGCCTAGGCCTGAGGCACAATGATTCCCTAACTGTAGCTCTTTGCCTGCCAAGGCACACACCTTGTTAGAGAGGCACACCTTGTCTATTTTGTTATTTCACTTTAATTGTTGAAATTTCTAATTGTATATTGAAATTTTGAATAATTGCATTATTTTTGTTTCATGCTTATTTTAAATACTTGGAATCTTGATTCTTTTTTGTTGCTTGGATTGAAATTATGAATTATATTTGGTGATAAATGAGTTAATGAAAAATGTTTGCAAGTTCAAATTTACCATGTTTTATAAAATTGATACAACTAAGTTGCACCTCACTTTGCTCAAGTGTGCACCTTGGGTTGCATTTTAACTTAAGCTCTAGAAGAACTTTGTACCTTAGGTGCATCTTGTGCCTTTGAACTATAATTCTATGTGACAAGGACACATATGTCTGATGAGGATATGATTTTTTTCACTAAGCATCTCCCAAACGAAATAATGCAGCGTCTGCTATGGATCTGAGGTCTTAGTGCAATTCTTCAAAATGTTCTGGAATACAAGGAGGATAGGAAAAAAGGAAAGCAAAGAAAAAGATAGAAATGAGATGCTGTTGGTAGATACATTATCATAAATGTAAAAGCTTCCTTTTGCCTATTAAAATAACTAAATGCAAATACTTCCTTTTCTGTGCATAGGATTCAATCATGAAATATATCAATATATCTACACATCCTTCAATATTTATAATATTACAAGTTTCTATAAAATTTCAATGTTGATATATAATCGTCCAAATCTCTAATGTCATATTGAAGTATCTATCGGTATGATATTGGCATTCTTGTGGAAGGTGATTCCTGGGTTATTATCTCATGCACCTCCTTGGGAGATTAGGGCCACTGAAGATAAACAATGGATTAGAACTCATGCTCTTAGTAGAGGCATTGTTCTTTTAATTGGAGACCTGAATCAGCTAATCAGGCGGTTGACTGTCTGGCAAAAGGAGTGCTAGATCAATAGATATATTCAATGGGTTTACTACCCTCCTTGACCATTTTGAGGCCTAGAGTGACTGTTTTGTACTTTGTCCTCCCTCATTGCTGTTTATATATATATATAGATCGTGAAGGATATTTCATCCTCTAGTCTCTCTTTTTATTCATAAATTCTTGTTTCTTGTCAAGAAATGGAAGGGGACCTGATCTTATTTAAAACTTCTAATCTGTGTTGGCAAACAAAGATGATTTTTGAAAGCTCCTTGCATGGAATGAGATTTTATTTTTATTTTTTATTATTGGTCAATGCACCACTTCTTGAGACCCACAAGAGATACTCTTATTGAGGCTGCAAAATTATAATCATGTGGTGTTATGATAACTCATAGATGTCAGCAACATTTTTCAAGAATTTTGAGAATATTTTCATGATGTCAAGAATGTCATAACTATATAAGTGGGATAAAGTTAATAAAATGGGAATTGTTTTTTTTTTTTTTACCTCACTATTTTTATATATTTTCTATTTATGTTTATCATAAAAATGATAATTTATTATCAAATTATTATCTAATAGCACAAGATAGCAAAAATCATTATAGACTTATTTTATCCACTAGAAAAATGTATTAACAAAATTATATTATGTTGTGGAATATGATATCAAAAAGAAAAGTTGGAAACAAATAGAAAATATGTAAATAAATTGTATTATGGTTCCCATCCTCTTAGAGATGGAGATGATGATTTCTAGCCCTTAGAATATCTATGCATATTGTTTTTTTTTATTTTATTTTTTGGTAGGTAAAAGCAGTTGTATTAAAAGCGCACCTAATGTAGGGGGTGCAAAAGTATACACAATGTATACAAGGCACCAAAGGCCTAAAAAGAAGAGGGAATCTATGCATATTGTTTAAGTTAATGAAAGTTTGTATTAAGATGGTGAATGAATTTATCAATGCAACAATTTGATGAATGCTCTTTATATCCTAATTGGTTGTTGTTGTACCCTATATATTCTTACATTTTTTGGGTAATATTTTTTTTTTGATAAGTAAAGAGAAGTATATTAAAATGAAAGAGGAGACACCAAACTAGTGCCCTCTAGGTATACAGGGAGTATACAAAAGCAGCCCCTCGACTCTAAACCAAGGTAGCGGGCCGAAACCCCTACCTATAACTAAAGCCTAGCCACTAAAAAAAGCTAACAAGAGATCGCGGGCTCAAAACTATAAACACCCTAACCCATGACCACAGATTACATACAAAAGAATGTTTCAACCTTTGGATTGACAACACCTCATTCCCAAAAGCCAACAAATTTCTTTTCTTCCAAACTGACCAAAATATACATAAGGGGGCCATTTGCCACGCCTTTTTACGGATTTTCCCCACAAACGCTCCATGCCACCCAAGGAGAGTTTCCTTAACTGTACCAGAGAGAACCCACTCCACACCAAAGAGACATTTTTTTATTTTTTATTTTATTTTTATTTTTTTATTGTGACTCTATATTGATCATTGCATTCTATTTTAATTTTCCCAAAAGTTACATTAAAGGTTTTCATGTTTTACTACTTTGGTAATTTTTGCTAATCCCTATTAATATCAGCTTGATATGACATCCAATAAATATTCTTGTTCCTTATTCTGATATAGGACAGATGTTTGATTCACACTTAATTTTAGTCATTATGATGTTGTGACCTATGAAGTGCAAAACATATGCAAGCTGTGCAGCATATGTTGTTTTTTGATGGGTACCCAAGATGTAACTATTGGTAAAGTGCAGCATTTGCTGTTTTTAACATCTCACTTCTTTCCCATGAAATGGAATACATTTTTTATAATGATTAGTGAAGTATCATTTCTTTATCCACAGGCAAATTTTCTTCTTGGTGGCTTGAGTTCTTTTTAATGTAATTTTTTCTGCAGGTCCAAGCTGTTCTTCTGTTATTGGGTGGCCGTGAAGTACCTCCAACCATGCCTGCTTTGTCAATAGCCGGTCATAATAGGGTATCACAATGTTAATTGAATAACACATTGATTTACTAATGTCTTTGGTTTCTTCTTGTACCTCATGAATGAAGCATTCTAACAGGAACTACCTGGTACTCCACAACGGTACAATGTCCCTCATAGATTGGCCTCACTGATTAGATTCCGAGAAAAGCGTAAAGAACGTAATTTTGACAAGAAAATTCGCTATACGGTCCGTAAAGAGGTAGCACTTAGGTATGGCATTTGCCTTCAGTCCCTTGCAACATGTATAAACCTTTTTATGGATTCTTTTCCTTACATTTCTAATTAGTTCATAGAGGGTACTGTTACTATTATGATTTGAATCTGAAATATTGTCCATTTGGAAAAGCATCAGTTGATTTCATTAATTTAGATGTGCAGTTTTATCAATTTGAGCAAAAGCCATGGCATACAAGTTATGTCTTTGCAGTTATGGTGACAGAATGGTTAGCATCTTCTGTTATTTCTATGTACTAAATATTTAGATGGTTTGAGCTGAATAACAAGTATTAATTTAAGTATTTGAATCTAGAATAATTAAGATTGTGATGACACATCAAACTAGGTCAATTTTGTGGCCTTTTCTTAAAAGTACATGAAAGCTGTATGATGTTGAATAGCTGCTTTATTTTGTGCTCCTTTCAAATGCATTAGTTTCTCTTTCATTGTCTTTGGGGGTAAAAAGATATTTGTTCTTGGATTCCAGATGTTTGTTATTCACTTCCAGCCTCTTGCATTTCTTTTGATGTTTGAACAAACTATTTATCTTTTTATTTTTTATTTTTTATATCAAGGGAACCAGAGTTCATGGTGTACCCTTTCTGTATTCCCAAAGTAACCCTGATTTTGTCGTGTAAGAAAGCTGTATTACATATTTGCTATTGGGTGTCATTAATTTTTTCAGAGAGTGGATGGATTGATTTCATGGATATGTTTTGTAGAGGCATACTCTTTGAAATTGTTTTTATCATGTTGGATAAAGTGTATGTTGTTGCCTAAGTTTGGTGGCTAAACCTCTTTCATGAAATCCGTGACTTCAAATTTTAGGATGGTATTTATACAAAAGTACTTGGTTGTAAAGTTTAAAATGGTACATTTTGTACAAAAGGAAGCACTTGGTTATAGATTTCAATTAAAAGATTTGTGCATTGTGTGCATGCATGTTTGCAGCATCAACATTTATTAGTTAAATTATCCTCTGTTAAGAGAGAGAGAGAAGAAAACCTTAATTCTCATTCATGTAGTATCTACTTACAATTGAGAAAATATATATATACAAGGCTAGGAGTCTTAACTACCATACATGTGACCTATATTAAAAAAAGGAAAGATTGTACACTATAATTTCATTATATTCAACACTCCCTCTCAAGCTGGAGCATATACGTCATATGCACCAAGTTACAAATGTATTTAATCTTAGGACCTCTGAGAGATTTAGTGAAGATGTCTGCTAGTTGATCATTTGAATTAACAAAACTTGTAGCAACACATCTTGATGCGATCTTCTCTCTAATGAAGTGACAGTCAACTTCAATATGTTTGGTCCTTTCATGAAAGACTGGATTGGATGCAATATGTAATGCGGCCTGGTTATCACAGATGAGTTTCATCTGTTCATCCTTTCCAAATCTCAACTCTCGAAGAAGATGTCTCAACCATATGAGTTCACATGTTGCCAAAGCCATAGCTCAATACTCAGCTTCAGCACTAGATTTGGCCACTATATCTTGTTTCTTACTCTTCCAAGATATTAGATTACCTCCAATAGAAACACAGTACCTTGAAGTGGAACGTCTATCTGTGGGTGAGCCAACCCAATCTGCGTCTGTGTAACCAACAACCTGAGTATGACCTCTGTTCTCGTACAACACACCTTGGCCTGGTGTACTTTTGATATATCGAAGAATGCGGATTACGGCATCCCAATTGCTATCACATGGTGACTGTAGGAATTGACTAACAACACTCACAGGAAAAGAAATGTCTGGACGAGTAATGGTGAGATAGTTCAATTTACCTACGAGCCGTCGATATCTCCCAAGGTCTCCTAAAGGCTCCCCCTGTCCTGGTACAAGTTTGACATTCGGATCCATAGGTGTGTCTATCGGTTTACAGTCTAACATACCAGTTTCTTTCAGGATGTCTAAAGCATACTTTCTTTGGGAAAGGACCACACCGGAACTAGATTGAGCTATCTTAATTCCCAAGAAATACTTGAGTTTCCCCAAGTCTTTGGTCTGAAAGTGGGTAAAAAGATGTTGCTTTAGTTTCTGAATACCATCTTGATCACTGCCTGTAATGACGATGTCGTCCACATAAACAACCAGATAAATACACTGCCCCAAGGAGTTATGATAATAGAAAACTGAATGGTCTGCTGTACTGCGAAGCATGCTAAACTCTTGAACAACAGAACTAAAATGACCAAACCATGCTCGAGGAGATTGTTTCAAGTCATATAGAGAACGACGTAACCTGCACACTAAACCAGACTCCCCCTGAGCAACAAAACCAGGAGGTTGCTCCATATAAACTTCCTCGGCAAGATCACCATGAAAGAAGGCATTTTTAATATCCAACTGATAAAGAGGCCAAGAACACATAGCAGCCATGGAGAGAAGCAAGCAGACAGAAGCAATCTTGGCAACAGGGGAGAATGTGTCACCATAATCAGAACCATAAACCTGAGTATAGCCTTTAGCAACTAAGCGGGCTTTAAGGCGATCAACCTGACCATCAGGACCAACCTTAACTGCATAGACCCAACGACAGCCAACTGTAGATTTACCAGAGGGTAAAACAACAAGATCCCAAGTGCCATTAGAGTGCAGAGCAGCCATTTCATCCACCATTGCCTGTCGCCAGCCTGGATGGGAAAGAGCTTCATGGGTGCTCTTTGGAAGAGAAACAGAGGATATAGCAGAAATAAAAGCAGAATAGGTTGAAGATAATCGATGATAACTCAAAAAATTGTAAATAGGATGAGGATTACGAGTAGAGCGAGTACCTTTCCGAATAGCAATGGGTAAATCATCAGGAGAAGGCAGAGCCGGGGCAGGAGAAGCCGAAGGGATAGGAAGTGAGTCAACAGGTGCCTCAACAAAAGGGAGAGAAGCAGCGACACGAGGGCAACGATGATAAACCTGAAGTGGTCGAGGATGCACAACATCAGATGGGGAGACAATGGGAAGGGGCAAGACTTTAGAAACAGGAAGAGACTCAGAAGTGGTGGAAAAGAATGGTGAGTCCTCAAAGAAAGTGACATCAGCGGAGATAAAGTATCGATGAGTCTCAAGGGAATAACAACGATAACCCTTCTGAAGTCTGGAATATCCCAAGAAGAGGCACTTCATGGCTTTGGCGGAAAGCTTGTCCTGTCCAGGAGTGAGAATATGAACAAAGCAAGTACAACCAAAGACATGAGGAGGAAGGAAATAAAGTGGTTGGTCAGGGAAGAGAAGGAAATGAGGAATCTGATCATGTAAAACAGAGGAGGGCATACAATTAATCAAATAACAAGCGATAAGAACATCGTCCCCCCAAAAACGAAAAGGAACATTACTATGGAGGAGGATAGTACGAGCTGTCTCAACAAGATGTCGATTCTTGTGTTCAGCTACCCCATTTTGTTGAGGAGTATGAGCACAAGAAGACTGATGAAGAATCCCATGATGAGACATAAATGAAGTAAATGGGGCTGAAAAATATTCCCTGGCATTATCACTGCGTAACACACGAATAGAAATATTGAACTGGGTCTGGATTTCAGTATAAAATTTCTGAAAAATAGAGAATAACTCAGCTCGATTTTTCATTAAAAATAACCAAGTACATCGAGAATAGTCATCAATGAAAGTGACAAAATACTGAAATCCTAAAGTAGACGCAGTCCGACAAGGACCCCAAACATTAGTGTGGACAAGCTCAAAAGGAGACTTTGCCCGATCATTCAAACGCTTTGGGAACGAGACACGAGTATGTTTCCCAAGATGACATGACTCACACAAAAGCGACGACAAAGTGGAAAAACGAGGGACCATCTTCTGGAACTTGGAGAGACTAGGGTGGCCCAAACGACTGTGAATGAGGAGAGAAGCATCAGTGGAAATGCAAACTGTAGGAGATGAATCCGAGGTGAGGTGATAGAGGCCTTGAGACTCACGTCCTATGCCAATCGTCTTCCTTGTACTCCGGTCCTGCAAGGTCACAAATTTATCAGAAAAGGTAATAGAGCAATTAAGAGTACGAGTGATTTTGCTGATGGAAATAAGATTAAAAGGACATTCAGGAGTATAAAGGACAGAAGTGAGAGGTAGAGAAGGCAGAGGAAGGGCCAAACCAATACCTTTAGCTACAGTTTGAGAACCATTAGCTAAGGTAACAGTAGGTAAATCAGAGGTAGTAGTAATAGAGGAGAAAAGATCCTTATTACCAGATAGGTGATCAGAAGCTCCAGAATCTAGAATCCAGGGTCTAATAGAAGATGTGTGGGTAAGGCAGGCAAAAGCATTTCCAGGCTGGGCAACAGAGGCAACAGAAGCCTGAGATGCCTGAGATGCGGAGGAGCTCGGAGGCTGAGGAAGCTGAGAATCAGAGGACTGGGCCACATGGGCAGTGCGAGGAGGCCGTCCATGTAACTGATAGCAACGATCGCGAGTGTGGCCAAGTTTATTGCAATAGGTGCAATGAGGATGTTGGCCTCTACCTCGGTTACCACTGCGTCCTCCTCGAGAGGTAGTGTGAGAAACTAACACAGAAGAATCTGAAATGCTATCAGATGGCAAAGTCTGAGTGGACGAGATACGAAGGAGGCGAGCAAACACATCATCCAAGGACGGAACTGATGAACTACCAAGAATTTGATCGCGGTCAGGCTCAAGATCCGGACGGAGGCCAATAAGAGTAAGGACCATGAAGAACTCATCAAGCTGTGTTTGTTGAGCCCCAACATCAGGAGTAAGAGGCATCACAGTCAAGAACTCCTCCTTAAGAGAGACAATCTGACCAATATAAGTAGATAGATCCAAGTCCTGTTGGCTGATATGGACAATAGCAGAAGCCACCTTATAAAGACGCTGGATATCATTCGTGTATAATCCTTTGGCCTGAGTCCAAAATTTAAAACAAGTTTTGTAGGCCCAAAGATGAAGAAGGATCTTGGGATCAACTGATTGCCATAATACACTACATAACTGGGCATCTATCTTTCTGCACTGTACGCGCTCAACCTCAAGGATATCTGCCTCATGTGTAACCAAATGATCCTCATATCCTTGTCCCATAAACCAAAGTTCAACAGAGGCAGACCAAGAAAAATAATTTTCACTGCCAACCAATTTCTCCGAAGTAATCATAGGAGATCCAGATATGACAGAGGAAAAAATGGAAGTTTTAGTAGCCATATCCACTTATCTGGAGAATGAAGTATATTTGGATCGAAGAGAGCCCTAATACGGCTTCAGATGCGGCTGAAGAAGGAAAAACCGAAGAATCGCCCATGTGAGAGACCAAATAGAAAAGAAAAACAACCGTGGCACCACCGGAAAGGTAGAAGAACACTTCCCAAGGCACGTGCAGGGATTGGGGTTGAGAAAAAATAGTCGGAGGACGCCAGAAAAACTGTTCGAAGGGCCGGCGGAGGCAAAAGAACCCCAAAAGAGGCATGTGCAGGGCTCGGATGGCAGAAACAGGTATGAAGGGTGGCTAGTCGGCGTCAGGCAAGGCTGGAGGAGGAAGCGCGTCGCTGGAAAGTGGCTCATGCGCCCTCACGCGCTGGCGCATGAGATGCAGTCGCCGGCCGAAAAAACGCGCGTGGCCGGCGCGTGGGTGGTTTTCTGGCTCTGATGCTTTGGGAAAAATTGGAGATCTCCTCCAGGCGCTCCTTGCGGTGTCGAAAAAAAGACGTCGCTAGAAAAGTCGCCGGCGGTGAATGTTTTCTGACGGCGATTCGACCGACCGGAAAGCTTTGGGGTCTAGGGAAGGTGACCGGAATGAAACACGGTCACAGGAAGGTTTCTCGGAATTGATGACACGGGGAAACTGGAAAGAATTAGGTTTTCTCCCTTGGCTCTGATACCATGTTAAGAGAGAGAGAGAGAAGAAAACCTTAATTTTCATTCATGTAGTATCTACTTACAATTGAGAAAATATATATATACAAGGCTAGGAGTTCTAACTACCATACATGTGACCTATATTAAAAAAAGGAAAGATTGTACATTATAAATTCATTATATTCAACATCCTCTATTGTTTTGTGATGGTAGTTATATACTTTGCAAATCTTTTTTCATATCCGCAACCTCTGCTTTGTCTTTTATGGTGATCTTCTTTTCTTTTTATTTATTTATTTTGTTTCTCATTTACTAGAATTCTGATGCTTTGTTGGCAGCAAGAGTGCTATCTTTCCTTTTTTCTTGATTACTTCTGTGTTTGTATATTGTAGGATGCAACGGAATAAAGGTCAATTTACATCTTCAAAGTCCAATCATGATGATTCTGCATCAACGACACCAGGCTGGGAGTCAAGCTGGGGTATGGCTGGCAATGGACCCATAAATCAAGAGATTGTGTAAGTTCACATATTTTTCAGTAGTTTGTAATTTCTAGCTCTTCTGTGTGTGTGTGTGTCTGTCTCTCTCCCCTCGCGTCTCCCTCCATGCTTTTGTTAGCATACAAGCCACCTCCAATTTTATAAAATGCGTTTTCATTCCAATCCACCCCAGAGGGAGTTCTTCTGAAGCTGCTCCAGTGCCTCTCACCCGACCCTAGAATAATAAATGCAGACATGAAGTAAGTTGGTGGCTTCTGCATTTTCACAAGCACTGTCTCTTCTGGTTGGACAAATGTTTCACCACCCTGGCATCTGCTAAACCCCACACTAGTTTTCATGAGTCAAATTTTAATTTCTTTTGAAGCTATTCATTTAGCAAATACTCATTTCTTAGTAAAAGCAACTGCCTGAACAACTAAAATCTAGAAGATAAGTTTGTAAAACAACAGAAAAGTATCTGACTTTTGCTATGCTAAAATTTTAAACTATACATAACATTGCATGCTGAATTTCTGAAATGACAGTTTCTAGGTATTGTTTTTGACATCTATGTAAGAGAAAAAGAAATTCTTGAAATGTTGGGCATGTTGGATGGTGTTGCAGATGCATTCTCTTGGGTTCTAAAATAAAGTTGTAGTTAGATACTTGGGGCCAGTGGGGTTACACAATGAAATCAAACTGTATTTCTGAGTTATCATATTTAAGCTTCACGTTTTGTGGGTTTCCCAGGGTTTTCATTAAGTAGCTATTAGCAATCCATCTTATAGCATAGCCATGATGGATACTTAATAACATCTCAACTTTATGAACCAAATTGAATTGGGAGCACACTTTTGTATTAGGAATCCATCTTATAGCATAAAAGAGCTTCTCTTTAAACTTACATAATTTATTATGTGCAATTTTTGATGTTTTGATTTGTTATGTTATGTTTCTTCCAAATTCATCAGGTGTCGCCACTGTGGCATCAGTGAGAAATCTACTCCAATGATGCGTCGTGGACCGGAAGGGCCAAGGACACTTTGCAATGCATGTGGACTTATGTGGGCAAACAAGGTGAATATTAGAGGCTTATTTATACATCAAAATTTGGAAGTAGCTGCTATTCTGATTGATCTCATTACTATCTCCTATGATTCTTAAGACACTATTTTTTGTGGTGGATGCCATTTCAAAAAGAACACTATAATGCTTTTTTTTTTTTTTTTTGGTTAAATGCTTTAATCCTTGGTCCTTTCCAAGATCAAAGTTCTATCAGACTAGAGTCCTGTCTTACCTTTGTTCCAATATTTGTGTTCCTGATCTGGATGCACCATTCTAAATTGTGACAAAGCTTACCAGATCATATCTCTTTTAGTTTAGATGACAATCATCAGTCTGCTTTGGTGCAAGCTATTGTTTTACATATCGATCTATATGTGATATGGTTGCTGTGCAGTTTAGCCACGTTTGAAAAAGCTCTTGGGTGCTATGACTAGAAATAAATAATAGTATATTAGGCAGTGATTTTGAGAAGTGTTTCTAGCTTTTCTAATACTTGAAAAATAAATATTTTCAAGTTTTAAAAATGCTAAAAACACTTCTCAGAATCACTACCAAACGCACTCTAAAGGAATTAGGAAGCAAAATGCTTCTTTGCACCTCAAACTCAATGAAGTGTTTTCAGAGGACAATAGGATGTTGGTTGCCATGCTTGTGCAAGGATGGTGTAGCAATTATTGTTGATGGTTGGGCACATGCAATGCTTGTGAACAAATGTTGTGGTGGGTGTGGGGGTTGCAGTGTGGTGGCAGTGGGGGGAACATAGGTGGTGGTGATGTTGGGTGTAGTTGCATGGGTCATGCAAATAATCCGTAGAATATATAGGAAAGGAATGGGGAGTGTATTGAAGCCTGTTTTTGGATATCATATGGTATGGATCTTTTTTACCTTTGAATATGGGAACTATAGCTAAATGTCAGGGATAGGTGACACGAACCTTACTCCCCTGGGCTTCTGTATATCACAAGTCATATCTGGAGATAAATTGAAATGGGGGAAAAGTTGACATCCTTTGGTGCCATTTGGTTGTGCTTTTGTTTTCTAATTTTTACATTTAAAAAAAAATCTGAAACAATTTCTGTTTCCAATATTTTATTCATAATTTTGCTTTGAAGCCCCACTTTAGAACAGCAACAGAGAAATATGGTGTATTGCTCCCTTTTGAGTGTTCTTACACATGTAATCAGAAAGTAATATTGGATAAAAAAGATTCATATATGCACATTGATAAAAGCTTGGTGATTTCTTTTGTTGACTTTTAATGTAATCTCCCCCTTTCCCACTTGGTTTTCAGTTACCTTTCTGTTAGTATCATCATTGCAGATTTTCTTATGAGTTGTTACTTATTTATTTCAATAAAGGAAAATGTATGACATGGAAGGAAACCTGATCCAAATCGGGGATTCATGTTGGTGTGAATATCTATTCGGTCTCTAATGTCTATGAACTGCAGGGTACCCTCAGGGACCTCTCAAAGGCAGCACCAGAGGCTGGACAAAGTCCTTCCTTGAACCAGACTGGAGAAGTGAGAAACCTGTCAACTGTCTATATCATGTATGAACATGGTTTGCATTCTTCTCATTCTAACTCATTCTCTCTATTTGTATCATTCTTTGCAGAACGGAAATTTTGAGACAGATCAAATGGTTCTTGGAATGGCAGAAAATGTTAGTGATCAAGCGTGATTGCCATTTTGCTATCATGAACTATATTGAGAAGTCTGTAGGCTGAGTAATTGGGGATTTTCTATGTTATCCCCCTTTTAGAAAAGATAGCATCATAAACTTTTTCTGACATGAGACTTTTGCGCTTGGATTGACTTTATACTTTGCATTAGGTTCTTGTTTTTCTCTCCTTTGACAAATAGTGCACAACAGACCCCATCCCCTGCTGCTGTACTTAGGTTTGGAATAATTTCATACCTGTAAACTTTCTATTTGAACTGTCTGATACATGGTTGCAGTTGACAATGTCCATAAGACTTCACTGATAAAAACTGTTATTGGGTTTTATTATGCATTAGCTGTTTGAGTTTTGTAGGGTTGCGGGTAGAGTAATATCATCCGATTTGTCACACCTTTACTTCCAAGATGTAAGTTTCCCAGGTTTTCCTTTCTCTTCTTTTCTTTTCCTCTGTTTTTCTGGTAGCTAAACAGAACTTGCTGAATGTGAAAATACCAAAAAACTCCCCTTAACATTGATGAAACATATCGCATGTAAAGAGCTATTAAGAGTGTGTTTGGTAGTGATTTTAGAAAGTGTTTTTAATTTTTCTAATACTTTAAAATTTTTATCTTTAAATATTAAAGATGTTAGAAACACTTTTTAGAATCATTGTCAAATACATTTTAAAACCCACAAAAAGCCGGGCCTCATTTTGGAATATGGACCCACTTCTTCCCCCATTTCTTCTTCCTCCCACCGACTAATTGAAACCTCATTCCATATTGCTCTTGCTTTAGCTTTAGCAACTGAAACTCCTCTGCAACAGCACTGTACTAATCCTAGGCCTCATCGTTACCATCCACCACCCAATCGTACTTGTCATTGGTGTCTTCAAGGTACACCATTTCCCTATCGCAAATATGCTTAGATGACCTAATCATCTGGAGCGTTGCTCTTGTGGTTGCAATTTCCTTCATGGTTGCATTGAACTCTTCATAATTGTAAAAGAAATAAGAGTCTTTGTCCAAAGGTACAACTTGGGAAGACCTCGAAAGCCTTGAACTCGAAGATGAAGCAGAAGATTTGAAGAGGTCTTGGTTCAAGGATTGACCATGAAAAAGGTTAAAATCCATGAAAAATCTGGTGTTTGGGTTTGCATTGATAGGGCAGGGAATGAGAAACAATTATATAATAGGGATGAGCGTCTAATCCCAAACTCACGTGTTGCCAATCCTAGTCTTTGGCAGTGTTATCAAAGGCAATCACTTGGATCGCCTAGGCGGGGTAGATAAAAGTTGTTTCTTGAAGACCCATGCAAGGTAGATTCAAAGCAGCAACACTTAGGCGATTGTCTCAGGATAAGGTGCAAGACATAGGGGTTGTTGCCTTTAACCATGGATTAAGATTAAATTTGGGTTATTTGATTAAAAAGGTATTTAAAAACCCAAATTTTGAAGTTTAACCTCTTATCCTTATTTGGTTTCACTTAGACAAAAATACCTTTATTATTTTCTTATAAAAATGTATCTCTTTTAAAACCTATATGTAAATACTTGAAATGAAAAATGACATTTAAGTAAAAAATGAGTTACTTTTTAAGAAAAAATATAAAAATAGTTAAATTCATAGGGGATTATTTCATTCATTTTAACCAAATATTTCATTAAATTTACTTAAATTGTAATTTAATTCAATATAACATTAAATTAAACAAAGTGTAAGGTGCATTATTATTTTATTAATCAAAATGATAATGAGATGGAGAGTTATCAATCTAGTTTTGATGGAAGTGATGATAATTTTAATTTTTATGATGACTATGATGGTGGTGTTTAAAGCTTCTTTAAGATGTTTATTCTCTTATTTTTTTTATATTTTGATTTTTAAATGTTTGGAAAATTAGAATATGCATTTGGATATGGTGATTTTTCTAAACAAACACTTTAAATAATTATTACTATTTTGTTAATTTTATAAGACACCATAAATTATTGCTATCAGTTGCTCAATTGATTGGGGTGAGCCTTGATTGGTTTCGATACTATAGTTGATTGACCTAGAACTTTCTAATAGTCACATGTATAATTAATGCATACAAAATAGCTGGCCCAATTGATCGGTCCAACGAAAAAATATGCCTCACATTTATATTGTGTAAAAATCTCATATAAAATATGCCTTATTCATTACATCTTGAGATTAGCTATGTTTTCATTGTATTACTACTTGCTAAGCTAGTTTTTGTGTTGTTTTAATTCCATATTTATTGTATTTAGTGATGGAGTGATTTTAAATTTTGGATGTGTACTTGTAAAGGTATATTGGACACGAAAAACCAAATGTGCATCGAAGAATTCTTTGATTCGAAGGATCATTGATATAATGGAGCACTTTTAAGTCTTGGGATGAAGTTTGTGGCCAAACATTGAAAAATTGAACATGCCAATGATAGTGTTTTTAAACTTTTTTTTTTTTTTTCCCTATAAAACTTTTAAAAATATTATGATATTAGTGTTTTTAGACTTAAGTTTAAGAAGGCTAATGATAATATTGTTGTTAGTCTTATTTTTTGAACTTCCTCCAAGGATGGCAATGTGGTCCATGTGGAGGTTTAGTATGGTCCCCACCTTATCCTTTTCAGACTATTTACACCAATTATCATCCTTATTTAAAAAAAAAAAAAATTTAAAACACACATTTATGAGAATTTCCTCCAATTAATTTTTTTATCATTAAATATCCACTTTTTTATTTTTTAAAATTTAATTATATTAAAAATAAATATAATTTATAAATTTTTTATCATTTATTTTTTTGAGAAGTAGAATTTTTTTTATGTGTTCAAAAGAAAATAAATTAAAAATTAAATTATATACATGTATAATCAAAATGAAATAAGACAATAACCGAAAATAACTTGGATTAAAAAAATGGTTATTCAATTAAAAGGACCATTAGAAACCCAATTTTGGAAATTTAATCATCCATTATTTTTTTGGTCATATTTGATAAAAGTGTCTCTATTATTTTCTTATAAAAATAACCATTTCTTTTAAAACCTATATATAAATACTTGAAATAGTTAAGGATATTTATGTAAAAAATGAGTTATTCTTCCAATAAAAATATAAAAGAAATTAAATTCACATATATGATGATTATTTTCATCATTTTTAATTAATTAATTCTAAAAAAAAATCCCAAATCTATATTAAAAAAATAATAAATAAAATAAAATTCTCACAGCACCAAAAACCATTTATCCTTCCCCAAATTTGTGTGACGGGTGGATACCCGAAAAATCTATGGATATTTTACAAGATGCTTTTTGGATAAAAGATGGATACCCAAAAATCCATCAAAATCCATGAAATATTTTACAAAATACTTTTCTGATAATATCTGAAAAATCCATGGGATATGTTATTAGATACTTTTTTTTTTTGATAAAAGATGGATGCTAGTTTGGTCCATGAAAGCAATCATCTTATGCTGTATCTCCTTTCCCAGCTGTGAAAGAGGACAAAGCCCAAAGACTTTTCTTCTTGCGCTTTTTCTCTCATCTTCTCCTCAGTAGAGCCCACCATTAATGGCTTCTGTCCTTTAAATGTAAGAGAAAAGGTCATCCTTTTCTTTTCTTTCCATCTTCCATCATTTTCCTTTCATTTTCTCCTCCCATCATCTTCATCTTCCCCTCATGTGAACCCACTATTTCCTCTCACTCTTTCTCCTCCCATCATTAATTTCCTACTCATTTTCTCCTCTAAGTAATTAACCCATCAAATGCACCAATCATTTGATAATTTGACAATTTATTTCTTTTCATAAATTTGTACTATGAATACGGGGGAGAGAATAATAAATATCTTAAAATTAAGAAAAAAAAAATTATTTTTTAAATTTAGAGAATCAAATCTTATTAATATTTGATTATTTTTTATTCTGAGTGTTTTTTTTTTCTTTTTTCTCTAATTTTATTCTTTTCTTTAGTAATTTCAACACCAGGATTAGTTTTGTGTTGATTTTTGTTTGATTTGTTTCTGGGTTTGCTGGTTTGACTGTTAGCTGGTTGCTGATATTGTATAAGTTTCTTGCTGCCTCTGTGCTAGCTGCTTTATTTGTTTGCCAGCTCCTTGTGGGGTCCTAGTGAGACTTTTCTTTTGGTCTATTCTTTGTTTTTCAGTTCATTTGCAACCAAAAATGAAAGCGAAATTTGACACTTTTTTCAAATACTGATAATTTTCTCATAATATTTTCATATTGACATTTTTGACACTTTCAAAGACTTCGAGGTGAAGCTTTTGAGCCTTGGCTAGCAGGCTAGATAGAAGGAAGAAACTGTATGCAGGTCTGGCTTGCATCCCTCTATGGCCTGGATTGGAAAATATTGATCAAATGAAGACCCCTGATGTCAAGAGTGAGTTTATATAAACAAATGATTGGAAAGAGGGCCTCTTTCTCTTCTCTTGAACACCAAAGATATAAGATAGAGCTATAAGTCATTCTATGGTACCAAAAAGTTACTTCTTTTAATACTGCATTATCTCTTCGAGACTCACCCAATGGTGCGCTCCGCTCTTCCTAAAGGCCCTCAAGTCCTCCTTCCAAAATGCCTTTTTACTTAATTTTCGTCTAGGTGCTATTTTGTATGAAGTTCTATTTGCTTGTATCTAAGGTGGTATTTGTTTTTTTGACTTTTTGCTGAAAGCAATTTGTTTTCAGAATTTAGGTTATTTGTTTTTCTACTTTTTCATGACTTATTATAAACTTTTTACTAAATAGAAAAAGCCAAAATATGTGGCTTTTTCTAAATAGAAAAAATAACATATTGGTTTTTCTTTACTTTTTAATACTTAATAGAAATAAAATACTACAAAAACAAACAATATAATATTTAACACTATTAAGTATTAAGGTTCTATTTAGAATTAAGTAAAAAAACAAACACCACCTAAGCAAATTTTTTTCTTTGTAACTTAATTTATTTATTTGTATCTTTATTCAACGACTTGAATTTAGTTACCCGTATCTATGACTCAAGAGGCATTTCTTATCCTCCATTGTTGATATTTTGGTGCTTCTTCATCTTCTTTGGCTTTACATGATTTTATGTACACTTTGGTTTTAAAGAAATTGAAATCCAATGCTTAGAAATTTGAAGACCATACAAAGGTTTGGGTACAAAATGAAAGACTCAAGTTGACAATAGACTAGTGGGTTGTAATGTTCTTTTTGTCTATTAGAGTGGTCAAATCAGTAACTTTTCTAAAACAAATATATGGGAATATGACTCTTGTTAAACTACCGGTTTCACTTGAAAGGTTTGCAGAGATGAAACATTAATATAGATAGATTTTGAAATATTACAGATCAACAAATAGGAAAACTATAACCTACACAGAGAGACCTAAAGTTGAGACTTAACCAGACTTAAACCAGAGCTACTACTGCAAGTCATACAATGGTTGTTTGCTTAAATCACTGTCCATGAGTCCTAATTTTAACTAATTAGCCTTTCGCGAACTTGGATCATTAGCACTGGTGAAGGAAAGTTTACGAAGTTGTCTCAAATTTTCAAGAACAACACATCTATAAAGAAAATATATCATTGATCAGCAAAACTATTCTATATAGGGGGAAATATTGAATGACATCAAGTTGGGTTAGCTGAGCATCAGATTTAAGCTAATGAATAGAACTACAAAATTTCCTAACTTAGGTACGTACCAAATAATGTCAATTCAACTACAAAAATTGGAATTAGCCAAGCCCATAATATGTATCATGTTCTAATAACCCTTACATGCTGTCCCCCATAGAGATGGTATCAAGCACAAATGCATAAGCAACAGTAACTGCAGACAAATCACACATTAACCAGAACTTTCATACCATCCAAGCATACAAAACTTAGCAAACACAAGCTGAGTTCAAAATTAATTACAGGTGTTTCACCAGTTCAGGACTAATAGCTTCTAGGTTATCACTCTTTAGCTTATCCCATGAATATGAAGCACAATCACTTCCTTCTTGTTCTCCAGTTTAGCCCAGTTTCCACGCGATGCACTGAGAATATAAAAGCGAGGGTAGCCAGAAGATCAAAGCAAGAGCGAAAATTGCAACCAGAAATCCAGACGCAATCCATGCGCTCCCAGTGCATGTTAACTTCCCTAACCTTATCTGAACGACATCTATCAATGACAACGTTAGGAAGACACAGCCGGCAATAGTACCTACTGCAGCTGTTACCAACATCAGGCGCCTGGTCATTAGTAGAAAATTGGAGTTGTTCTTATTCTTAATGATATAGAGGTGAAGCTTCAGTGTCTTGGCTAGCAGGGTGGACAGAAGGAAGAAACTGAATGATAAAACTTCAAATATCACCAGCCTCTTTGCAATCCCCGTATCCGGCTTACATTCCTCTCTGGACTCGAGGGTTTCAGTTGTATTGGAAAAGGATAATCCGATGAAGACTGCTGATGTGAAGAGCGTGTTTATGTTGATAATGTCGTCTAATCCTTCCTTGTAAATGCTTAGCATTGTAGTACTTGATAATGCCCTTGAACACACGCAGAGTAACAGGTGAAGAAGATCAGTGCCTAATAAAGCTCCGAGATATGTCAGAAGAAAAACAAAGGAGAGAGAAGAGAGACATACTTATCCTCCGTGACTGACATTCTGATGCTTCTTCTGCTTCTTCTTCTTCTTCTTCTTCTTCTTCTATTGCTTCAGTGTAAGGTGTGTGCAGCAGCCGGTCCTGGATTATAAAGAGATTTAAGTCCAATGTCCACCACATATATAGTCTTGTAATAATATTAAACCAACCTCGTGGATATAGTTGTCTTGGACAGAGATGTTTCTGGCATATATGCATTCAGTTCAAATTAATGGTGACATCCAGCGAGAGTATTTTGTAAAATTCTTAAAGGACACTGTAAAGGTTTGGGAGATAAGGGAAGGGTGAAGTTGGTAAAGTCATTATGAAGAGAACAATTAGGGAGTGGGTGAAGTTGGTAAAGTGATTATGAAGTGTACCGTTTCGGGTTTATTATCCTAAAAGCGCTTTTAGGACATAATATGTCTGTCCATAAAAGTTTTATCAAAAGCACTTTTACAAGAATCAATCAATATTTGAATATAAATTAAAAAATTGTTTTTGATAGTCATACACAATATAACTAATTAGTGAACTGCAAGCACTTGTTGGTTTTACTGTAACGAAGTTATTGCAATTCAGCTATAAGTTAGGTGGGAATTAATGGGGAAGTTCCAGTTATTAAGTGTCTGCAATTCAGCTGCGAGTTAGATAGGCATGTGGGAAGTCATAGCTGCAAGTCCTAAGAGAAAATGATAACCATCAAGAATCCCAGCAACAAACTCTCACCAGATAAGCTCCTAGAGTGTTTAACAGTTGAGAGGTTTCAACTGTTGACTGTTAGTTTAGAAGTTGTTAGCATTGGAATTCACTTGTATAAATACATAAAGAATCAATAACAGAATATGAAAGTTTTTCTTTCTAACTGCACGGTAGAGAATATTTTCATGGTCTCAAAGCCTACCCTCGAAGTATGTTGAAAAGTAAGAAAATGCCTAAAGAAATTTGAGTTGAAGCTATTGATTGTGTGATTTACTTGTCAAATCATTCTCCTAATCAAAGTGTGTAGAATAAAACACCACAACAAGCTTGGAATAGAAGAAAGATAAGTATTTTATGTCTGTAAGTATTGGAAGAATTTTATATGCTCATGTTTCATATCAAAAGTGATCAATATTCCATTCTAAAATATATCGAAACCTTGGGTAGCAAGAAATGTGGGATCTTATATTAATGGCAACTTCTATTTGGTGCAAAAGAATGTTAAGAAGTAGTGTGCCTTACTCGAGCCAATTAGGATTAGAAGGTTAAGATAAGGTTTCTTCATGGATAGTAGGTATAACGAGATCATTTTTTATAGTCTAGATCATGATATCTATTCGATCCGTGATCTATTAAGCGATTCTTTCTTTGTTGTGATAGAGTTGACAAACTAAGCACCATCCAAATCATTGGTACCCGTGAACAAAGTACACACAAAGACATTTGAAACTCATTTCAAGGGTGGATTGATTTAAAAACAATGGAAATATCATCATTAGTAGAAATATTAAGTTTAATGAAGAAGATGCATGAGATTGGGGTGCTCAACAAGACAATCATGATACTCCTCCCTTCTATGAAGAAAAATAATAAATAAGAGAAACCTTACAAGAGATCCCTACTGCACCTTCATCATCACCTCCTTCAACTCTTAAAGTTCCAATAACATCATCTTTATTAGAAAGTTTAAGCAAGTTTAAGCAAAAGGACACCATGTTTTAGAAGTTCACAAGAAATTTATGAAGCAATAGAAAATCAAAATGATTTAACCCTCGCTTTTTTGTCTTTTTGTAAATTGTGAATAAATAGATTTTGAAAAAACATTATAAGATAAAACAAAAAAGATGCTATGGATAAGGAAATAAAAGCAATAAGGACGAACAACAAATGAAAATTAAACTCTTCCAAAATGGAAAAAAAACAATTGGAGTAAGATATCCACACAAGATAAAGAGAATGCAAAAAGAGACGTAGAAAACAAAACAAGACTAGTGGCTAAGGAGTACAAGCAATAAGTTAATGACTCTAATAAGACATTTGCATTTGTTGTTCATTTAGAAGCTACAAGACTAATAATAATCGCTGTGGTAGCTCAAAACAATTAAAGAATTTTTCAAATGGATGTAAGACCTGGTTTTTTTTAATAAGCGTCTTGAAGAAGAAGGTCATGTGGAGCAACCCATGGGTTATGTGGTTTAAGGACATGGAGAAAAGGTTCTAAAATTGGAAAAAGCTTTGTATGGACCATACAGGCACCTAGATCATGGAATAGTAATATTGACAAATATTTCAAGAGAATAATTTCCTAAATGCCCTCATGAACACACTCTCTACATATGAATGATAAGAGAGATTTATTACTTATTTATATGTATATGATTTGATCTTTACTAGAAATGAACTACCATGTTTGATGAGTTTAAAAAAGCAATGACTAGAGAGTTTGAGATGGTTGACATTTATCTCTTGTCATATTATTTTGGCATAGAAATCAAACAAAGTAAAATAAGGTATTTTTATTTCTCCATAAGGCTATGCAAAAGAAATTTTGAAGAAGTATAATATGAATATGTACAATTCGGTAAACATACAAAGAAAAAGTGAAGTTAAGTAGTTAACACATGAAAAGTGAGAAAAAGTGGATTTAATATAATGTAAAAATTTAGTTGGAAGTCTACTCTACTTGACTTGTGTAAGGCCGAACATTCTTTTTAGAGTTAGACTTGTTATATATAGAAACACGAATAATGACTTACATGAAGGGCATCAAATGAGTTCTTCATCACATCAAATTAAGGTAACTTAATTATGGTTTATATTACTCAACTTCCAACAATTTTAGGCTTTTTGGATTTAAAGATGGTGATTAGGCTGAATACATAGATTATCAAAAGAGCACCAATAACTTTGTGTCTTTTATGGGAGATATTGTATTCACTTAGAGGGTGTTTGTTTTTTTGGTTTTTTACTGAAATCTATTTGTTTTCAGAATTTAAGTTGTTTGTTTTTCTATTTTTTCATGACTTATTATAAACTTTTTACTGAATAGAAAAAACCAAAATATGTAGCTTTTTCTAAATAAAAAAAAAAATATATTGGTTTTTCTTTACTTTTTAATACTTAATAAAAATAAAATACTATAAAAACAAACAATTTAATATTTAATACTATTAAGTATTAAAATTCTATTTAGAATTAAGTAAAAAAACAAACACCACCTTAGACTTTAAAAAAATAACCAATAACTGTGACATTTTCAACCTGTGAAACAAAATTTGTTTTGACAACATCATGTATATGTTATGTAGTTTGATTCAAAAATTTGTTGAAGAAGCTTAATTTATACCAGATGAGCCAGCAAATATCTATGTTTATGATGAATTAATGATTGAATTATCAAAATATACTTTTCCATTATTGAAACAAGTACGTATGTCAATATAATATATCATTTTACTAGAGAGTCCATTATAAATGGAAGTGTAATTAAAATTTGTAATCTTCACAATCAAATTATTGATATTTTTATAAAGTTTCTCCCGTTTAAAGATTTTAGAAGATTAAGGATATTACTTAGAGTTACAAATCAACTTCGAAGGGCATGTTAGGAAGTAAACTTAATTTTAGGAAGTTTTTAAAAGTTAAAATTTAATTTGTTTTTTTTAAAAAGTTAATTAGAATATTTTCATTTAAAGCAATTGATTTAGAGTTCATTTCGAATTGATTCTAAGAAGTGTTTTTAACCTAAAAAGTGTTTTTGAAAAAAAAAGAAAAAGAAAATTAAGTATTTGACAAAATTTAGGAAACACTTTTAAAAATATAAAAAATCACTTGTAATATTTTTTTTTGAAAAACACTTAGAATGCTTTTGACAATGATTCTAAAAAATGTTTTTAACATTTCTATTTTGATCTTTCAAGTATTAGAAAAATTATAAATAATTCCTAAAAATATTTTGTAAGAAAATACTTCAACTAAAAATACTTCTAATAGAAACATCGTTGAACACATTCTTAATTTTTATATGTAAGTAGTTGAATAATACAAAATGTTTTTATATTTTTGTTGTTGTTAGGAGTTTCAATTTTGTTAGGTGAATATTAATAAATGAGAGGTTGTGTAATAGTTAAATAAGAGGGCTGTAAGATAATAAGTTTTTCTTAAATTTTTTCAATTATTATCTTTCTTTACATAATTGTTTGTGTGTGTTTTACGCCCATTAATCCAACAGGAATACTTATACAAATAGTAGAAAATTATTTTAAAAAAATAAAGAAATTAAAAACTTTTAAAAAATAGAGGTATTAAAAATATTTTTTTTACTACCTTAAATTTAAGAGCTTTGAAAACATTTTAAAAAATATAAGGTAAGTCACCCTCTTTGTATAGGAGTAGTGTCCATATTTTATATGGGAGTAACTATATATAGGTTTATTTTACAACTTTTTCAAAAATAATTTTAATTTATTTTTAGAAACAAGATAAAACTTAGGACTCAAATATGAAATATAGTTTTTTTGGTTTATTTTCTTTCAAGGCATTTTGCACTTTTGTCTATAACTAACCCCCCCACACACACATAATATTTAAAAAAAAAACCTAAAACATCTCAAATTTATTCTAAAAACATTATATTAAAAAATATATGTTTTTGTAATACACTCTCAAAAACTTATTTTCAATTAATATTTACCAAAAATGTTTTTCAAGTTAAAACAAAAAAGTTTTTTTAAAAAACATTTTTAATTAAACATGTCTCATTATTATTATTATTATTATTATTAGTAATAGTAATAGTAGTAGTAGATAGAAAACATCCATTGTATCCAAATAACAACAATTTTGTTTACTTTTGAAACATGAAAGACACTAAATATTTCTTTGGCTCATGGTTTGACAATTAGGTTTGACTGATAGCTGGCGGCTGATATAAATCAAGTTTTTCTCGGCGTTGTTACTGCCTTCTTTGTTAGCTACGCTACTCGGCGGCCTTTTTTTTGGATGCATTTTTTGTTTTCCAATTCATTTGGTCCATTTACAACAAAAAAACAAGAGTATTATGGTTGGTTTTAAAGAATTTGAGGAAAGGAAAAAGAAAAGAAAAGAAAAAGAATCCAGAGGAAAGAAAAACAACAATAATCTCCATTGTTTTGTTGTCAATGAAAAACAAAATGGAAAAAAATAAAATTATTAATGAAGAATGTATTTTCTCTCAACTTTCGCCCCTCTTCCAAAGCATTTTCCATTCTCTTTTTAGATTTTTTTTTTCTTAATATTTCTCACAAATCAAACATAGTTGAAAAAGACACAAAACAAAACAAAAGCCAATGTTGTTGTAGTCATTCTTAATGATTTGTAGGGTCAAGATGTAGTTGTTTCACCAGCACGCAGGATAAAATTAAAGGAAGAAATTAATTAATTGAGATTTTGTTTGAATATATTTTCTATTTTTTTGTCTTTAAAATTACTTTTAAAATTTTAACATTTGAGATTGTAAATTTTTTAACTCTTCACATTTTTAAATAGTTTTTAAAAGTTATTATTATTATTTTTGTAATAGGTATTAAAAAATTCTTACATTTTACAATGGAGGTTTTACTGTGGACCCCGTATTTCGGCTCATGCGCTTCCACTCGATGGCGAACTCGATTTTTATTTGAAAAAAATGATTTATTGATTATTTTTTTTTAGAAAAATGATTTGGAATTGCCACTTATTTTTATTTTATTTTTAAAGGGTAAACAAAATAAGAAAGAAAACTATAAGTATGACTCCTTATTCCGAAAAAAGTGGTCTGTGAAAAAAAAAAAAAAAAAAAAAAAAAAAAAAAGATGACACGTGGTCCAAAGGTGGCTTGCAAACCATGCAAGATGGGGTCCAGGGGTGCAACTGTGTTGAGCTGTATTAATAGGAAAAGTCTTTGACAGACAAATCCCATTATTTTTTTGAAGACCCGATATCAAGAGAACATTATTGCTTCCACGTGCTTCAGAAAACTCATTTCTGGTGCACTAAGATGAGGTGCCTTGAAGACTTCAAATGTGACCTCGATTTCATTTCCCACGTGGAGCTGAGTGGATTCCATTAAGATCAACTTTCTCAGGCTGTCGGCAGTCCTTCGTGTCCGATTGGAAACCCTGGCTCCTCAAGCCTTCCAATCTGCCTATTCATCCAACAAGGGAGAGGGGTCATCCTCATCTTTCATAGTAGGGATTTTCTCAGTTATCAATTTGCATTATTCTGACACTGGTTTGGGTTCCTGGGGCCAAACAATTTCTTCATTCTCATGGACTTTATCAACCACTTCTGTCCATTTTAGGTCAGAGAGATCAACATCATAAGTCTTGCACCTAATCTTCCCATGTCTCTTGGGGAGAGGGTAAGACCTCTTCTTGCCACGTCATCAAGGAACAACACCTCCTGGGAGTGTAAGACGGATATTCAATTCAACGCATAATAAACCCGCACAAGCAGTTTTGCAACACAATTGACAGAGATTGTAGAAAGCAAAATCTGCTTTGAGTCTGATGTAACCGTTTCTAGTGATTCAAGAGGGAATCTTGTTGCATACTCATGAACTCTAAGAACTGAGCAAGCATGTCGCCATCCAATATCTTAGATATTCCAGCTTTTCTTACTGAGTTTTCATGGCTTCGAAACTCACTGTGATCATTTCTGAGAATAGGAGCAGTTGGTTGGTGAAATAGTTGGTGGAATTGACATACATTTTCCGGCGACTGTGACAGGTCATTGTAGGGACCCCTCCCTCTGGGAAACACGTGGCACGCACCTCACAGTGACACGTGGCACACATCATCATCCAAACCACCACCATCCGGATTCCCCTAAAGATATGCGTGAGGCAGTTCTCCCATTCGGACCGCCTCAAGGAAAGGCAAATGACGTTTCAACTTCTCCTATCCAAGGAAGAGCAAACGTCGCTGGCAAAACACAGACATCCGGACAACCTTCATGATGCATCCGCTCCACAATGCATCCGGGCAATTAGTACGTACCACCCGGACATAATCGTCCGGATCATCAATTAAAGTAAAGCGAGTCTTACACGCTATCACGACAATCAGCCATGGCCCACGTCCCATCATCTGCAGAGTGAAAGGACGGGTCGAAGTGACAACTAGTCACTTCCCACGATTATTCTACATACTCACTTCCTACGATATCTAGACAGCAGCATCACCTACCACGGTTTCTGACAGTCGCCAGTAGGGTGGTGATGGCCATACTGCCTCCGAATGTCATCATGACAAACATAAAATATCTCCTCGCCATTAATGAGAGGAACAGTACCCCTGAAGCTGTATATATATATATGCCTTCACATGAAGAAGGGATATCCCCTGGTAACCTCTTGAGACCTAGTAAAAGGCCAACTGATTTATATCTCTCTCTTACCATGGCTAACAAAACCATCGGAGGGTGTGTCCGGATGCCTTTTGCAGGTACAACCGTTGAATCAAGAACCCTTTGTGTGTTGAGAATCGCGTGTCCATCCATCTAGCAGCAACGTGGACCACAGGATACGCGAGGCGACAACATTGGCGCCGTCTGTGGGAAAACTTTACTTTTTATTTTGATTCAGTCACTAGCGAAGATGGCCACACCTTCCCAAAGTCAATCATCTGGTAGAGGGGAGGAAGATAATCTCGAATGGCGTCAGGCCATCGAAAAAAGACAGTTGGCGAGCGAAAAACAGCTAAGAACTCTCCTCCAGGAGACGGAGAGGTTAAGGGAAGAAAACGCTGTGTTACGCGTTCAAGCCTCAACGTTAGGTCCTCCTTGTCGTCAGCGTTCAAGAGGCCAGGTGGCAAACTCAAGGCCAGAGCCAGAATCAATATATCCTGGGTCAATAGGAACTGTCCCAGGAGCATACAACGCAAGGCCCCATGAGCCACATACACCTATGCCTTGAGCTCCCCGTGAAGAAAGCTCAGATTCCACTCATTTTTCAGCAAAAAGACAACGTGATAGAAAATCACAGTTGTCAAGTTCTATGCGCGCAAGACTAGGCCCACAAGAGCCTAGGAGATCAAGGCCACCAGCAGCCACAACCCGGGCGCCACGCCCTGATTCGATGATCGCTCCCATGGTACAGAACGTACCTCCGTATCGTGACCCCATGGTCACTCCAGCGATGCGGAACGTTCACTCACACCTAGCGGGACGACCAGCTGGGAGAAACCTCCCAAACGAGCCACCCATTGGCTCCATCAGCAAAAGGCTGGATGACATGCTCTCCATGCCCTTTTGCTCTCATATCACCCATTACGAGCCCCCAAGGGGATTCCTCGTACCAAAGTTTTCCACATACGATGGGACCAACGATCCCTTCGATCACATCATGCACTATCGACAACTTATGACGCTCGATATTGGCAACGATGCATTGCTATGCAAAGTATTTCCCGCCAGCCTTCAAGGGCAGGCCCTCTCATGGTTTCATCGCCTACCTCCTAACTCTGTTAGCAATTTCAGGGACCTCTTTGAAGCCTTCGTGGGACAGTACTTATGCTCTGCTCGACACAAGCAGAATATCAGCACCCTCCAGAATATAAAAATGAGAGACAACGAGTCCTTGAGGGAATTTGTGAAACGATTTGGCCAAGCCGTACTTCAAATAGAGGCTTGTAGCATGGATGCTGTCCTACAGATCTTCAAGAGAAGCATCTGTCCAGGCACTCCATTTTTCGAATCGCTGGCCAAAAAGCCCCCTACAACGATGGACGATTTGTTCAGGCGTGCTAACAAATATTCAATGCTCGAAGATGACGTATGTGCAGCCACTCAGTAAGTTTTGGTTGCCGGACGGGCTTCTAGAGACGACGCGGACAGACATGCCAAACCTCCGGACCGGCCAAAACCAGTTGACCGGAAGCAGGACGGGCCGAGTCGTCCGAATAGGCCGCCCATCACACCCCTATCCGTATCATACGAAAAACTTCTCCCAATGATCCAAGGGTTGTCCGACTTCAGGTGGCCTAGACCCCTCGAAACGGACCCATCCATGAGAGACCGCAACAAGAAATGCGCCTTCCACAAAGACCATGGTCATACAACAGAGACATGTCGGTCCCTCCAGTATCTAGTTGAAAGGCTCATCAAAGCAGGACATTTAAAACAGTACCTCCGCTCAGATACTGGAGGAAGGGACGCATCTCAACATCATAACTCTGGGGCCCCGAGGGCCCCAGTCGCCCCCAAGGCTGTCATAAACTATATCAACGGGGGCCCATCTGACAAGGAATACGATTCCAGGCGGAAAAGACAGAAATTGCTGCGAGCCGCGTCAATACGCGAACGCATTAATTCCATCCGGCCGGGTCTCACTGGAGAGGGCCCTCGCCCCATAGATGGGACAATCATTTTCCCACCAGTAGATCCCACCCGGACGCTACAGCCACATCGCGACGCCCTCATCCTCTCCCTAGAAATAGGAGATTTCGATGTAAGACGTATCTTGGTCGACCCAGGCAGTTCAGCTGATCTGGTGCAAGCATCAGTCGTTGGCCATATGGGACATAGTCTCGCGGGTCTCAAAAACCCCGGACGAATCTTATCCGGATTCAACGGGTCATCAACCACATCCTTAGGAGACATTATACTGCTGGTCCAAGCTGGCCCAGTCACTCTCAACGTGCAATTCTCAGTGGTACAAGAGTTATCACCCTTCAATGTTATCTTGGGACGCACATGGCTTCATTACATGAAAGCCATCCCTTCCACATATCATCAAATGGTGAGTTTCCTCACCAACGAAGGGCAAACTGACTTATATGGCAGCCAGTTGGCCGCTCGACAGTGCTATCAAATAGCACGAGAAGCGGGAACTAGCCAGGAGGATGCATCTCCCCCTGAGCCCAGCCATACGCATGACCAATAGCAATTATTGGGTCCGGCGGACAAGGATCCCCCGACAGCAGATCCCTTACAAACAATCCAAATCTCAGAAGAAAATGATCACCTCACGAACATCAGTTCCCTCATGACACAAGAAGAAACTCAGGGCATGCAAAAAATCCTCAGACATAACCATGACATCTTCGCGTGGGCACATTCTGACATGAAGGGAATTCATCCCTCCATTGCATCTCACAGGCTTAACGTTTTTTCGACTACCAGACCCGTCCGACAGAGGATCAGACGCTTCCACCCGGATAGACAAAGAATCATCCGGAACGAGATTGATAAATTGCTCGAAGTCGGATTCATCAGAGAAGTTTCTTATCCGGATTGGCTGGCAAACGTAGTTGTGGTACCCAAAAAAGAAGGAAAATGGCGAGTTTGTGTAGATTACACCAATCTCAATAGTGCGTGTCCAAAAGACAGTTTCCCCTTACCGCGAATAGATCAGATTGTGGATTCCACTTCCGGGCAGGGGATGCTCTCTTTCTTGGATGCCTTCTCCGGATATCATCAAATCCCCATGTCCCCGGACGACGAAGAAAAAACAGCATTCATAACGCCACACGGCCTCTATTGCTACAAAGTCATGCCATT
The DNA here is from genome assembly GCF_030704535.1 of Vitis vinifera. Lineage (NCBI taxonomy): Eukaryota > Viridiplantae > Streptophyta > Magnoliopsida > Vitales > Vitaceae > Vitis > Vitis vinifera. The sequence goes on along the minus strand of NC_081813.1, from coordinate 22,283,168 downwards.
CGGACTCAAAAACGCTGGTGCCACGTATCAAAGATTGATGACTAAAATCTTCAAACCTCTGATAGGCCGCTCGGTCGAAGTATACATTGACGATATCGTAGTTAAAAGCAAAACTCGAGAGCAGCATATCCTCCATTTACAAGAAGTTTTTTATCTCTTACGAAAGTATGGCATGAAGCTAAATCCTTCCAAATGTGCCTTTGGCGTGAGTGCTGGCAAATTTCTGGGATTTATGGTCAGCCAAAGAGGCATAGAAGTCAGCCCGGATCAAGTCAAAGCAGTCATGGAGACACCTCCTCCCAGGAACAAAAAGGAGTTACAACGCCTCACAGGCAAGCTCGTTGCGTTAGGACGTTTCATAGCCCGCTTCACTGATGAGTTGCGACCCTTCTTCTTGGCGATACGAAAAGCTGGAACGCATGGGTGGACGGACAATTGCCAAAACGCGTTGGAAAGAATTAAACATTGTCTTATGAATCCACCCATCTTGAGCAGCCCCATCCCAAAGGAGAAGCTATACATGTATCTGGCTGTCTCAGAATGGGCAATCAGCGCTGTTCTATTCCGCCGCCCTTCACCAAAGGAGCAGAAACCTGTCTACTATGTCAGCAGGGCATTGGCAGATGTAGAAACCAGGTATTCAAAAATGGAGCTAACAGCCTTAGCCCTTCGAAGCGCTGCCCAAAAACTCCGGCCCTATTTTCAAGCCCACCCAGTGATTGTACTGACCGACCAACCTCTTCGTAGCATTCTGCACAAACCAGATTTAACTGGGTGAATGCTACAATGGGCCATCGAATTGAGCGAATTTGGAATCGAATTCCAACCCAGATTATCCAAAAAAGGCCAAGTAATGGCCGACTTCGTGCTCGAATATTCATGAAGACCCAACCAGCACCACGAATCAAGTGAACAAGAGTGGTGGACACTACGAGTTGACGGAGCCTCACGCTCATCAGGCTCTGGAGTTGGGCTCTTACTACAGTCCCCAACTGGGGAACATCTGGAGCAAGCCATCCGGCTGGGATTCTCCGCGTCTAACAATGAAGCAGAATACGAGGCCATCCTGTCCGGATTGGACCTCGCCCTTGCTCTATCCGTCTCCAAACTCCGGATCTACAGCGACTCACAGCTAGTGGTAAGACATGTCCAGAAAGAATATGAGGCTAAGGACTCACGCATGGCGCGATACTTGGCCAAAGTAAGAAGCACCTTACAGCAATTCACCGAGTGGACAATCGAAAAAATTAAGCGAGCTGACAATAGGCACGCTGACGCTTTGGCCGGCATAGCTGCCTCCCTCCCTATCAACGAAGCCATTCTACTGCCCATACATGTGCAAGCCAATCCCTCTGTCGCAGAAAATTCCACTTGCAACACCATTGAGGCAAACCAAACGAATGATCAAGAATGGACGCATGATATTGCAGAATATATCCGGACAGGCACTTTACCCGAAGATCCTAAACAAGCGCACAAAATCCGGGTGCAAGCTGCCCGTTTCACCCTGATTGGGGGGCACCTGTACAAGCGATCCTTCACAAGGCCTTATCTTCGCTGTCTTGGGCATTCAGAGGCCCAATATGTGCTAGCTGAATTACATGAAGGAATATGCGGAAATCATATGGGAGGACGATCCCTGGCACATAGAGCTCATTCACAAGGGTACTATTGGCCAACAATGAAGAAAGACGCGGCAGCATATGTCCAAAAGTGTGATAAATGTCAAAGATACGCTCCCATTCCACATATGCCATCAGCACCATTGAAATCGGTCTCAGGACCATGGCCTTTCGCGCAGTGGGGCATGGACGTAGTAGGACCCCTCCCAGCAGCACCTGCCCAGAAGAAATTCCTCATTGTCGCCACTGATTACTTCAGTAAATGGGTAGAAGCTGAAGCATATGCAAGCATCAAGGATAAAGATGTCACCAAATTTGTATGGAAGAACATTGTTTGCCGCTTTGGAATTCCCCAAATCATCATAGCTGACAATGGTCCACAATTTGACAGCATTGCATTCAGGAATTTCTGTTCGGAACTGAACATCCGGAATTCATACTCCACGTCGCGTTATCCTCAAAGCAATGGGCAGGCGGAAGCCACAAACAAAACTCTAATTAATGCCTTAAAGAAAAGGCTTGAACAAGCCAAAGGGAAGTGGGTGGAGGAGCTACCCGGCGTCCTGTGGGCCTATCGAACCACACCCGGACGGCCGACAGGAAACACTCCTTTCGCCCTCACATATGGAATGGACGCAGTCATTCCCACTGAGATAGGTCTTCCTACTATCCGGACCGATGCAGCAAAACAAGAAGATGCCAACACGGAACTAGGAAGAAATTTGGACTGGGCAGACGAAGTCAGAGAAAGCGCGGCCATCCGGATGGCAGATTATCAACAAAGGGCATCAACATATTACAATCGAAAAGTCAGGCCCAGAAACTTCAAAAATGGTACGCTAGTACTTAGAAAAGTTTTTGAAAATACTGTTGAAGTAGGCGCAGGGAAGTTCCAAGCCAATTGGGAAGGACCCTACATAGTGTCTAAGGCAAGCGAAAATGGAGCCTATCATTTGCAAAAGCTAGACGGAACTCCGTTACTTAGACCGTGGAATGTGTCGAATTTAAAGCAGTATTATCAATAAGAAAGCCAAGACAAGTTCAGATGAAAAAAGAAATATTTTTATTGATATAGCTAAAAATATGTACAAGGAGGTCTCCGGACCACAAAAAATACAGAAGGAAGATTACAGAAAAAGTTACAAAAAGAGATAAACTATCAGGGAGCAGGCTTGTCATAAAGTTTCTTTTCTTCACCCGGAGGAATTGAAGGCACGTCCCGCTTGATACCGTTCTTCTTCATGCAGCACCGATACCCAAAGATGAACGTATCATCCACTTGTTTTTGATATTCTGCTTCAATTTCCTCCTTCTCTGCAGCAAACTCCCGTTCTAGCTCCTCTTTTTGTGCAACCAAGCGCAGCTGCAAATCTTCCCTCTGTTTCTTTTCGATAGAAACTTCTGTCCGAAGTTGCCTCACCTCCCCCCTCAGACCAGCCATCTCATCTGCTGCCTCAAGCAGACGGGCATCCATTGATTCCTCCCGGACCTTTGCGTCAGCCAAATCTGCCCGGAGGGACTCATTCTCCTTCCGGGCGGCGGATACGCTGGCTTCAGCCTCCGCCAGTCTCAGGCGCAACTGATCTTCAGCATCTTTGCGCCGAGCGGCGAAGACCCTCATATAATCAGTGGTCCGCAGCAGGTCAGTGAAAAGATCATATTGATTTGCCATGCCACGGAGACCACTCACCAGCTGCAAACAAATAGCCAAGCAAGAAAAGCAAAGTTAGAAATCACACATCAGAATGACAATCAAAAAGCACAAAAACAGTTTTACCGTTTCCACCATCTCGAACATCTGGGCTGAAGGCTTGACAAGGGGCAATCCGGGTGGAATCTGTTTTAGCTTCTCTTCCAACTCTGCATAGCTAAAAGGGCTAGCAGAAGTGCAAGATGCGTCATTAACAGGATTCCCCTCCGATGAGGCACGAGAAGATGACTCTTGTTCTGGATTTAGAACCTCAACATTTACGTCCGGATCGTCCTCCCCGGGTGCAACCTCAGTCGGGATCACCTCCGGGACAGCTGCAGTCTCAGTTTGCATCCCCACTTCACCCCCCTCCGGATGAGCGTCGTGGGCGGTTGAGCAACTGACTTCAATCTCTTGCTGCCACTCTTGAAGCCGCCCGACGAGTCCGAACCTCAAATTACGCACCGAGCGAGGCTTCTTTGAGAATGGCCCCGTCACCAGAACAAGAGCCAGCTTGTCCGGATCGTCAGAGGGCTGACTCTGACTTTCTGCTCCCGCTTCCTCCATAGGGGTTGCATAAACGGCCTCAGCTGCATCAGCATCCGGGTTGCGGGAGTCCGGATGGTTAACAGACGCAGCTTCCTCAGCCAAATTCACTAGATGCGCAACCGCTGCCAAGGAGGTGCTTGAGTGGTTCAGCCCCGCAAGGTGTCCGGATCCGCTGGAGATGGAATGAGGGGCAGGGTTCACTGGCTCCTCTATCATTACCTCCGCCTCATGAATGATGGGCGGAGGAGCAAATTCCTTGGGAGGAGTGGGCTCCTTCACATCCTTCCCATGCTTCTTCACCAGCTTCCTCCTTTTCGCTGGAGTTTTATTTGAAGGAGAATCTGCGTCGCGTTTTTGTCCGGGAGCCTTCCGAAGGGTCCCTTCGTTCTTCTTCTTCTCCCGATCCTCCAGGAGAAGTCGGCGTTTTTCAGCATCAGCCTCTTTTGACGCCTCGTAAATTGGGAGGTCCTTCACAATATAATGTTCCCTAGGCACTACCTCCTTCGGCATCTTCCTGGGGAGAATATTGATGATGTACTCTTGGGGCTCCCGGACGATTGCCATTAGGTTCTGCGCAGTTAGCAGCGTCTTACATCGCCTCTCCTTGGCGTCTACCTCAAAAAGTTTGCTGAGATGGTTAAAAGACGCCTTTTCCACCCAATCCACAAGGTGGCCCCTCAATTCCGGACCTATATTAACAACAACAAAAAGATGAGAATATCATTCGAAAGAGTCAACAAAAAATCAACAAAGTAAAATCCGGACAATAGTCACAAAGCAAACCTACCTGGAACCACCAAGGAGTAGTTGGGAGAGAAAGGCCTCGTCGGATGCTCCAAAAGCCCTGCCCATGCACCCCGGACCACCACGTGTCCCGTCGCCCCTCCCTTTGTCGAATCTGGCAGCTCCGTCACCATTTGGAGGGAGGGCAGGTGTGCGGACATGCTGAAGATGTCATTTTTTACCTTCTTCAAAGAATACACAAAAAACACCTCCAACAGCGTGAGATCGAGGTTGTACAGCATGTTTATGATGCTGCATCCCATCAGCACCCGGACAGTGTTGGGGTGAATGAAGACGGGCGGAATCTTGGTGAAGTGGAGGAACTCCTTGAACAACGCTGGCAAAGGGAACCGAAGCCCCACATTGAATTGTTCCTTCGAGAAGATGATAGTTTTTTCTTCTGCTTTCTCGGAGGGCACAAGCACCCTCCCATTCAGCAGTTCGATAGCCACGTTATCCGGGATACAGAACCGTTCCCGGAATTCCTGCGCATCTAGCTTATCTATCGCCTTTCCACGAACTTCGCTAGCCCGGGAAGATGAAACAGCCTTTTTTGTAGCCATTTCTTACCACAAACCCAAACCTACACACAAGAAATGCAATGGGTAAAACACAAGTAACCCAGAAAATACACAAACCCTAACCCAAACAAATCAGAAACCAAAACCAAAGAACCAACAAAACGCAACAAAAGGAACAGCAATAGCAAAAGTACACGTACCAAATGAAGCTCTGAAGAAAAAAGATCGTTGTTTCGATATAAGAACACCAGCAGCAAACGAGTATCGCGACACAAAATCACCGGTACAAAAGTGTTTTCGAGTTTCTTTACTCAGAAAAAGCAAATGACGCAACAAAAGCAAGAAGAAGAAAGGCTCTCAGGAAAATGCAGTAGAAAAAATGAAAAAGAAGGAACAGTACGCTATTTATAGGGGGACAGGCCCTCGGAAAGCCAAGCGTCCAAACAAGTTATCATTGAAATGACATGCTGCCTGGGAATACCCAGAGTCGGCGGCTCGTCATAAAGACCTTTTTTGGCCTCCGCACCCCCACTCGCCACGTGGCCCAGTCAGACGAAGAGACCTCTTCAAATTTCAAAAAGACAGTTATTTTTTTTTAACCCGCCCATTTTTTGGTAAAATAGGCAAGTTAAAAAGGGGGGCAATGTAGGGACCCCTCCCTCTGGGAAACACGTGGCACGCACCTCACAGTGACACGTGGCACACATCATCATCCAAACCACCACCATCCGGATTCCCCTAAAGATATGCGTGAGGCAGTTCTCCCATCCGGACCGCCTCAAGGAAAGGCAAATGACGTTTCAACTTCTCCTATCCAAGGAAGAGCAAACGTCGCTGGCAAAACACAGACATCTGGACAACCTTCATGATGCATCCGCTCCACAATGCATCCGGGCAATTAGTACGTACCACCCGGACATAATCGTCCGGATCATCAATTAAAGTAAAGCGAGTCTTACACGCTATCACGACAATCAGCCATGGCCCACGTCCCATCATCTGCAGAGTGAAAGGACGGGTCGAAGTGACAACTAGTCACTTCCCATGATCATTCTACATACTCACTTCCTACGATATCTAGACAGCAGCATCACCTACCACGGTTTCTGACAGCCGCCAGTAGGGTGGTGATGGCCATACTGCCTCCGAATGTCATCATGACAAACATAAAATATCTCCTCGCCATTAATGAGAGGTGATTACTACTCAAAAAATGCTATTTGATAGCTTGTAATTAACTCTTTTAAACACTTTTGAGTAGTAGTTATTGCCTTTTAACCCAATTAACATGTTAAGGACCCTTGCAATCATTTCTAATCAAATTGTGTAAGTTTTGGTGTTTTTGTTAGTAATTTGATCACCAAAACAATCCAAGAATGAGGGAGAATTGTATATAGTTCATGGCAAAGCAATGAAGAGCTCAAATTCATGAAGAACCAAGCTTTGGAGCTCCATAGCCCTTTGCCAAAGTCGTTCAAAGTATGCAAGGAGAGAAGCAAGGAGAGAGGAAAAACAGAGTGAAGAAAACAGAGGAAAGCTAGCTGCAGTCTTCATGCGCACTTTTGGAGCACTTCCCGAAGTCTATTTTCTACATTCTATATACCATTTCAAAGCTCAGGAAGTCAAGAATCCAATGCTTCAAACGGTGCGCAATTCGGAGTTGAAACGAAGGAGTTACAGCCATTGCAAGCAGATCACTCCAAAGTGTTGCGAAATCAGCCTTTTGTTGCGAGAATTTCGCAGCCTTTTTGTACAGTGCTATGGAATTCCTCTTGAAGCTACCCGATACATGCCGCAAGATGGAACTCTGAGAACCTCAAGGTGGAAGCCAATTTCGCAGCCCTGCGAGTTTAACTTGTTGTTGCGAAAATATTTCGCAGCCCTCTTGAGTGTCTGCGAAATCTCGCAGACACCATTTTTCACCTGCGAAATGTTCCTGGAGCTTCCCGATATTTTTGCACCGACTCTTTTGGATATTTTTCTTCAGATATTTTTGTCTAAATTTCCATTTTCTCCTTGTATTCAACCACTCATGTAATTCCTTAGCTAGAAAGTATCCAAGGAAGGGTAAATTACCTTCCTATATAAACTCCCTTGCATCCACTGTATCATCATCATATATGTAATATGTAATCCATCGATCAATATATAGAATATACAGAGCCTTGCTCTGTTTTTCCTTCTCTTTCATTTTTCATTTTTCATTTCTTTTCATTTTCTAGCCAACCAAACTCTGAGGATTTTTCCACAGAGGATGAGAGGCTAAGCTTTTTGTCTCTTGGAGTGAGGAAAGCCGGGTAAGTTTCCACATGCATAATTGGGAAGTTTTGTTGTTTTAGTTTTTAATGAAGAGAAAGTGTAACCCGTTAGTGATTTCTATGTTTTTAGTTAACTTAAAACGCCTTTAAATCACCTGGGCCAACACTTGGTAAGGCAAGTGATCTCCGTCCATGAAGATGCACTAGTTTACCCCTTGCGAGCCTTTGGTAGGTGGTTTGAAGGTAGGATTTTCTACAATAGCCAACACTTGGTAAGCTTTTGGACTCCAAGGAGACATCCATTAGTTATCTCTTGCGAGCTTGAGAAGGGAAGTCCAAGGTTAAAGATCACCTTGAATGGCAAGTGCTAGGTGAGAGGTATGAGCCAGTGCAAAGTGCATCAGTGAGAGGGATTTAATGTTTGAACCCATTAATGGAAAGCATCTGTACAACACCGGTTAGAGAATTAACTATATGTTAATTCTCTAATGCGAGGAAAAGAAACAAGTGACCGGAACTCCCTTTTTGTATGAGGAATCTGAGCCTAGTGATCTGAACTCCAAGAAACATCTTTTCTTTGTAGTTAAAATCAGTTACTATTTTTGGTTAGCTTAAAACCAATCCTTTTTCAAACATATTTATGTTTTCTTTTAAAGCTAACCTTGAAATGAAAAGACACCAATTCAGCTTTGAATTAATATCATTTGCAAAGTGAAAACCCATCCCAGTGAACGATCCTAGAGCCACTATGCTATAGTAGCTTTGTCTTTGCTACCCTAGTATATGGTGTAATAGGTTATAAATTTTGTTGATTACTCCCTCAATCAAGGAACACCAGCTGGACACGAATCAGCTGAGACACCAAGTGGGCACGAATCAAATGGCGCCGTTGCCGGGGATCGAACCCCGAATCAAATGGTGCCATTGCCACTGCCGCTGCTGGGAATGAATCAAGAGGAACAGTACCCCTGAAGCTGTATATATATATATGCCTTCACATGAAGAAGGGAGATCCCCTGGTAACCTCTTGAGACCTAGTAAAAGGCCAACTGATTTATATCTCTCTCTTACCATGGCTAACAAAACCATCGGAGGGTGTGTCCGGACACCCTGTCCGGATGCCTTTTGCAGGTACAACCACTGAATCAAGAACCCTTTGTGTGTTGAGAATCGCGTGTCCATCCATCTAGCAGCAATGTGGACCACAGGATACGCGAGGCGACAACAGTCATGATAGGGGATACTTTTTGCCCAACCCAATCACATATATGCTACCCAATTGTTTTGTTTTCCAGCTTGAATGGTTAACTCTTCTTCTTGCTTCCTTTCCCAGCACCGGATTTTGATGGACTAGCGACCAGATACACAATGGAGATCACAGAGATTTGGGACCCATATTTTGCCAACAACCTCTTAGCCCACTCAAACTTCTTCTCTGGAGGTCTCACTGCAAGGATATCTGAAGGCAATATTGGAGTTGAATATGCCTCCTGCAGAGCAGCCGTGGTAGGGATGTGGAACGTAATGACTGCTGGTGCACCATAAAACATTCCTTCCATTTTGGACTCCAATTCAAAAGCATGTGATAGAAGACCACCGACATCAAGCCTTTCCCATGATGTTGAAGTGTTGCCACTGACAACATTAAATACATCTTGTGACCAGCTATCATCAGTGAGACTTACATCATACGCGGTCGTGGGTCCTTGATTGCAGATGTCGATGGACACAGAGACTCGCTTGTCACCGGACTTGAGCCTGGTGAGAGAGGCCTTCTTGTGGGTCACAATGAACGGAACATCTGAGCTCCCGAGCGTCGACGAAACCAGTATAAAAGCCATGACTACAAAGATCAGTGTCTTCGCCGTCGCTTATTGCTTCGGCTTAGCGCACGAGATGGATCGAACAAAGTGAACGACTCGCTTCCTTAGATATTCAAGCAACAACTAGAGCAACTCCAGATCCATCAATAGCATAGACCACCAAGAATCTGCGTAACAGAATGCTCCAAATCTTCAACAAGTGTAAGATGGTCAGATACGATCGTGCATTGCGCTGCAGTGTGAACAATAGGTGTGACAGAGAGCTTCATTGCCATGACTGGAAGAGCACCAACTTCTTTCTCATTGATCGGTATAACATCCTTAGTAACAAACTGATCCAGATCAACCATAACTGTAGTATTTTCACAAGATACAGCTTCAGCATTACCCTGCTTCTTTCCTATCCAAGATCTTTGCGCAAACCCAAACCATCTGGAGGAGCTTTATTGATCCTCAACATTCACGAGCTACGTTCTGTGATAGCATTACCTGGCTCCCTCAGGTAGGGATGTACAACCTGATGTACAAGAAGGTAGGATACCAAGAACAGGGGAATGGGAAAACGAAACAGAGCACACACCAATGAAACAAATAAGACAACCCAAAACCATGTTTCATGTTTAGATCAACAGGCTTGGCTGTAGGTGAGTGAACTAGAATGCGTCCCATGGAGATAAGAACAAAACAAGACTCCTATATGATGCATAGTGAAACTAAAACAGAGCTATGTTATTCTCAAATCATCCCAAGGAAAATAGACGAGATAGCCACAATAAATCCATGAATCAAACATGAACCATAAACTGAACGTATAATCGAGCAATCCACAGAAAATATCAAGAAAAGGGAATGAGACTGTTTACTGATAAAGAAAATCGAAGGATCCATGGCAGTCATACCTTTCCTGTCTTCTCCCTCTGGTTTTTTTCTGCTCACAGCTTACCTCTCCGCCTTTTTAGCTTAGTTGCCTCCCCCCTCTCAAGCTTAAACTCTGTTCCCTTTAGTCTTTCTCATTAAGCTATCTCTTCTTAAAAAAAAATGCTCTGCAACTTTGCCTCTTTCTCTCAAACTTTCCCCCCCCAGAAAAACCTCACCCCTCCAGTCTGCTTCCGTCCCTAGCCAAACTTGCCTCCCAAGCTAACTTCCCTCCTCATCACCCCCTTCTCCAGACAACAGCCTATTGCCTATAACCGAAAACACGCTCCCCTGATTTTCCTTGACAGATGTCACAATTTTATTGCATCTCAAATCCACTATTGTGATTCTATGAAGACCAATCTTGAGGCAGCAGGTGGCTCTCAAAAGAGCCCTCCACCTGGCAAAACAAGCCGCATGAAAATGAGCCCCACATGGGGGTCTACACTTACCCTTTTCTGTTTTTTAGAAAGAAAAAACAAGTACATTCAAATGACACTTAATGATGTAATATCAAGAATACGAGTTTGACAATTATTTTAAGAAGTGTTTCTAATTTTTTTAATATTTAAAAATTTTTATGTTTCAAGTATTAAAAAATATTAAAAACATTCCTTAAAATCATTGTCAAACACACTCCAAATATCATCAACCTCTTTGCAACCTTGATGCTTGGCTTACACTCCTCTTTGGCATTGAGAGAAATGCTCATATAAAGACCGAGTTCATGTAAACAAAGTTGTACAATCTCATTGAAAAGTATCTTCAGTTCCTATCTGACATGCATCCCTTTCTATAAAGAGTACTATAGTATTTTATACATTGACATTTCCTTTTAAAAATAAAAAAAAAACATATTAAATAAGAAAATTACACTCTAGCTATTAATGCTTTAGTCATAAAAGTAAAAAGTTATGAAATGAAACAGATTATAATGAAGGCAATTTGTAGTAAATAAAGAGACGGGGAAGAGAAAGAAACACTGAGTGGAATAAGGATTAGAGTTTAGAGTTAAATAATTATATTTCTTTTTTGTTCTATAATATTTCTCTATTTATATTAGCTAAGAATTAGTGAAATATGAGATATTTTAGAGTTCAATGTCTTTTTTTCTTTCATTCTCTATAATATTTCTTGATCCACAGTGAAATAATTATCTATCATTCGTAGATGTAGACATGATTGAGTGACACATTAAAATCTTACGTGTCTATGTGATACATTAAAATCTTATGTGTGTGACTCTGTAATTTTGTTCTCTTTATATTTTGTAGTAATTTATGAATATATTGAAGCCTCCACATAGCACTAATAATCACCGGAGTCTCACCAGTTGAGGACTACTACTAGGTGTATTACAAATAACTACTCTTTAGCTTAGTCCATGAATTTCCAAGCATTGGAATTAGGCTAAGACATGGACTGTCACTTTCAAACCATACTTCAAGGATTCCAAGCATACAAAACATAGCAAACATAGACAAGCTGATAGCACTATTAATCACCGGAGTCTCACCAGTTGAGGACTACTACTAGGTGTATTACAAATTACTACTCTTGAGCTTAGTCCACGACTTTGGAAGCAGGGTCACATCCTTTTTATCGGAGGGTTTAGAATTCTATATCCCAGGAAATGATTTGAACATATACAAGCGAGGGTACCCAGAACACCAGAGCAAGAAAGTAAAGAATAATCAGTGAACCAGCTCCAATCCACACATTCCCCTTGCAGGTTAACTTCCCTAACCTCATCTGGAGGACATTGATCATTGCAAGGAATAGGAAGACAGAGCCAAGAATACTACAAGCAGCGCATAATACCATCATCGCACGGCATATATTTTGTATGAAGTTGGAGTTCTTAATGATATGGAGCTGAATCTTCAGTGCCTTGCCTAGCAGGCTGGATACAAGGAAAAAGCCAAATGGTATAATTTCGAATATCACCAGCCATTTTTCAATCCCCACGCCCGGCTTACACTCCTCTCTGGTCTCAAGGGTTGGAGTTGAGCTGGAAAATGATAATCCAGTGAAGACTGCTGAGGTGAAGAGTGCGTTCACATGAATAACATCGTCTAATCCATCCTTGAAACTTTTTGTAATATTTGATATCTCTGATGACCTACCGGTTACATGGGAAGGATCAGTGCCTAACATTATAAAACTCAGAAATGTGTAGAAGAAAAAATACGAGAGAGAGAGAGAGAGCTTATCCTTCCTTGGCTGATATTATGGTGATTATTCTTTTTCTCTTGGCTAAGTACACTGGCATGTGTGTCTAGCACCAGATTTTGAATTATAAAAAGATTCAAATCCAATGTCCACCACCATGGTACACCGCTAGTAAACTATACTCATGGAGGTAGTTGTTTTGGGTTGGTGTTTCTGGCATATATGCATTCAGTACAAGTGGAGATACCCAGTGAGAGGATTTTGTAAAAGCTCAAGGCTCATATAAAGTTTTGGAAGGAAGGTATAAAGGGAGCTAATTGGAAGAAGTTTGTTGGAATTGGTGCAATGATTAATGGCAAAAAATAGAAAAAAAAGAAAGAACACGGAGATTTAACATGATTTGGTTAATTGCCTACGTCTACGGGAACAAGGAAAGAGGATATTCACAATATTAAAATTAGGGTTACATAAAAGGGTATTTATACTAACCCTTATGAATGAAATTCCAAAAATACCCCTGAACCATACTGTGGGGGGTGTTGCCCCCCGCACCCCCCCAACCTATCGTTTACCCCACAACAATACCCTTGAACAATTCCGCTCCATTCCACTTCACTATACTCTCGTTCCACTCCACTTCGCTCCGACATTTCGCCCCTTTTTCTCCATATATCTTTTCGCTCAAATATGAGCCACATACTACAACAAAGTTGTTAAAGTGATTATATCCCTAATATTAATTTTTATCAAGAAGTACTTCTATGAAGAATCAATTACTATTTAAATAAAAATTAAAATAAGTATTTGAAAAGTCTTTTTGGTGGAAAAAAGGTCATTCATGAAAAAAAAACACCTACAAGTGTAAGTCACATTCTTTAGGTCATATTTGGTTTTTGAAAAGTATTAAGAAAAGAAAAAAAATGGTTTACTCATGTTTGGTTTCGTCATGAAAAAATTATATATATTTAAATTATTTAATTTTTATATAATAAAAGGAAATAAGTAAAATGAGTTTAAAAAAGTATATAAAAATAATTTATTAAGTTAAAACTTATTTTTTATTTTTTTTCATTTTTTTTCTATATTTTCCTTTTTATTTTTTTATAGATTTTTTCTCAAATTGTCTAGGGACCAAACATAACTTTATGTAGTAGTGGTTTCAAAATTTTGTCAAACCTTTTATTTGCTAAGAAAGGTTATTTTGAAGAATTAAGAAGCTCTTCTAACCCTTTAAGAGCCATTCCTAGATAAACTCAAGTGACGACACCGTTGAGTTCTTTACAAAAATAGCCTTATTTTTTGGGGGGAAAAAAAAAGAGGTTTTGGGAGTAATATGAAGGGATTTTTAAAAAATTAACCTGTTTTGTCCCATGGGTGGGCATGTGGAAAGTTCCATTTTGGAGTCTCTATGATAAAGAGAGTAGAATAAAAATAAAAACAAAGTGGTTGCAATTCAGCTGTAAGTTAGATGGTAAAGGGTTAGGAGGGGATGTGGGAAGTTTCCTTAACAAAGTGCTTGCAATACTTCTATGTGGGAAGTTCCAGACTCAAGTCCTAATGGAAAAAAAGAAGGTATCCCTTGATCTATGTAGCAAAAGGTAGGATTTTAGTACTCTAAAAAAGTATCTAATCTTTTTTCGGAAAGGCCTACTCCTTGCTCTGGTCTGCTTAAGGTGAGAGGCTTATGCTTTCTATGCCTACGCAGCACCAAACTATGGTGCCTGATGTTTATAATAATAGATTATAATTAGTTTCTTCATGAAGTTCAAGATAAAGGGAATAAAAAAAGGTAAAATTTTCTATGGCAAGGCCACCCCCCAAAGCTCCTTACTTCTCGTTGCCACCTGAACCTGAGGAGCCAACAATTAAAGATTGCCTGAAGCAAAGGGGTTTTGTCTGTTATCCTTGAAAACATTAAGAGTACATGCATGGAAAAAAAGAATTAAGTGTGTAATACTAAAATTTTAGATAAAAGAACATGAGAGAGAGAGAGAGAGATACATACTGTTGATCACCAGGCATTTTCTGGTTCTCTGGTGCTTGGTTCTTCTCCTCCTTGGCTTTGTATGTGGCATGTGTAGCTTCATGCTTGGGATTTTGTAGAAATTCAAATCCAATGCTAGCCACATAATCATACACAACCAGTACAAATTACTCGAATTTGTGGGCATAAACTCAACACGTTGATATCCATAACTGGTTGTCTGGTGCTTCCTGCTTCTTCTTGGATTTGTCATCCATAGCTGGTTGACTGGTGCTTGCTTCTTCTTCTCCTTCATGGCTTTGTATGTCATATATGCGTAACACGATGCTTGGCATTCATTAGAAACTCAAATCCAATGCCTGCCACATAATACAAATTAATCAACTGATCTTGTGGATACAGCTATTCAATATAGCATTTAGTACCGATATTGACTCCAAGTGAGTTTGATGGCGATTTAAAGTTCGAAAAGAAAAGGACAGTGTGAACTGGTAGAAGCGATTATGTACAACAAATAAGTTTATTCTTCCTTTGAAAGTACATGCATGGGAGTAATTCTGAGAAGATTAGTAGAGTTAGCTAACACTTGGAAGTAAAAATTAAAAGTTTGGCAAAGTTTCAAATTTAATAATTTAGAGAATCACTAGATTTTTATTCATAGATTGATACTTTACAAATGCTTTTTCTAAAAATTCCCTTTACATTTCCACGAATCCTAGTTAGTCATTAGGATCACTTTTTTGGGTGTACTTTCTTAGTTCCATAGAGTTCATTCATTCTGACCGTGTTCTTCGTCCTTTTTTTTTCTACTTCCATAGATTTCAATCCTTGTGACCACATTCTTAGCCTTCCTTTTTTGGTTCCATGAATTCTAATAATCATGACTATGTCCTTGTGTTTTTCTTTTCTTTTTTAGTTTCATGGATTTGTGTTATCGCGATCGTGTCGTTGACATTCATTTTTTATTTTCATGGATTTCGGTCATACTATGTCCACGGCCTTCCTTTCTCAGTTCCATGGATTTTGATCATTCCAACTACCCTTCTGGCTTTCCTTTTCATTTCCATGGATTCTGGTCATTGTGACTGTGTTCTTGGCTTTTTTCCTTATTCAGTTTTATGGATTTCAATAATACCGACCGCATCTTTAGTTTTCTTTCTCTAGTTCCATGGATTTTGATCATTGTGATCACGTCCTTGGTATTGTTTTTAGTTTCTTTTACATGGATTATGCTTATCGCGATAGTATCTTTGGCTTAGCATATTTATTTCCAAGGATTTCGATTATTGCAGCCATGTCATTAATAAATAAATCATATAATCAATCGCTTTGAAAAGTCTTTTATCCATAATAAATCATAGGATTTCAATTAGCTTCTAGCTTTTTTATCCATAATCTTAATTTTTATCAGAAGCACTTCTATGAAGAATCAACTACTATTTAAACAGAAACTAAAATAAGTATTTGAAAAGTCTTTTCGGTGAAAAAAAGGTCATTCATGAACAAAACACCTAAAGTGTAAGTCTAATTTTTTAGATTATATTTGGTTCCAAAGAAATACTAAATAAAAAAATATTTCAAAAATAGTTTTTTTGTGTTTGATTTCGTCATAAATAGAAAAAAATTAAATATAATTAAAATTTATCAAAAAATTATATATATTCAAATGATTTAATCTTTATATAATAAAATGAAATAAGTAAAATTAGTTTAAAGAGTACATAAAAATAATTTGTAGATTTTAAACCTATATTTTTCTATTTTCCTTCACTTTTTATTTTTTCTCTCTGTTTTCTTTCTTTCACATTTTCTGTAAACACAACCTTAGATTTTTAACATGGGTTTTAAAATTTTTTCATACCTGTAATTCATTTCTAGATAAACTCAAATGAGGACATCCTTGAGTTCTTTACAAATATAGCCTTATTTTTTGGAAAAAAGAAAAGGAAAAAGGAGGTTTTGAGAGTACCATGAAAACTTTTTACAAAATTAACCTGTTTTGTCCCGTAGGTGGGTATGTGAAAAGTTCCATTTTGGAGTCTCAATGATAAAAATAAAAACAAAATAGTAGTTGATTGAAACCACTTAATATATATAACTAGTGGTGAAGTGCAAGCACTTGTAGCTTTGCTGTAACAAAGTGGTTGCAATTCAGCCGTGAGTTAGATGGTAAAGGATTAGGAGGGGATGTGGGAAGTTCCAGACTCAAGTCCTAATGGAAAAAAAGAAGGTATCCCTTCATCTATGTAGCAAAAGGTAAAATTTTAGCACTGTAACAAAGTATCTAATCTTTTCTCGGAAAGGCCAGGCTTATGCTTTCTATGCCTACGCAGCACCAAATTATGGTGCCCGATATTTATAATAATAGATTATAGTTAGTTTCTTCATGAAATTCGAGATAAAGGAATAAAAAAAAAAAATTCTATGGCGAAGCCACCCGCCAAAGCTCCTTAATTACTGCATGTTGCCACCTAAATTTGAGGAGCTACCAATTAAAGGAAGCCTGTTGCAAAGGGGTTTTTGTCTATTATCCTTGTTGTTAAAGGAGCATGAGATATATATATACTTTTGATCATCAGTCATTATTAGTGTAACGACCCGCTCCAACCGTGTAAATATTGTTCAATCTATATGATTGGGAGCGGATCGTTACAAATGATATCAGAGGCATGGTTGAGAGCGAGTCGTTACAAATGGTATCAGAACCGATCTTTGAACTCAATGTAAGGGTTTGTTTGGTCCCGTAGAGGTGTTCGTCTGTTTAGCCCCACAATCCCGTGGAATACAACGGATAAAAAGAAAAGTTCTTGGCGCTATATATATAAGTATAGATTCCTCGTAACCCTATATATGTATTTTAAAGTTGTGAGGGTCCCTTTGAGTCCAAAACGGACAATTTTTATACAGTTGAGAACATGTTGTTACAATCTGTTTCTCTAGTGCTTGGTTCTTCTCCCCTTTGGCTTTGTATGTGGCATGTGTAATCTCATACTTGGAATTTTATACAAAGTCAAATCCAATGCTAGCCACATAATCATACACAGCTAGTACAAATTAATCGAATTTGTGGACATAAACTCAACACATTGATATCCATAACTGGTTCTCTGGTGCTTGCTTCTTCTTCTCCTTGGCTTTGTGTGTCACGTCTAACATGATGCTTGGCATTCTATAGAAACTCAAATCCAATGTCTGCCACATAATACAAATTAGTTAACTGACCTTGTCGATACAGCTATTCACACATTTTATTTTATATATAATATAGCATTTAGTACCAATATTGACTCGGATAGGTCAACACCGTTCATTTCTCCTTCTGTTAAGTCATAATCTCCTCATTGAATATACGGAAATAATCTCATACTTATTCTGTAATTTATTTTGTAATTAGTATATAATATTCACTATTCAATTACGTGTATATTTAGTCAATCTCTAGGATAAATTTCCTTTTATCTAATTAGGCACTTCAACTGTATAAAGCCTTGTATCACTTAAAATCAAATACACAACATTGCATTCAACTTGCTTTGTTTGTTTATGGTATCAGAGCTCCATCCTCATCTCGTCTAAACTCTCAATCATGACTGAATCAAGTAAAGCGACGATTATGTCTAGTAGTACAAATCCTTCTTCAACCCATTTCTCTTCACAAGTTATTTCAATCAATACAGTCACACTCATTCCTCAAAAACTATAGAAGGAGGACACTATTCAATGTTGAGCTCGCAAATGACAAATCTCTTCCTCGGATATGATTTCATGGGATTTGTGGATGGAACTTATCGATGCCCACTAGCTGATGATCCAAAGTACAAAAATTGGATTCGTCAAGATTGACTACTACTCTTTGTCATCCAGATTGTTGTTATTGGACCAATGGGGCCACTTGTGTCACGGTACAGAAACGTTGAGGAGGTCTGGAACAAACTCAAAACTACCTATATATGCCAACAAATTCAATACTCAGATGGTTGGTCTGATTGACTCTCTCACCAAGGTTAGTCAAGAAGGTAAAAGCATTTATGAGTTCATGCAATCCATTAAAACCATTATTGATGATCTTGCTATGATTGGGCATAATTTGTGTGATAGAGAAATCGTGGTTCGCACGCTCAATGGTCTCACTAATCACTACAAAGAGCATAAAGCCGCCTTACATGCCAGAGAGTCACCCATCTCATTTGAAGGATTAGTAGAGAAGCTTTTAGACTATGAATTTAGTCTTAAGCGTCGAAATCCAACAAAAGTTGACACCCTCATCACGACTCAATATATATAGAAACAACAATGGCTACAATTGGAACAACAACAATTAATTTCAACAGAATTCTTATGGAAACCGTGGAAACAAAAATTACTCCAACAACTCATATGGTCAAGGATTCTCGTCCGACTAGTCAAATCAGAATTGGTGACCTCCCTTCAACAAGGACTCTCGAGTGGGTTTCCAGTTATGTGACAAACTTGGTCATGTTGCCAAAGTGTGCCGATCACACCCCCCACCTTTCACCTGACCACAAGTCAACTACACAACTCATGAGAATCCGGGTAATCAAGCAGGCTGGATAGTTGACTCAGGGGCCTCTCACCATATCACCTAAGACTTATAGAACCTTTCAATTCACTCTGAGTACTGTGGTAATGAAGATATTATGGTTGGAGATGGTAATAACATCCCTATTACTCATATAGGATTCACTACTCTTAAATCTTGTGACTCCACTTTCAAACTGAATAATGTTTTGTGTGCTCCTAACGTCAAGAAAAATCTTCTTTCTGTTTCTCAATTTTGCTCTCATAATAACACCTCAATTGAATTTTTCCCTAATTTCTTACTTGTGAAGGATCTAACTGTGGGGGCATCCTTGGTGTAAGGTCAAAGTAGAGGAAACATGTATGAATGGCAAACTTTAGTGAGCGAATCAATCTCTTACCACAACCCTCAGCTCACTCGACAACCATGACAAATCCTCTCTCTCCAAATGTTAACCTCTAGCATGGTTGTCTTGGCCACCCATCCTCCAAAATTCTTCATCTGATCATTGCTTCTTATAAACTATCATTGTCTAAATCTAGTTTTTCTCCTAATTCTTGTAATGCATGTTTTTGTAATAAAAGCCATAAACTCCCTTTTGGCATCTCTTTGTTAAATTGTTCTAGACCTCTAGAAACTCTCTTTATGGATGTTTGGGAACCTGCTCCTCTTGTTTCTTTTGATAATTATCATTAGTATGTCATTTTTGTGGATTACTTTACAAAATATACATGGCTTTATTTGCTCAAAAATAAACTTTATGTCACTCATGTTTTTTAACAGTTTCAATCTCTTGTTGAACGTTACTTTTATACAACGATTCAAACCATCTATATGTATGGAAGTGGCGAAGCCACTGGTCTTAGCCATTTCCTCTCTTGAGTTGGAATACAACACTTCAAATCCCGTCCTCATACTCCTGAACATGTTGGTACAACTGAGTGCAAACATTTTCATATTGTTAAAAATGCTCTTACTTTGCTTCATCATGCTTTCAGGCCACTCAAATATTGGTCCTCAGCCTTTAAAGTTGCAGTTTATCTCATCAACCGAATGCCTTCTCCGATTACACGTAACAAACCTACTCATTGACACTAACGATGCTCAACTTATAAAAACATATTTGATTAGGAAATTTGCCTTGTCCAAGTTCCGTCATCAGTCATTTGTTCAAAATCCAACATTCCAAGGTATAAGGCCCAAAATTTCCCCTAAAAAACTCTAAAAATCACCCCTACTAAAAGACCTTCCTTACCACCCTTGGTGAAGGGTTCATTAGTACCTAGATGTAAAAGTTTTTGCCATTAAGTTCTTAGATTTCACACTTTACGTCAAGAAGCTTATGGATGTTTGGAGCACCACACTTGACTTTTAACTTTAGCTGCAATTATTTTATTCAATTCTCATTATTTTTTTCTAGTGGGTAGTGCAATACATGATGCTAAGTCCTTCTTACCCATATAGCAGGCCTTGAGGTCAGGGATTCTCAACCAATTGATTTAAGGCACTAGGGATTGAAAGCCTGCTTTGAGTATATACCCGAGTTTCCAAGCTTGCATAAGCTCAGTCACCTTATCACTAACACCTAAAATCTCATGCCTTTTTATATGAATCTCAACTGTAGCCTTAGGAAAAGAGGTCGAGTTACTTAATTAATACAAAACTTGGGATTCAACTTTCATTTTTCTTTTTTAGTTTTTATATACTTTTTGTTTTCTTTAATAGCAAAAACATGATTAGGCTAAAATTTCTAAGGTAGACACAACTTGCATATATTAATTTCACCCTTTTATCCATTGTGTTATGGTCTTAGACCTCTTAGCCTTCCCCATTCACCTGCGTGCTAAGTGTAGTGTGTGCAGACTAATCATAGTGAGGAATGATTCCTAGGTTGAGTGACAATTGAACCTAAGGTTAAATTAGATTCCAAGCTCTTATCCTGTTAGATTCTTCACTTTGGATTTTAATAGGAACCAAACTCAACTCATTACCTTTGCAAAAATGCATCCACACGACACACACCACTCTATATCTTAACTCTATATGCCACAAATTTCCAAACACTCATTATACCAACATTCAACATGCAAATTTCCATAGATGTCAACCTTCAATATCAAAATTTTCCTACCCCCAACCCACCTCAACATTATCCTTAATGTGAATATAAAGTAATGAAAAGTTAAGGAAACACATCAAAACAAGCTAGGATGTTCTTGATCAAAACACATCAAACCAATCCTCTCTATTTGTGTTAACAACCTTGGTTAGGATGTTCTTGATCTCCCTATTGGCCAACTCTACTTGACCATTTGTTTGGTGTTGATATGGAGAGGCAACCTTATGTGTAATTCCATATTTCTTCATGAGGGTCTTAACAGGTTTATTGCAAAAATGGGTACTTCTATCACTAATAATGGCACAAGGAAAACCTAATCTAGCAAACACATGCTCTTTCTAGAACTTTAACACAATCATATGGTCGTTGACTCTAGTTGGTATGGCTTCAACACACTTAGTCAAGTATTCTATACATCAACAAGTATATATTGGTAGCCAAAAGATAGGGGAAAAGGCCTTAGAAAGTTAATACCCCATAAGTAAAAAATCCTTACTACCAAGATGTTGCTCAAAGGTATCATGTCCCTCCTTGAAACACTCCCTAGCATTTGGCAACGATAGCAAGCCCTACAATGATTGTGAGCATCCTTAAAGATTGTCTAATAAAACCCTCATTGAAAGATTTTAGCCTCCATTTTCTTAGAAGAGAAATGTTCCCCCACAAGCTTCCTCATGGCAAAAGGTAAGCACACTAGGAATTTCCTCTTCTAGTAAACACCATCTAAGGATTTGGTATGGCCAATATTTGAAAAGATATGAATCATCCCAATAAAAATTTCTAACTTTTAAGAAAAGCCTTTTCCTATCTTGAGCATTCTAATCTCAAGGCATTTCTTATATATATGTATGTATATTATAAAACAAAATGTGATGAAATATACTGAAATTATTTTTCATCATGATTAGTATAACTTGGAAGCTTTTCTTTTAAAAATAAAGTGTTTTCCAAAGTTTCTTAGATTAGTACTTAAATTTTTTTAGAGAAAATAACAAGTTTGGTGGTTTGGTGAACATAGCAATTAAAAAGTTCTTATAATTTGGACCCAGACCATTAGCAAATTGCAACACCTTATCAAGATCTTTGATGGATTTCTTAATGGTAGCAAGATTATCACAAATAGACTTGAAGTCCCTCAAGTAATTTTCTATCCCTTTCATAGTTGTGAAAGGTGCGCTTAGGCTCCGGGCAGTGCAACACTACCCTCCGGCGCCTCGCCTGAAGGTAGGCGACACCCCTTCACGAAGTCGCTGCTCAGGCGCGCAAGGCGCTCGCCTCGGGCAAGGTGCAATGATTCATGCCCAATTGGTGTCTCAGCTGATTCATGTTCAGCTGGTGCTCCTTGATTGAGGAAGTAATCAACAAAATTTATTACCTATAACACCATACACTAGGGTAGCAAAGAAAAAGCTACTATAGTATAGTGGCTCTAGGGTCATTCACTGGGAATGATTAACAAGCAATCAATGATACCAATTCCAAGTGAATTGGTCTTGTTTCATTTCATGGTTAGCTTAAGAAGTAAAACACAAACTTTGATTGGTAAAAGTTGAGACTTAAACTAACTAACTTAACAGAAGTTTGGAATAATTTAGGAAGAAAAGCATTCCTTGGAGATTTAGGTTCACTGGGGTGGTTCCTCATGCAAAAGACACGGCTTTGGTCAGATGGTTCATTTCCTCGCATTAGAGATTCAACATATAGTCAATTCTCTAACCGGTGATGTACAGAGACTCCTTCAATTAGATTTCACTTTAATTCTCTCACTGATACAACTTGCAATGGTTTAAGCCTCTCACTAAGCCTTAACCATTCAAGGTGATCTTTAACCTTGGATTACCCGTCAAAAGCTCGCAAGAGATAACTAATGGATGCCTCCTAGGAGTCCAAAAGCTTACCAAGTGTTGGCTATTCTAGAAAATCCTACCCTGAAGTCACCTCCCAGAGGCTCGCAAGGGGTAAACTAGTGCATTTCCATGGTTGGAAATCACTTGCCTTACCAAGTGTTGGCCCAGGTAACTCCAAGGTGTTTTAAGTTAACTAAAAACATAGAAATCACTAAAGGATTTCACTTCCTCTTCATTACTAGCTAAAACCACAAAGCTTTGCATTCTTGCATTTGGAACCTTCCTCGACAACCTTAGCTCCAAGGAATTAGAGATTTAGTTACTCATTCTTTGGGGAAAACTCCTCAGAGAATTCATAACTTAGAAATAAAATGAAAATACAAAGTGAGAAGGTAAGGTAGTAGAAAGAAAAAGACCTTTACTTGCTTACCCAAACGGTTACAGAAGGAACTCCTCTCTGAGAACAAGCTCCCGAGAGGTATATATATCAACATAATATAAAACTAATTGTTACAAAGATATTTAGTCTTTTTACTAACTTAAAAACTAAGGAATCATGTAATTGGTGGTTTACAAGGAGTATTTTGGGATTTAGACAACAAAAATATAATGGAAAATATCTCCCAATGTCGGTAGCAAACTTCGGGAGGCTTCAGGAACCATTTTGCAGGAGAAAAATGGTGTCTGCGAGATTTCGCAGACACCCAAGAGGGCTGCGAAATTATTTCGCAACATCGAGCTATCTTCACAAGGCTGCGAAGTTGGCTTCCACCTTGAGGTTCCCAGCTCCCTTCTCTCGGCATGGTTCATGCATCGTCAGAAGGAGAAACACCTTACTGTACAAAAATGCTGCGAAATCACTTCGCAACAAAAGGGTGATTTCGCAGCACTTTGCAAAATGCTTCCTTCAGCTCGGAGTGATTGGATTGTAATGGCTGCAACTTCTTCGTTTCAACTCCGAATTGAACACCGTTTGAAGCATTGGATTATTGACTTCCTGAGCTTTGAAATGGTATATAGCATGCATCATTTGGACTTCAGAAAGTGCTCTAAAAGTGGCTGCTACGACTGTCATCAAGAATAGGCTTCATGGCAGATTCTCTTTGCTTTTTCTCCTTGCAATCCGGATTCACTCTTGGCAAATGACTTCTAAGCTTTGCCCAAGATTCCTCATAGCTCTCCTCAGTCTTGACTTGCTTTGGTGATCAAAATACTAACAAAAACACCAAAACTTACACAAAGTGATCAAAATTGCTTTAAAGGATCCTTAACATGCCAATTGAGTTAAAAGACCTAAACTACTACTCAAAAGTGTTTAAAAGGATTAATTACAGGCTATCAAATAGCACTTTTTGAGTAGTAATCACTCCCCCCAACCGACATATTGCTAGTCCCTTAGCAATATAGGAGAGAAAAATAAAAATAAATAGCAAACTAATCTAAAATTTACAACATCATGTTGAAAGGAAATAATTCTCAAGTGGCATGATGATCTAATTCTCACATGAATCATTAAAGAAATACAAACCCAAATCTCAACAAGAGTCATAACACCTATGCTAAACACTGTCAATCAAGGGAGTGTATTATGCAAATTAAAGTTTTAAAATCATTTCCACTTTCTAAGAATCAAACTTTAATCTTCCACAAAAATCTATGTGTATTGGTTCCTTAGGTTCCGAGAATAATATGCTAAACTAGTCTCTCTCCCCAACCTATCTCTTTTCAACACTTTAGCAAACTGACCAAAATCAATAAGAAAAGCACACTTTCATCATTTTTTTTTTTTTTTTTCAAGGTAGCTTTATGGGGTACTCTTTCTGACTTGTCCATGTAATGGGGGTCCATCGATGACTCCCAACCAATTAAGGTTTAGGGCACCAAGCTTTAAGGATCTTTCAACCACTAACTCCTCGGATTTTTCCCCGGACTTTTAAGAATGAATTTCTAATACCCAAGCATCTACCATATGCTAGCTCTACCTATTCACCCTTGTAACGAGCATTGAGGTCGGTGACTCCCAACCAATTAAGGCTTAGGGCACCAGGCTTTAAAGGCTTTCACCATATGCCCCTCAGACCTTGCTCGGGTTTCAAGGCAAGCAAACAACTTTCTTTATTTCAAAGGCTCATTGGCCTTTTGCAGGGTGTTTCAATTTTTATCAAATGAGGTCAAATATACCAAGTCCCAAAATTGTCCTAAGTCAAGAGGGAAATAGCTTTTCATCTTATAATCAGAAACTAATGTGCACAGTGTGTGAATAGCTTAAAGTGGAAGAACTAAATTCAATTTCAATAGAAGTTTCAACAATTGAACCACTTTAGTAAGCATAATCCATACTCTAAGTCAAGTGAAAAACAACAGTTATATTTCTCTTGGTTTAATTTGAAAATTTTTCCTCAAAATTCATGGAGAAAAGAGTAACAAGAGTAAAAAGTAAAAACTACAACTAATTAATCAATATAATTGCAATACCAAAAATATTTAAACTACTTCCTTCCTCATACCCCCCAACCGAACTGAGCATTGTCCTCAATGTGATTTGAGTGACTGTAATAAAAGGGAGGAAGTGGTACCTCCTTGCTGATATCAAATTCGAATATTGATTGGGGAAAACCACATGTTTAAAAAAGAATAGAAAATGTGAGAAAAGGAAATAAGGAGAACTTAATGCTAACTTTTAACAAGAAAAATTCAACTTGTATTACTTTCTGTTCATTCAAGTACAGTGCAAAAGACAAGTAACACAAGGAATCCCATATATAGTACCAAAATACTGGGACTTCATTTCAACTAAAAAAACAAAAATGCATAAAAACATAAACAGAAAATATATATAATGTCTGATGAGTGGGGTGATGCTGCTAGGCAGAAGGATCTGCCTCTTCAGTAGGTGGATCAGCTGGGGCTTCGGGCTCTGGAGGATGAGACTCTGAAGGCTGAGAGTGTGGCTCTGGAGGAGTAGAAATGGAGGGCTCTACAGCTTGTGGCAGATCGAAATGGACTTGAAGCTGCCTTAAGATGGCAGCTTGTTGAGCCTGAGAGGCTAACATCTGCTCTTGGCATGCTTTGATAGCTGCCATCTCCTGAGCAAGATTGCTTTGAGAAGCTGTAAGAGTCTCCAATGCACGGCACAACTCTCTATATTCAGATATAGGAATGGCCATCCTCGGCTCAGCTGATGTGGATGGCTGAGATGAATCAGGTACAGCTGGTGGAGCTCTAGGAATGGTAGGAGCAGCAACTGTTATACCCTCAGGTATACGTCTTGGGGAGGCTCTCCTTGCAGCTGGCTGAGGCTGCCCAGGCTGATCAATTTTGTAGGCCGTCATATTATTCCATTTATCAAGAGTGAAGGGCTCACGGCATATTCGCTTTCTCTCCAGCTGAGGCTCAGAGGGGTATCCCAGATGCTCCAAAATTTGGCATAGCAGCCTTGGGAAGAGGAGGGGAATACAATCTGCTCTCTGAAGCTTCTTCTTGTGAACCTTCTCTTCAAAATATAGAAGGGCTGCCATGATCAGATGATGAGGCCCAAAGAAAAATCCTTCTGACATCTTGTAAAGAGCTTCCAGGAGAACTCCCCTTCTTTGGGTCCAATGCTCTTTGGTTGTCATGGACTGGTAGAAATCCGTGGCTATCCGAGGATAGAAAAAGTCTTTTGGAGCTAGCAGTTGCTCCATATGATATCTCCTCAGCAGCTGGAATGATTGGGCAAGCTCTGGCCTCACTCTGAATGCTGCTAAGTCGAAGCAAAGCTCGGAATGGAATGCCCGAGTTCGACAATCCAAGTTTCCCTCAATTGGGGGCTGAGGTAGCATTGGCCTCCTAATTACTTCTTCCAGAGCTGGTTCAACTTGAATTTGGGGCTCGGGAAGCGGCACTTGAGGCTCCTGAGATTTTTCTTGCAGCGCCGGAGATGGTACCTGCGATGGAACTAGCAGGGGACTTGGCGAGGGAACCGGAGACGGCACTGAAGTTTGAACCGGTGATGGAATTGGAGAATGCTCTGGAGATTGCTCAGTCAAATCGATGGGTTCTGAGCTCTCCACCCTGGGTTTCTTCTGCAATGGCCAACCGCCTGACCTGGTAAGGTATCGTCTTGCCGGCGGCTTTGGTGGCACGGGCTTCACCGGAAGAGGATTTGGCCTTGACGGCGAAGGTTCTGGAGCAGAACCTGGACTTGGCTCCTTTCGCAGACTCCTTTTGCGGTTCGAAGGAGATGAAGACTTAGCCCCTCGTGTTCGTGCCATTTTGGGCTATCGACTTTGGCCGGCGTTGCTGATCGGAGAAGGTGACCGGAGGCTCGAACGGCGTGGCTTGGTGAAGAAGAAGAACAGGTTGTGAAAATGGTGCTCTGATTTTTGAAACCCTTTTCGCAGCTCAAATGACCGGTATAAATAGGAAAAACGGAAGCCTAAGGGTCAGTTTAAGTTTCGCAACAAAACGCCAATTTCGCAGCAAAATACCATTTTCGCAGCAACTTCGCAGTGAGTTTCGCAGCTGCGAAATTGATGTTAATGTGCTGCGAAGTGGCACTCGTGTGCCAAATTTACTTTCGCAGCTGCGAAATACCCTCGCAGAGACTTCTACAGTGTTGCGGAATGGTTTGGCAACAAAATGCTCATTTCGCAGAGGTTTCCTTCACTCTGCGAAATTTCGCAGAGCTCTGTTTTTCCCCTGTTTATGCTCTGTTTTGGCTCTGATTTCGACCCGATTTTTTTTTCTTTCAATCTCCTTGAAATTTCTTCCACCTAGGATAATTCAAAACAATTAAAACACACCTAAAAACATGATTTAAGATAAAAAACTAAGATCAAAAGTATGGAAACAACTTGAAAATTTACAAAATTTACAAAAATTTTGGACTGTGGTAAACCACGTCCAGCAAACCCTTTTTCACTTAGACTTTTTGAGGCTCAAGGAGGTTGATTGCCTCCTTTTCTGATTTGAATGGCTCCATGAATGGCTTGAGACGATATCCATTGACTTTAAAGCTATCCTTGCCATTGGAATTCAATAATTCCACCACTCCATTGGACCATACTCGGTGAATAATGAACGGGCCAATCCACCTCGACTTGAGCTTCCCAGGAAAGATATGGAGTCTTGTGTCATACATCAAAACTCTTTGCCCTTCCTGAAATTCCTTGTTGGAGATGAGTTGGTCATGCCACTTCTTCATCCTCTGTTTTGCAACTTTGGAATTGATATAAGCATTATTTCTTAATTCCTCCATCTCATTAAGGTCTAGAAATCTCTTTTCTCCTGCCTTGATCAAGTCCATGTTCAGCTTCTTTATCGCCCACCAAGCTTTGTATTCAACTTCCACAGGGAGGTGGCATGCTTTACCATAGACAAGACGATAGGGAGACATCCCAAGAATAGTCTTATAAGCTGTTCTATATGCCCACAATGAATCATGAAGCCTAATAGACCAATCTTTTCTGTTGGAATTCACCACTTTCATCAATATGTTCTTTATTTCCCTGTTAGCTAGCTCAACTTGCCCGGAAGTCTGAGGATGATAAGGTGTGGCCACCTTATGCTTCACTCCATACTTGGATAACAGAGCTTCAAAAGGTTTGTTGCAAAAATGAGCACCTCCATCACTGATTATGGCTTTGGGCACCCCAAATCTTGAGAAAATGTTCTCTTTAAGAAACTTGAGAACCACCCTATGATCATTTTGCTTATAGGGGATTGCCTCAACCCATTTAGAAACATAATCTACCCCCACCAAGATGTAAGAATTACCAAAAGACATTGGGAAAGGTCCCATGAAGTCAATGCCCCATACATCAAATAATTCAACTATCAGAATGGGGTTCATAGGCATTTGATTTCTTTTTGTTAGCTTCCCAAGCCTTTGGCATCTATCACAATTTCTACACATGATGTGGGCATCTTTGAAAAGAGATGGCCAAGTAAACCCTGATTGTAATACCTTCATGGCTGTTTTCTGAGAGGTAAAGTGGCCTCCACATGCATTCTCATGACAATGAGATAGAATCCTTTGCTGCTCATCTTCAGGGACACACTTCCTAATAATCTGATCTGCACAATACTTAAAGAGAAAGGGCTCTTCCCAATAATAAGAATGAATTTTAGCAAAGAAGTGCTTCCTGTCCTGTGCATTCCACTCACTTGGAATTTCACCAGTTACTAAATAATTAGCAATATGAGCATACCAAGGAGTTTTCACTAGGAACATGAGTGATTCTTCAGGAAAATCATCATTGATAGGCAAGGGATGGGAATTATGTGCTATAACTAACCTTGACAAGTGGTCAGCTACCACATTCTCCACTCCTTTCTTATCTTTGATTTGAAAATCGAATTCTTGTAACAAAAGAATCCATCTAATCAACCTTGCTTTTGCATCTTGCTTTGTCAATAAATACTTCAAGGCTGAATGGTCAGTGAAGACAATGATGAAAGACCCCACTAAATAAGCTCGAAATTTGTCCAAAGCAAATACCACAGCTAACAATTCTTTCTCTGTAGTTGTGTAGTTCCTCTGAGCTTCATTTAGTGTTTTACTTGCATAGTCAATCACATAGGGCTTCCCATCTTCTCTTTGGCCAAGCACAGCTCCTATAGCAAAGTCACTAGCATCACACATCAATTCAAAAGGTAATTGCCAGTTAGGGGCTCTCACTATTGGAGTTGTTGTTAAAAATTTCTTCAGTTGATCAAAGCTATGCTGACATCTTTCATCCCATATAAACTTAGCATCCTTAGCTAACAGCTCACAAAGAGGTTTTGAAAGACTTGAAAAACCTTTTATAAACCTCCTATAGAACCCTGCATGGCCAAGGAACTGCCTTACTCCTTTTACAGTTGTTGGAGATGGTAATTTGGCAATAAGCTCCACCTTTGCTTTATCAACTTCAATGCCTTTTTCAGAGATGATATGGCCAAGGACAATTCCTTGACGTACCATAAAATGGCATTTTTCCCAGTTCAGCACCAAATCTTTTTCAATGCATCTATGAAGAACTGCTTCCAAATTAACCAAGCATTCCTCAAATGTACCTCCATATACGGTGATGTCATCCATGAAAACCTCCATAATTCTCTCCACCATATCACTGAAAATACTCAACATACATCTTTGAAATGTAGCAGGTGCATTGCATAAACCAAAAGGCATTCTTCTATAAGCAAATGTTCCAAATGGACATGTAAAAGTGGTCTTTTCCTGATCTGCCAAATCAATTTCAATCTGAAAATACCCTGAATACCCATCCAAGAAACAATAGAATGGATGTCCAGAGACTCTCTCCAACACTTGATCAATAAATGGCAATGGAAAATGATCCTTCCTGGTGACAGCATTCAGCTTTCTATAATCAATACACACCCTCCAACCTGAAGTGAGGCGTGTAGTAATTTCTTCCCCTTTTTCATTTTGGATCACTGTGATCCCTGACTTCTTTGGTACCACTTGAGTAGGACTCACCCAAGGGCTATCAGATATGGGGTAAATGATTCCTGCTTGAAGTAGCTTCAGCACCTCAGCTCGCACCACCTCTTGTAGATGAGGATTCAACCTTCTTTGAAATTGACGAATTGGCTTTGCTTCCTCCTCCATATATATATGATGAGTACAAACTAAAGGACTAATGCCTTTCAAATCAGATATTTGCCATCCTATTGCCTTCTTACACCTCCTGAGAACTTCCATTAAACAATTCTCTTGATGATTGGTCAACGATGAAGATATCACAACAGGACATTGATTATTTGCTTCAAGATATGTATATTTCAGCTCCACAGGTAAAGGCTTCAGATTGAGTTTTGGAATTTCTTTTTCAACAGCTGCCTCCTCTTCCTTATTGAACAAAGGTAGAATTCCTTCTATCTTTCTCCAACTTTGTAGAGTAGCAAGCCCAATAGGGGATTCAGAAAAACCTTCCTCAATATCCACAAGACTTTCATTGGACTTGTCTTGCATATGTTGATTGCAGTGCTCCTCTACCAAAGTATCAATTATACATAGCTCTTCTGGACCTTCTTCTTCTTCCGGAGTGATTTGCTTTTTAGACATATAGAAAATATTGAGATCCAGTGTCATGTTACCAAAAGTGAGTTGCATAAGCCCATTCCTGCAGTTGATGATTGCATTTGAAGTAGCAAGAAATGGCCTTCCAAGGATGATAGGAACTAAATTAGCTTCCTTTACAGTAGGATATGTATCAAGAACAATAAAATCTACTGGATAGTAGAAATTATCTACTTGAACCAATACATCCTCAATTACCCCTCTTGGAATTTTCACTGATCTATCTGCCAGAGATAAAGTGATTGTTGTTGGCTTCAACTCTCCAAGTCCCAATTGCTTGTAGACAGAGTATGGAAGCAAATTCACACTTGCTCCCAAATCTAGCAAGGCTTTCTCCACTACCTTTCCTCCAATCATGACTGAAATGGTAGGACTTCCAGGGTCTTTGTACTTCAAAGGAGACTTACATTGTAAGATTGCACTTACTTGCTCAGTCAAGAAGGCTTTCTTGTTTAAAGTCAACCCTCTTTTGATAGTACACAAGTCCTTTAGGAATTTTGCATACGTTAGAACTTGTTTGATCATATCCAACAGTGGAATATTAACTTTCACTTGCCTCAATACTTCAAGGATTTCAGCTGCATTTCTAATCCCCTTTTTCCCATGTAATGCTTGAGGAAAAGGTGGAGAAGTTGATTTCTTCAGCATTTCTTCCTTCAGAAGCTCCTTCTCTGGAATTGCATTCATTGTTGAATCAGAGTCCTTCTTTTCTTCACTGATCTTACCCTCTTTATCTTTCATTTCCTTCCCTTTCTTTATCTCTTCTTCTTTCTCAACATGTGGCTTGGGTGTTGGCTGCTCAATTTTTTTACCACTCCTTAGAGTGATCAAGGCTTTCACATCTTTCACCTGTGATGATTCTCCCTCTTGGCTTTCCACTTCATGGACACCTTTGGGATTTTGGTGAGGTTGAGAAGGAAATCTTCCCTTCTCTTGCAGTGTATTCAATTTTGTAAGCCTTGAAATTGAATATTGGATGTTATCAAACTTTTGGTTCATATCATTTTGCATTCCATCCATCCTTTTATTCAACATACTCTCCACTCTATCAATTCTTTGATCGAGTCGAGCATTAGTGGCTTCTTGCTTTTCAATAAAATCTCTCATTACCTTGTTGAGATTGGTTATTGCTTGTTCAATACTTGAAGATTGCTGAGATGGTGGATCCGGCTGTTGGTATTGAGTTGCTCTGGCTTTCCATGAGAAATTTGGATGATTCCTCCAACTTGAGTTGTAGGTATTTCCATATGGCGCATTGTTATTGGGCCTAAATTGTCCAACAGCATTTGCTTGATCTCTATACATTTCCCTTTCAACTGAAATTGCAGGGCACTCCTCCACCAAATGTTCAAATGATTGACAATTGGGACACAGCTTCACTTGCACTGGTGCTTCAGCAACAGCTTGCACTTCATGTATTATTTCAGCTCCAGCTCCTCCAATCTTCTTGTCATAGCTGCCAACTTTGCTTTCATATCATCATCCTCCTTTAAATTATACATCCCAGCCTTTGCATTGTAAGCATTCAACTGAGACTTCATCTTTCCCACTTCTCCTTTAGTTGGTTCATCTCATCCCCTTGAAACATCAGCTACATAGCTTAAGAAATCCATAGCTTCCTCTGGATTTTTGCTCATGAAATCTCCTCCACACATTGTCTCGAGGAGTTGCTTCATTGAGGAGGACATACCATCATAAAAATAACTCACCAATAGCCAAGTATCAAAGCCATGGTGAGGACAAGCATTTATAGCTTCCATGTATATTTCCCAACACTCATAGAATTTCTCATTCTCTTTAGCTGAGAAGTTTGAAATTTGCCTTTTCAAGCCATTTGTTCTATGAGTAGGAAAAAATTTCTTGAGGAATTCAGCTTGTAAATCAGTCCAAGAGCGGATACTCCTTGGCCTTAAAGAATTAAGCCAAATTTTGGCCTTATCCTTTAAAGTAAAAGGAAATAACTTAAGCCTCATCAAATCAATTGAAGCTCCTCCCTCTTGAAATGTATTACAAACTTCTTCAAATTCCTTGATGTGTGCATACGGATTCTCACTCTCCATCCCATGGAAAGTTGGTAGAAGTGGAACAAGATACGGTCTGATCACTAGCTGCTCTATAGGGGGCACTATACATGATGGTGCACTCATACGAGGTGGATGCATACGGTCCCTCATTGATCTGAATTCATTGAGATTGTCTTGACGACCTTGGTGACTATGCTGATCTTCAGGTGTAGCTTCCATGATATTCAAGATTACTTCCAATTCTTTTCTCTGAGGTGTATCACACTTAACAAGCCTTCCTCCACTGTCTCGTATCCACTTGGGCATACACAACTAGTATCTACCTGCAACTTAAATAAAAACAGAGGACAACAAGAAAAACAGAGCTACAACAACAAAATTAAACTAGGCTAAATTTTAAAAGATAAACTTAGATTGTAAATAAACAAAGAAAGAATGAAAATTAGTAAAGTGAAAGAAACTTTACCAACTTGTGATGGAAATCACAAGTGCTCAAAAATGGTATCAATATAAACTTGACACTCATTCCCCGGCAACAACGCCATTTGATTCATGCCCAATTGGTGTCTCAGCTGATTCGTGTTCAGCTGGTGCTCCTTGATTGAGGAAGTAATCAACAAAATTTATTACCTATAACACCATACACTAGGGTAGCAAAGAAAAAGCTACTATAGTATAGTGGCTCTAGAGTCGTTCACTGGGAATGATTAACAAGCAATCAATGATACCAATTCCAAGTGAATTGGTCTTGTTTCATTTCATGGTTAGCTTAAGAAGTAAAACACAAACTTTGATTGGTAAAAGTTGAGACTTAAACTAACTAACTTAACAGAAGTTTGGAATAATTTAGGAAGAAAAGCATTCCTTGGAGATTTAGGTTCACTGGGGTGGTTCCTCATGCAAAAGATACAGCTTTGGTCAGATGGTTCATTTCCTCGCATTAGAGATTCAACATATAGTCAATTCTCTAACCGGTGATGTACAGAGACTCCTTCAATTAGATTTCACTTTAATTCTCTCACTGATGCAACTTGCAATGGTTTAAGCCTCTCACTAAGCCTTAACCATTCAAGGTGATCTTTAACCTTGGATTACCCGTCAAAAGCTCGCAAGAGATAACTAATGGATACCTCCTAGGAGTCCAAAAGCTTACCAAGTGTTGGCTATTCTAGAAAATCCTACCCTGAAGTCACCTCCCAGAGGCTCGCAAGGGGTAAACTAGTGCATTTCCATGGTTGGAAATCACTTGCCTTACCAAGTGTTGGCCCAGGTAACTCCAAGGTGTTTTAAGTTAACTAAAAACATAGAAATCACTAAAGGATTTCACTTCCTCTTCATTACTAGCTAAAACCACAAAGCTTTGCATTCTTGCATTTGGAACCTTCCCCGGCAACCTTAGCTCCAAGGAATTAGAGGTTTAGTTACTCATTCTCTGGGGAAAACTCCTCAGAGAATTCATAACTTAGAAATAAAATGAAAATACAAAGTGAGAAGGTAAGGTAGTAGAAAGAAAAAGACCTTTACTTGCTTACCCAAACGGTTACAGAAGGAACTCCTCTCTGAGAACAGGCTCCCGAGAGGTATATATATCAACATAATATAAAACTAATTGTTACAAAGATATTTAGCCTTTTTACTAACTTAAAAACTAAGGAATCATGTAATTGGTGGTTTACAAGGAGTATTTTGGGATTTAGACAACAAAAATCTAATGGAAAATATCTCCCAATGTCGGTAGCAAACTTCGGGAGGCTTCAGGAACCATTTCGCAGGAGAAAAATGGTGTCTGCGAGATTTCGCAGACACCCAAGAGGGCTGCGAATTATTTCGCAACACCGAGCTATCTTCACAAGCTGCGAAGTTGGCTTCCACCTTGAGGTTCCCAGCTTCCTTCTCGCGGCATGGTTCGTGCATCGTCAGAAGGAGAAACACCTTACTGTACAAAAATGCTGCGAAATCACTTCGCAACAAAAGGGTGATTTCGCAGCACTTTGCAAAATGCTTCCTTCAGCTCGGAGTGATTGGATTGTAATGGCTGCAAATTCTTCGTTTCAACTCCGAATTGCACACTGTTTGAAGCATTGGATTGTTGACTTCCTGAGCTTTGAAATGGTATATAGCATGCATCATTTGGACTTCAGAAAGTGCTCCAAAAGTGGCTGCTACGACTGTCATCAAGAATAGGCTTCATGGCAGATTCTCTTTGCTTTTTCTCCTTGCAATCCGGATTCACTCTTGGCAAATGACTTCTAAGCTTTGCCCAAGATTCCTCATAGCTCTCCTCAGTCTTGACTTGCTTTGGTGATCAAAATACTAACAAAAACACCAAAACTTACACAAAGTGATCAAAATTGCTTTAAAGGATCCTTAACATGCCAATTGAGTTAAAAGACCTAAACTACTACTCAAAAGTGTTTAAAAGGATTAATTACAGGCTATCAAATAGCACTTTTTGAGTAGTAATCAGTGCAACGCGATCCACAGGTGCGCCTCAATCCCCTACCTTCTTCTTCTTCTTCTTCTTCTTCTTCTCCTTCTCTTTTTCTCCAACGTCGGGTTGCAGAGGGCAAAAAGAAGCCCTAATTTATTTTTTAGGACCAAAATGACTTTGTTTTGGCCCTTTTTATTTCAAAAAGAACAGGCCAAAACGACGCCATTTTGGCCCTGTTTTCCCTTTTAGCCCTCTTTTTTGGTTGTTTTCAACCTGACAATTCTTCCAAATTTTGCCCTAACTTCAATCGTGCAGTGGAGAAGTGAAGAAGACGAAGAAGATGAGGAAAAATAAATTAGGGTGCGCCTCACTTCACTAAAGCCCGCGCCTTAGGTGTGCCTTGCGTCTCAGGCTCCAGGACTACTTTGCGCCTTGGTGCGCCTTGAGCCTTTTAAAACTATGATCCCTTTTGAATGGTCACTTACAATCCTTTTAAATGGCCTTCTTTCTTAGCTATGATGGGAAGAAGTTGTTCTTCCAACACAATCCACAACCAATGAGCTGTTTTAGAGCCAAATACTAAACTTTGCATGTCTTCTTTCATTGTTTTGAGTAGACATGAAATGACTAGGCCATTATTTGTAGTCCGCGATTTATGAAGCGGGTTAGGACCTTTTCATCCTCTATTTCTTTAGCAAGTTTATCATTGTTTTCAAGATGATGATTAAAGGCCCATGATTGTGGCTCCTTTAGGGATAAGGAGGTTGACATTGTTTCAAGGCTTGTAGATGAATGCTCCAATACCATGATGATCTTGTGAAGGAAAAAGATAATTATCATTAACTAAGGAATACTAATTGTATATAAAGCAGAGCACAAAACAAGATATGTATGGTTGAATGCTTATTAATTGTATAATAATTGTTATTGACTTTTGACAACCTTCCTTGATACTACCACAATCTTTGTTTCCCAAACTCTACATTGATATCATTAAGATTGTGTGAAGTGAAATCAATCCAAATTTATTGAAAAGAAAAAGTTTTTAAATAATTAAATAATTGGAAAAAAAATAAGAATTTTTTTTTGAAAAGATAATTAAAAGAATTGAATAAAAATAAAAATGATTGTTGTCATTTCACTGTTACATCAATTTGAAAAGATAGCATGTGTTATATTTGGCATAGCTTTTCTCATGGTTCTATTCTAGGAGCTTGCAGTGAAGCTTTGAGTGACACAATAAATATCATTTTATGCCTCTTTTTTTTGGGCATTAGCATTGTATATATAACATACCTTTGGAGATGCTTTAAGTTTAAACTTAGCAATTTTTTTTAAATATTTTTCAAATTTATTTCTCTTTTTTCCTTCCATATGGAAAAACAAAAATTTTGAATTAATTTGTGTTATATTTAATTTTTTTGTTTTTCCATTTAAGAAAATTTAAATATTTATGCATTTTTTTTTTAGTACTTTTCAAGATGCTTATCAAAAATCAATTGAGGAAGTCAATAACATTAGATGGAAATGAGCAAGTGATCAAATTCGTGCAATTAAGTATTGTGAGAAGGAACTCATTCTCCTTATCCTTTCAATTAAAGTAGTAATATTGTGTCATGCCAAAAAAGGCAATTAGAAGAGTTAAGAATAAGAGTTAGGTATTAAATATTATCCCTTTATTCTCAAAAAGTTTGAGGGACAAAAATAGAAAAGAAAAAAAAATACACATATAAAAAGAGAAATTTATATATATAAAATTTATCTCTTATTCATTTGTTGAAAGTAAGTTGAAAAAATTATTATTATATATTACACATTTTCTTAGTTATGTTTGATTCCTAAAAAATTTAAGAAAATGAAAATATTTGGGGTAAAAGAGAAGGAAATGAACAAATAAGAAAAAAATTGTAATTTTTTTTATTTGTTATTTGATTGTTCATGAAAAAAAGAAAAAGAAATAGAGAATTAAATTCACAAGAAATACACTTTCCCCAAACTTTCGAATCTATTTTTAAGAAAAGTGGGGTGGGAATTCTCTTAATATTTTTCTTTTTTTTTTTCCTTTTATTTTTTTCTCTATATCCTTTACATAGCATAGAAAAATAAAAATATTATTTTCTTACATTTTTTAGGAACCAAACATAACTTAGATTTTTCCATAGTCTTTTAAGAAAAGTATTTTTGAACTTTTTTTTTATCATCTTTTCCTTATCCTCCATCCCGATTTCCTGTTTTTTCATTGTAAAAATAAGATAAATTAAATCTCTTTCAAGAATTTTTTTTTTTCCAAGCCAAACTTAACATTAAGATCCTCGAGAAAAGAAAAACACTAGGAATACAAGAGTTTTTTGTCTCCTTAAGCATGCCGAGAAGAAGGGAAAAAAAATAATAAAAGTCGTCTCCAGGTCTAAGTCTTTGTCTTGTAATAATGCTATCGGAAAAAAGAAATGAAGAAGGAAGGAAGGAAACTACAAAAGAGAGAAAAGTCTCGAGGTCTTGGGGTCATCAGCTAGCCTTTGTTTACAAATGGATGGGAAAGAAACAAAGAAAAGAAAAAGTCGAAAAAGTCTCATAAATTTGCCTTCTTGGCAACTGGAAATGTGGGAAAGAAATAAAAACACACTCGAAAAAATGAAAAATAATTTACATTTATATTTTAATGTCATGAGAAAACTTAGATAATATTTATTATATTTCATCTTCTTCTTAATTTTTGATTGCAAATTAACCAAAAGTAGATAATATAATAATCCTTTTTTTATCCTCCTCCAACTTTATTCAAGAGGGTAGATGACTGAAATTAAAATCAAAGTTGTACATCTCTAATTTGCTATGTTTTGTCACGCGCGTGATATGTTCAAATTCAACGAGAATTAGCTCAAGATGATGTGTCAAAATCAAGTGTAATTTCTTTTCTTTTTTCTTTTTTTGCAAAAAATGCAACGAACTCATTAGAAAATTTAAGTAATTGAATTGAATTCATTAGTTAAACAAAATTCACAAAGGTGAAAGAATTTTTAGGATCTGTTTGGAAATTATTTTTTATAATAGTTTTTTGTTTTACAAAATAAAAAAAAAACACAAAAAACATGTTTAACGACAAAAAATTGTTTTCTGATTTCTATTCTTAAAAATAGAAAATAGAAAACAAGTTGTGTTAAAAAATATATATTTTAATTGTTTTAAAATACATTTAATTGTTTAAAAAAATATATTTGTACGGTAATTCTTAAAAATAGTTATATTTATTTTTAAAATGAAATTCTATTTGAAAATACAATTCTAAAAGCATCTTTTCTATGCAAGATTGTCTTAAAAAAATGAAATTTATTTTCAAAATGATCTTATTCTCGTGTTTGTGTTATTCTCATAATATCCTAAAAAAGAATAAAACAAGAAACTTATTCTAAAAATTTATCTTGCAAACAAATTCTTAAAAACTTAGCCTTAGTAAAAAAAAAAAAGTTTCTAACATATTTTTAATGTTGAAGAAAAAGCTGTTTTGAATACTAATTTCTATTATTAGTTCATTATGTGGCGGGTACCAACAAAAATTAACCTTAAAATAAATCATTTTAAATTTTATATAATTATTATTTTTAAATAATTTTTTACTCTCCAAAACAAAACAAATATATATATGACAACAAGAAAACAAAAAATACTTTTTTATTCTTAAAAATAAAAAAATGATGTTTTAAAAAAATATATTTTATTATTTTTATTTGTTCTCTAAATACATTTTTTTTAAAATAATTATATAAATATGAAGAATGATTAAATATAAAGATAAATAAGTGTTATTTTTAAAATACATTTAAAAATATAAAGAACATGTTACAAATATTTCAATTCTCAAATACACTTTTATTTTACAAAATATCATATAGTAGTTTTCAATAATTATTTTTTTTTAAAAAGTCTCAAACGAGACTTTTGTTTTTACAAACCATCATACAATCACTTTCCTTTTTTTAAAAAAAAATAGAAAATTAATTTTAAAAACAGTTGTTAAACTGACCTTTTTTTTTCTTTTGTTTATTTTCTTGTTCTTTCCATTTTTACCGGTATTTATTTTTCCATTAATTTTCTCATAGACTTTCCAAGATCCATGGCCCTTTTACCTTTTACCTTTTAGTTCAAGCATTAGGGAGGATTTTTTTTTTTTGTATAAAATTAAACAAAAGAGTCTTTTGGCTTTAAAGATGTGAATTGGGTTGAAGTGGAGGCTCTTCTCGCAGCCCCATCCAGGGAGGCTGCGAACATGACTTGACTTAAATTATTTTGACGGAGGCTGATAGAAGGAATGCCAACAATCGGATCAACGAGCAATTGTTTATTGCATAATTTTGATTAATTCCATGACCGGTGTCTCAGATTAAGTCATTGGTTAAGTGCTTATTTTATTTGTAATTACTACTTAAGTGCATTATTTTATTGGTAATCCAACATTGTGTAGTTTTGACTTACACAACTTTTTCCAACTTGAAGCCTGCGGTTACCATTTTTAGAAAGAGTTGTATCTATTTTGTATTCGTTTAACAATCCACAAGCATCTCCAAAACCTTTAACACATTTTTTTAGTGGTGTTTTCGAAAACACTTAATAATATTTTACAATTGTTTTTAAAAATTATTTTATATATATAAAATAAAAGTCTAATTGAAAGCTTAAAACATTCTCAACTTGTCTATTGTATATTAAAATATTTTTTTAAAATAATTTTATTAGCAATGCTTATTTTAATATTCATTATACCTGGATACTTATTTTTTTAAATAATTATTAGAGAATAAGCGAAAAATACTAAAAATAACTAAAAGATGTTATTAGAAAATAACTTATTTGCTTAAAAAAAACACAGCTAAAAATAATTAAAAGATATTCTCTAAAAATATCTTATTTTATATTTTTTTAAAATAAAAAGCTTTTTTTTTTATTGTCCAATATGTTTTTTTTTAAAAAAAACAAAAAACAAAATATTGTTTTTATAATAGTTAACATATGGACCCTAAGGATTTGATTAGGAATTGTTTTCAAAAATAGTTCCTAAAAATGGTTTTTGAAAACAATTTTTTATAATATTTTGTAGAATATAAATTTATTTGTGAACTTGAAATGATTTTAACATGTCTTTTATAGTTTTAAAAATAATTTTATATGTAGTGTTTTACTTTAATCATTCTTCATATTTAAATAATTAGTTTTCAAAATAGTCATAAAAAAGTGAAAATAATTAAAATATGCCCTTTGAAAATATAATTTTTGTTTTTTAGAATAGAAAACTATTTTCTAATTGCTAAACATTTTTTTTTCTATTTTTTGTTTTAGAGAACAAAAAAACTGTTTTAAAAAATAGTTGCCCAACAAACCTAAGGTTCTATTTGAAAAATATAGTTATCAATTGTCTTAAAGAATAAAATAAATAAAAGTCATATATCAAAAATATTATTT
Source organism: Vitis vinifera (assembly GCF_030704535.1). Taxonomy (NCBI): domain Eukaryota; kingdom Viridiplantae; phylum Streptophyta; class Magnoliopsida; order Vitales; family Vitaceae; genus Vitis; species Vitis vinifera. Next base: position 22,242,368 of record NC_081813.1, on the reverse strand, counting down.
TAGGCTTATTATGCATTTATATATAACTTAAAACTTTTAAGCATGCATTCTACGGATGGTCAACATAGGCTAGCGAACGAGACTACTATGTTAGGGCATTTCATGGAGATTGTGCTCTACTATAATTAGACTGAGGATATAGTTGTGGTAGGTTTAGGTTGAAATATTGTTGTAGTAGGTGGTGGTTGGGGTGGTGTTAGTTCCATTAATATTGACTTTGTATCTACAAATAACATGACAATTAAGGTAAAGCACATAGGAGATTACCAATATTATAGCAATAGTGGATTATAATATTGGATCTCTCTCTATCTCTCTCCCCCCCTCCCCCGCAACCCCCTCGTCCTCTCTCTCTCCCTCCCCCCTCCCTCCCTCCCTTCCTCTTTCTCTTCCCCTCTCTTCCTCTTTATTGTGTAAATTCAGATGAATCGAGTAGGCTAGCTAACCATTGAATCCAACCAAATTCTCTATCAAACATTTTCTTGAAGACTTGATCAATCTTAATTAAAAACACTTTAAAGATTATCAATCAAACCACATAAAAAAAACCACCAGTACAAAAATGGATAACCAAAAAAGAAATCACAGATCAACAACCTATCCCCTTTAGGGAAGATCAAATACTTGCTCTACAAACTACAGTCCAATACTATCTCCCCATCCCATTTCCCCAAACACAGCCTAGTAATCACTTTCTTTCCTTTCCTGCCTTCAGTTTTGGCTCCATGCAACATACAGAACATATACAACAGTAGGCAAATAAAACAGCAGAGCAACAGAAACCACAGTAATCAATGTCCCCGCTGCAATCCATGACGAAGGGCTCCCACAAGACAACTTCCCTAACCGAACCTCAATGAGATGAATCATCGAAAGCAGTAAAAACAAGCAGCCAACAACCGATCCCAGCGCGGCCAACGTCAACATAACGCATCGAAGAACCCGGCAAAACTTGCTCTTGAACTCATCCTTGAAGATATTAATATGCATCTTGAGTGTCTTGGCCACCAGGCTTGATAGGAGGAAGAAACTGAACGACACAACCTCGTATATCACCAGCCTCCTCTTGATGCTGGTACCCGCCTGACATTCTGCCCTATCGTCGAGGCTCTCTTCGTCAGGCGAGGAGTAGGCTAAGCCGATGAAGACAGCAATTGTGAAGAGAGAGTTCACATTCACAAGGTCATCTAGGCCTCTTTCATATAGGGAAATGGAAGACATTGCCTTTGCTCTGCATGTACAGTAGTTGAAACTTCCTTGCAAGGCAATCGATCAAGCCAGTGTTGGCATATATATATATAGAGGAAGAGAGGCTAATCCTTATCCTCCATGGGCCATATACAGGCTGGTGATGGCTCCTTTTCTTGGCTGCTTGTGTATGAATTATATACTTACTTTAATTGGGGATTGAAGAGATTCAAGTATAATGAATTCCCATTTGCAGATTGTGGGCCACAGCTCTAGACATCTATTCACATGGCCTTAATTGTGAAACTCCATAGAAAACACCCAAAAAATGTTGTTTGATATAGAAAAAAGCGAGTGACTTGATAGAGACAAAAGTAGGAAAAAAAAAATTCTCTCCAAGAATTTTTTTTTTTTAATATGGATTTTCTCATCAAAATATAATGGCATAATACATTGATATTACAAATCAATATCATTATAAGATAATAATTTATCAATATCATTAGCATTTTTGGTTGCAAGAGCTATTGGGGTGGATTTTGATATAGTTAAGACCCATTTGTATTGGTTTCTAAGAGTTTTTTTTTTTTTTTTTAAGGATTAATTAATTAAAAAGGATAAAAAGTTTCCAAATTTGTGAAACTAACCTCTCCCTTTTTTTTAATTTGAAGTGTAACCCAATTTTGACATAAATATCTTTCCATATTTCTATTATTTACATGTATATTTTAAAAGAAATAATTATTTTTGTAAGAAAAAAGGAGGACATTTTTGTCCAAAATGTGTATTTTTTAGGTTGAAAAAAAGTGAATGGTTAATTTTACAAAGTGGTGATGATTTTATCCATTTTAATCGAACAATCTTTTTTTGTTTTAAAGTTTAATAAGAACACTTTTATACCTATTTGAGTAATTTTGCTAAAAGAGTTTAACTGAAAAATAGATCTTAGAAATATATTGTTTTTTGTCAAATTTTTCTTTTGGTTAATACAATAATTTATTTCATGTTGAATAAAAATTTTATAATGCTAATTTTGTTATTTGAAAATTATGATTTCGGTTTCGACTTTTAGGTAAAACCTCATAAATAATAATAATTCTTATATGGGCCTATTTGTCTTTTATATTATTAATTAGGTTATTGTCAAAATGGAAATTTGAAATGGTTGGAATAATTAATTGTAACTTGTTTTAAGCAAATGATTTCAACAATGACAATGAATGAAATTTTACTCCCGTTCAACATTGGCAACTAGAAAAATGTTATAGTCTACATTTTATTGCTTGTGTACCATGTCATTGATTTCAACCTTGTTAACAATGAAATCTATAATTTTTATTTCAACAAGCCAAGTAAGGCCCTAAGTTCAAATGGAAGTTCCGTGGGACAAAGGGTAAACGGCTAAAAAATTTATGAAAATATCTTTTCCTCAAGAACAAATCATGTTGATTGAATCCTATACCTACCATGCCTTATTCTTAACAAAAAAAAAGACATGAAAATTCAAACTCAAAGTATAACTTACGAAAGTAAATTTTTTTTTTTTTTTTTTTTAAGAATAAGGAAATAAAAAATAAATAAAATTAGAAAATAACCTTATTCATTCTTTGGAGAGATTATTTGTTTTGAACATTTTTATTTTGAATTAATTTGGTTAAAAAAGTAAAATAATTTCATATTTGTGAATTTAAATTATTTCATGTTTTTGTCTAAAGAGTAACCCATTTTGACATAAATATCCTTGATTATTTCAAGTATTTATATGTAGATTTAAAAGAAATTGATATTTTTACAAGAAGGATGAAGGATTAGATTTCCAAATTTGGGTTTTCAATAGCCCTTTTAATCAAATAACCTTTTTATTTTTCTTTATTTCCTTCTAAAAAAATCATTTTCCTCTAATTTTTGCTACCTAGCAGTCTCTCTCTGATCTTTTCCCGTGAAGTCCCTCAAGCTCTCTCCCCAGCGTCTATTTCATGAATACCTCTTTGTTTCCAACTCAATCTTTCTCTACTTTGTTTCTAGTTTGGTCTTCTTCTCATAGTCACAACTTTTTGTTGGTTTCTTACTTAGCACTACGAGTTCATCAATCTCGTAATTATAATAGTTCATTTAATAGTTCTATTCTTAACAGTACTTTGTAACATAACTCATTTAATTTGTTGAAAATTACAATAGTTTTACCCTCAACACCTTTTGGTAGTACAGGAACTGATGGAATTTTGGAATAAATGTAGGTGAAGGCATTTGTGAAATAAGGTTACACGAAGGGATCTCGAGTCAATCCATAATTAAAATTTAAAATTAGACATAATGGATGTATCCTTCTTATGAATGAAATTTAACGATAGTTAAGTATGAAAAATCTTCGTCTCAGTAAGGTAAAACCCAAAGGGGGTGAATTGATGGAAATTAGAAATTTAAAACAAGAGTAAAATTTTTTAACTCAAAATCACCCATTAAAGGAATCTAAACAAATTTAAATCAATTGAATCTTGTATGATTAAAAAAAAAAAAAAAAATCCAATGCAAACACAATCACACAAGAGACAAACAATTTTACATATAAAAAAGAAAAAAAAAACCCACACTAATTGTGGACATAAAAAATCATGAGATTTAATACATCTAATCTAATAATCCATTATATGAGATCAAGATGCATAAATTTACTTGACAGCTTTATCCTAAAGATTTACTCTCCAATACCTATATCATCGTCCATGTCCATGACACACTGATGCTCAAGTGGACTCACCTCAACCTTTGAGGGGATGCAAGTCCTTCCAACAACCCAAAATTTAATGGGTGAATTCTTATTGAGTTTGAGAATGATAGGGCAAGTTGGAGTTGATTCAAGTTGGAGTTGATTCTCTTAAAACGTCCAACCCAAAAACATATTTAAGTGCCGAGGGTTGGAAATAGAATTTATATATATATATATATATATATATATATATATATATCAACTTTCTAAAAATTAATTAAGAAAATAATTTTTTTTAAAAATAAAAATTTAACTTTCCAAAAATTAATTAAAAACTAATTTTATTTTAAAAAATAAACTATCAATTTTTCAAAATTATTTTTAAAAAATATTTTTAAAAATTCTCAAAAAAAAAAAATATCAATTTTCTAAAAATTAATTAAAGAATTTTCTTTAAATAAAAAATAAAATCTCAAAGTTGTCAAAAATTAATTAAGATGTTTTAGCTGAATTTAAAACTTCCAATCTAATCCTACCTTATAAAAAAATTAACTTATCGTTAACAAACTTTTCAAACTTACTATGACAATCTAGTTGAATAAACAGTAACCTCAAATATTTAATAAGAAGTAAGTTACTGTCTATAAAGATTTTTATGTCACAATGAAAATAAACAAAATTGTCAATACATAAAAGTGACATAACAAATTACTAATTGATATATATTTCTTTTTGTAAAGAATATTATTATTCAATATTTTCTATATTGAAATGTCATTATAATATTATATTTACTTATAAAATAAGGAAAGTTATTAGGAATATATTTATAAAAACATCCAATATCATGAGATATAGAGATGTAGGGTCTATAATGAAGAGGTAGGGATGAGAGAAAGAGTGGATAACAGCCTATGGATCAATGATTCACAATCCAAGGTGCCAATACAAAATATAGGATATTTCAAGACTCAATAGTGGTATTTGGTTTTTACTCTCTATTTTTTTTTCTATGGTATATTTAAATGATTCTCTCTTACTCATGAATGTAAGGCATGGTTGATCAAATCATATTTAAATGTCATGTTCTTTTATATGGTTGGTTTAAATATTAACATTGAAGCTTTTGTTGATACAACAAACTTGTATTAAAACTTAGGTTGTTAGATTTGGAATGACAACAAAGTTCAAGGTTAAAATGTTTGATAGAAAAAACACTTTCAGTACTTTATAACATGTTAATATGTGTGCCTTGTTGTTTTAATAGGGGTTGTCAAAAGCACTAAAAGTAAAGAGACTTTGCCAACAATGATGTATGATGAAGAGAAAGATGAACTCATGGAGAAAGCGCACAATACTATTTTATTGTACTTAGGTAATAAGGTATTTCATAAGGTTGTAAAAAACGATACAACTGTCAAGTTATGGTTAAAATTAACAAATTTGTATATAATGAAGTCTTTAACAAATCATTTTTATTTAGAGAAGCAATTGTTTCACTCTCGATATAAAAAGGAGTTGAAATAATACCCATTTATTTGTTCAACTAACCGGCTCCCTCAAAAGACAATAAAATGACCTATGTAGGGTAAAAATGTCCCCTTCTTTTTGTTCCCTCCAACATAGTGTTTTTCCTTATTTTCACCTCAAATTTTTTTTTTTTCACTTTATTCTCTTTAATTTCTTAACAAAAAAAGAAAAAAAAAATTTGAGCTCTCACTATTCCTTTATTTTTATCTCACTTTTTTTTCACTTTATTCTCTTATCTTAACAACAAAAAAAAAAAATGAACTCTCAATATTCTTTCCTCTAATTTGTGTTAATGAACATAAAAAGGATTTAAGAAATGTAAACAACTAACGTTATTTTTTTCTCTAGATTCTTTCTTTCTTTTCTTTTTTTTTCCCCCTTTTTCCTCAATGATAAATAAATCTAAATTTGAATTTCACCATTATCAACAAAGAAAAAAACAAGATTCTTCACTATTAGCTATGAAAGAATTTAAAGAGTTAAGGGAGGCGAATAATTAGTCAAAAAAGAGTTGAAAAGCTTTATCCTTCTAAACTAAAATCGTTTTTTCCATCAAAAGTTTCAATCTCAAACTTTGTTGTCATTCTAGGTCTAATAACTTGTACTCTAATACCAGTTTGTTGTGTCAACAAAAGTTTTAATACAAATAATGTTATATAAAAAACACAAAGATAAAATAATGCACACAAATTTGTATAAGATTTTAATGTGGTTTAACCAACCATACCTACATTCATAAATGAAAGAGAATCAGTTCACTATATTATAAAAAAAAAAATAACAAATGATAGAATTAGATACAAATATTGGATTCTCGAAATATTTCATATTTTCTCACTTCTTGTATTTAGATCCTCAACCATGAGCATCTCATATTTTTTCACTATTTGTGTTTAGATCCTCAACCATGAGTATCTTCGCTTAATTAGGTGTTTCTCATTCTTCCTTACATTTTTATCCAATAGTATAATTTTTATATGCAGATTTCCATCTTATAATTTTTCTCATCATGATCTAAAATATTTATAAACATATTCCTAATAACTTTTCTTCTTCTACAAAGGAATCTAATATTGCAATAACATATCACTCAAAAAATATTCTACACAATATTCTTTATAAAAACGAATCTAAGAATTTGAGACACTCTCTAATCTTATTGTATTGAAACCATTTAATTTGTATTTTTCTTATTATTTTTTTCCTCATATGATTCTCTTTTATTCTATTTTCATTCTAATTTATTTTTAACTTTTCAAGATTTGAATATGGCCTTATAATACAATTTTCAACTCCCCATTATTATGATGTGGTCGAGCAACCTTCCATCACAACTCGTGCAAATATTATCTACTTTGAATTATGTCCTTACAATTTTAGAACTCATCTACACATACAAAATGAGTCACAACTAAGTGTCAAAAACTTCTCCCAAGGTTAGATGAGCTGCCCCAATATTTTTGTCCTAATTTAGATGCCAATTTCTAGTAAAATAGAATTTTAATTAATGCAAGTGTTTGATTATGCAATAAAACCACTTCTCAATATTCTCTCCATAAAATGCCTTTAAACCATTTTCCTTCTCTTTCTCCTCTCTAACTCTTGAATTTAACCATCAATTTAGTAGATATGTTTATAATTCTTAAATCTTGTTTGCAAGAGTTTTTCAAACGTTAAACCTACCTTTGATTAAAAAAAAATGGAGGAAAAATAAAAGAGAAAAATAGAAATAAAAATTTAAATTAATAAATTATTTTTATATATTACCACAAATTCATTTTATTTATTTTAATTTTTCTATATAAAATTTTTAGGGTTTTCTTTATAATTGTTTTCAAAAATAGTTTTCTATTATTTTAAAAAAAAATAGGAAAACATATTTGGTAACAAAAAAAAATGTTTTATATTTCTTGTTTTCACTTATTTTCTAAGGATTATTTTAAAAAATAATTATACAAATATATAGAATAATAAAAATAAATAAAACACTAAATATAAAATTTATTTTTAGAATATATTTAAAAATATTGAAAACAAGTTATAAATATTTTAAGTTTTCAAACAAAATTTTATTTTACAAAAATTAGAGAACAATTTTTAAAATCTGTTTTTAAAAATAGTTACAAAATTTATCTTTAATTTTTCTATATAAAAATTAAATAATTTGAAAATGTACAGATTTTTAACTCATTTTAATTATATGCTATTTTACGTTATTTTTTAATAAAATCAAAGTGAGAAAATTACTTTTGTTGATATGAGAGAAATCCCCGATTTTTTCTGGACAGTGTACAGATTTGAAAAAGTCATGGCCCGGAGCCTCTGCAGACGTCCGTCATTTTTGGGTAAAAATTGGAGCCATGCTCTGAAATTGCAGCGGACCCCAGCTGCATGTCGAAATCAGGAGTCATTGCCTAGAAGGATAACGTGGGCCGAGTGGACACAGCACCACCCAGATAGTCTTCTTCCCCCAGAGGTCTTCAGCTCTTGTCCACAAGAAATGTGGAGACAGGAAGTCAAGAAAGGTAGGGAGAGGACTCAGACAAAGTTGACTAGTGTAGGAGTGATTTGGTCAAAGTATTCTCTTCTTATCTAACGGTCTAGTTTTCATTGGTACGTGCATCCGACGGCTCGTGAAGATGCTTAGACCAAGTTAATATATGGACAAATTAAGTCATTTCTTAGAAATATTTGTGCCAAAGGATGAGATAATACCCATATCCCAAAAAAAAAAAATGACTTTTATTTATTGAAAATTGGACAACCTTATTTTTGACATTTTTATCCCTAAATTTTTATATAAAAAATGTTTGATTTAAAAATTTATTAAAGGGTATTTTTGTCAAATAAAGATGATGGTCATTCTTTTGAATATTCATTTATTTTGTCCTTTTTAATCAAATAACTATTTAATTTAAATAATTACTTAATTTATAATTTATATAGGTTTTAAAATTTGAGGTAGTACATGTAATTCTTTCGATTTATGTAGGTTTTAAAATTTGACATAATTTAAATAAGTATTTAATTTAGTTTCTACAAAATTATATGCTATGCAGTTTTTTAAAATTATTTTTATTTTTATACTTTCTTTAAATATTAATTAGTTTTATAAATTAAAAACATATTTTTTTAAATATTGTAACTTCATTAATATGTAATTTAAATTATTGTAATTTTAAAATATGTAGAATTTATAAGTTTTGTTTAAATGTCGATTAGAAGATGTTAAGGTTGCAACTTAATCGATTGAGGCGAGTTGGTGGTTAATTAGAGTGCAATTCAACTCAATCTCAAATTTGATGTACTTAACCCAAATTTATTTTTTTAAGCTCAAGATGAGCTAGAATTGATTAGATTATAGTCAAGTTGATAGGGTTATATAATTCAAAATTCACTCATAATATTTTTAAAAATTTTGTATATATTTATACAAAAATTTAAATAGTAAATTGAGTAATATTTCAAAATAGTAAAAATAAATAAATAAATTTATACAATTTTCTAATAAAATGAAAAAGTATATGATGTAATTATAATTTATTTTTAAAATATATATATATATATAAAACAAATGTTATTTATAGGATAATAAAAATTATAAATATTATAAAAATATTAAATCGGGTTCAAGTTTGAGTTGTTTGAATTTAATTTGTATTGAAAGACTTAATTCAAGCTTAACTTGAGTATTAAAGATGATTACCCAAGCATTCCCAACCCATTTAACTTACTTTGCCCCGTTATATAAAGACTAAATAATTTAAAATTATGTAAATTTCTAATTAATTTTAATTATATTTAATTTAATTTTATATTTTTCTTAGGTTATATTTGGTTCTCCGAAAATACTAGTAAAAGAAAAAAAATATATTAAGAAAAATAATTTTCTCATGTTTGGTTTTAATATGGAAAATACAAAAGAAAATAAATAATTAGAAATTTATACATTTTTAAATTATTTAATCTTTATATAAAAAAGAAAAAATACGTTAAATGGATTTAAAGTGGCATATAAAATAATTTATTAATTTTAAATCTATTTTTTTATTTTCCTTCACTTTTTCTTTCCTTTCATTTTTCCTCTCTATTTTTTTTTCTTACATTTTCCCTCACACTTTCCAATAACCAAACATAGCCTTAATGAAATCAAACATGAGAAAACCATCTTCTTTAAGATTTTTTTTATTTCCTTAATACTTTCCGAGAACCAAACATAGTCTTAAATTTTTCAAAAACCAAACAAAAATAAACCTATGATTTTCCTCAAACCCTATGTCATAAGTATTGATGAAAATATTGGTAATCACGAATATATCGGTAACTTGATTTTACAGATATATTGAATATATCGGAGAAATATCAGCAGATATTTTGAAGAAAAAAAATTTGGTAGGCCAAAAATTGATCAAAACTCATGGAAATGTAAAAAAAAAAAAAAACTTATAGCTATGTAATTAAAAGTATCATAGACAATTTAAAGTTGTTTTTGTTGAAGAATTTGATATATGTATGATATGATTTGCGATATTAGATGTAATTATATCATGTCAGTCGATATGAAATGTGAATTTTGTAATAGTACACTCATTATGAAGCTTCATAAAAGACCTGATTTTATTAAATATCAATAATTTGTACATATTACATTGCAATGACCCTTTAGTACCAAAATGAGGACTGATGTGGTTCAATGGAATTGGTAGATAAAGGAACCTCGTCTTGCTGTTGGAGACAATATTGGCACCAACTCATTAAGCCTTGATAATATTGGTTAAAAATTCTAACATGACATGCATATATCTCTTGAGTCTTGCCCACTCCCTCTACATGGATAGGATACTCGAGATTGACCCATGTGCTCATGTTAAATCCTCTTTGCATTTGATATGGAACTTGGTATGACGTTTGTGCAGCAGAGGGGTAGCTCGGCATACCATACTCTTCATCAATTGAACTTGAAGGTTCACCATAACCCATCACATAAGGAGAGTAAACATTAGCATCATTCGAGGAGTCACTAAATTGAGTTCCTATACTCATAGATTCAAAACTCCCTAAAAGTAACTCCTCGTTATATAGAGTTATCGTTCATTTTCTTCCTTTCTATGCTTTCCAATAGCTCCTATACTTGGACCAACTCTTCTAAAGGCATGGTCTTCATCTTGTGTGCAATCAATACGTGAAATCATTTTCACAGGTGAATTGACTCATTGGATATTGACTTTGTTGGCATTCCCCAATATCTTCTCATGCGTTATCACTTCCATCATCAGTTTCACTTCTTGAACCATCGTAACCAAAAGCAAAAGTACCAACAACACTAGGTCTACTACTTTGGCCAATACTTATGGAATCAACCTCTTGGTGGGAATTCAATGCCCCTTGAAATGAATCCTCGGTATCTTTGCTAAAACTTTCACTGTGAACTTCTTTGGACAACACACATTCAACATCAACTCCAAATTCTCGAGCATGAGCAGCAATGGATCAGGATTACCATCTTCATCATCTCGATGTATAGGTTTGACCCATTGGAATAATTGATTCTCTTCTTTTTCACCCACCTCGGTTGAAATGTCAAGAAGATCAAGGTAATCTTTCTCAGCAACTCGATCATTTTCTGCCTCCATATCCTGTAACTTTAGCTTCATATTGTAATAATAGAAAACGAATTGTTGCAGTTGAGAGTAAGCCAAATGATTGCGTTGCTTTGTGTGGATTAGAGCAAACATGCTCCAATTTCTCTCACAGTAGAAGATGACGCAATTTGTGGGAGAACTTTAATGGCCAAATTTCTCAATATAGGTGTTTGGTTCCCATACATGAACTACCATTCAGCTGCAAGGGAATTCATAATTATATAAATATTTATGTGATGAATTTACAATAATGATTATCACATTTTTTTATATTAAGAAATAGTACTCACCGAACACCATGGTTGACCTTGATGCAACCGCCACTCGATCATCAAATCCTCTATTTACATCTCGAAAAAGGACAAGCTATGTATTCATAATTTAATTTGTTAATATCATATTTGTTAGTAAATGTTCAAATAAAATGATGAATGGAATAAGAGATTTGAGTAAAATAAGAGTTTCTTATTTACTTCATTTCCAAATTGACCAATCGATTCAACATTTGAGTCTAATTTAGCAAATACGTCATGAATTGCTTGAATTAAATCTGGATCACTACCAACTCCACGCCTATATTGAAACCTTGGATTCAAGAAGTATGCTACAATAAAATTATGTGAATTTAGTATTATGCAAAAGAAAATGAAATAAAATCAAAGTAACAATTGATGAAAATTAAGTACCTGCTACATGAAGTGAATGATTTAATGTTTTCTCCCAACTATCTTTGAGTATTTTGAAGATCCAATCGCCAACTTGTTGACGAATGAGATTTTCTTTCATCACTTGCATAAGCTTGTACACAAATGTCATTGTTGGAACAACATCTAAATCCATGATTCGAAGCACCATATATAATGGCTCAAAGTATGAAACCTGTTTCACTCTATCCCAATATAGATGATCAAACATTAGTTTCTCTATATCTCGTCCAATGTTTATCCGACTAAGCTTGTGTAGTGCCCATTCATCACTCATAAACAATTTCTTCAAATCAACCCTTTTTTTAAGAAGACTTTCAAGAGCAATATAGTTTGTAGAAAACCTTGTAGCTCCCTATTAAACAATGTCTCCACCACAATACTTTCTCATTTCTGCAAATAACCGATCATGATTGTAAATGAAGTTAGTTATCTTGCGGGCATTGCGTATCACCTCTGCAACACTAGGTCTTTTCCCAATGTCTTCAAACATTAAGTCGATGCAGTGTGTCGGACATGAGGTCCAATATAAGTTACACTTCTTCATCAACAGCTTCCCTGCTTTCACGAACATCGACCCGTTATCTATGACAATTTGGACCACATTATCTACCCTGACTTATTTGATAACATTCTTCAAATAGCTTGTATATGTATTTGTGGTCTTTGATATTGTTGGATGCATTGACTGACTTAAGGAACACCGTACTCGCTTTTGAATAGACCATGAAATTAATTATGCTTAATCTCGTGGGCCTGTCCATCCATCTGACATTATGGTGCAACCATATGTCTTCCATTTTTCTCTTTGTTGATTCACATAAGCTTCCATATCTTTGTACTCCATTTCCAAGTACTTATTCTTTATTTCATATGGAGATGGAGGTTCAATTCCCATTCCTACAAATCATATGTAAAAAATATTTAAAACATGACACAAAAGACTACACCTACTCAAGGTATGAACAATATAAAATTTGAAAACTTAAAAATTACCTGCTTGTTGTGCACCAATAATCATATTCTTGAAGTGGTGAGAGTTTGCTTTATTGGGCGCAACGCTATCATAAATGAAGAATTTGTTTATTAAGCATCCCATCGTTTCTTTAATTGAACCACCCTTTAATATATATATATATATATATATATATATATATTGTCTTTGATATTGTCTTCCATCGTTTCTTTACTTTATAAGACTTGTAGAGTGAGGGTGCAATAGGCGATGATGGGTCTGAATGTCGCATACTTTGAGATTTTCACATTGTCAGTGCACCACTAAGGCGTGATGACTCCCCTGTTTTATGCTTGCTTCCTACAAGAGTTTCATATTGTTGTCATTCCCATTCCATTGCCTTTGATGCACAAACCGCTTCTCAATAAGCATCCCGCTCATCTAGGTTCATATCTGCTGGATACATGTACACTTCTTCACCTTCATCTTCATCATCATCCTCGTCCATGACATGTGTATGCCTAGCCCCCATAGTGCCACGTAATTGATCTCTGATATCTTCAATATGTGCAATTTTCTTTTATTTTGCTTTACTTTTTTCATGTAACATATCTCGTATCTCTTCTTTCACTTCGGGTGGCATTGAAATACACTTTTTGGTATTGTTATTCGAGTCTCTATGTACTAAATAATACTTGAATCGACTAATGCCTCCATTCTTCTTCACCCCACAAAAATTACAAATTATCCCATTTTGGTTTCCCTCTAATGGTGAACAATACTTCCAAGCTAAATTTCGACTGAACGTACCACTCCCACCACCTCCACCTCTACCTCCACTTCCACTTCCACTTCTACTAGCCATTGCAAATCTATTGAATATATACTATTTCATTACAATTGAATAAGAATTTTAATTAAACAAGTAACTAAAAATAAACTTATTGCAAATCTAGTAATTATGTCAATCAAACTTATTGCAAATGTACTAATTAATTACAATTGAAAAGAAAAAAAATTAAAGAAATTGGGAACGTACTAATATTGTTAATTAAGTTAATAAATTAACTAAGCTAAATTAATTTGATAAAAATCTACTAATTCATTCAAGAGTTAAAAAAATGTACTAATTAATTACGATTGAAAAGAAAAGAAAAACAATTGAAGAAATTGGGAAGCTACTAATATTGTTAATTAAGTTAATAAATTAACTAAGTTAAATTAATTCCATGAAAATCTACTAATTCATTCAAGAGTTAAAAAATGTACTAATTAATTACGATTGAAAAGAACAAAAAATTGAAGAAATTGGGAAGTTACTAATATTGTTAATTAAGTTAATAAATTAACTAAGCTAAATTAGTTCCTTGAAAATCTACTAATTCATTCAAGAGTTAAAAAATGTACTAATTAATTCAAATGTACTAATTAATTACGATTGAAAATATAAAAAAAAAATTGAAGAAATTGGAAAGCTACTAATATTGTTAATTAAGTTAATAAATTAACTAAGCTAAATTAATTCTATGAAAATCTATTAATTCATTCAAGATTTAAAAAATGTACTAATTAATTCAAATGTACTAATTAATTACAAATTAAAAGGAAAAAAAACATTGATGTACTAATTAACGACAATTGAAAAGAAAATAAATAAAATTGAAGAATTAAATAATATACTAATTAATTACACTTCAATACAAAAATAATTAAAATTTAAAACAAATATAACTTAAAAACAAAATGAGTAACCTTGGGAGCAATGAGAGATTAAATATGAAATGTGGATGAAATTGGTGAAAAATGAGCTATTTATATAAGAAAAAAAAAAAGTTGGGCCAAAATAGCTGTTGGAATCTCATTTACCGTTGAAAAACAAAATTGGCCGTTGGATCAAAATTTGAGCGAAATTTGACCATTGGATCATCACATAGCCGTTGGGGTTCAATTCTGGTCGTTGGATCACATCCAACTTCAATTTGGACCATCAGATGCACATGAAATTGACTGTTGGAGCTCGGAACAAATTTGGACCGTCAGATCAACGTAGGGAAGCTAGGAGTTGTCAGATCAGTAGAGGTGGAGGGCGTCGATTTTTTCAAAAAATCGACGAAATAAACCGAAATATAAACTGATATTTCTCTTATTTTCCTCCGATTTTTGGCGAAATTTTTGGACATTTCTTCCGTCGACATTTTGCCCCCCTCTTTCGTTTCGACGCTAGAAACACGAAATTTCGGTGAAAAAAATCGACATTTTCAACCATGGCCATAAGTACATATTTATTTAATTAAAATATTTTAGATTTCAATAATTGTTTTTATTTTTAATAAAAATATTGTAAAATACGGTCCCCGACTATAAAATTTGGTTACACCATAGAAATAATGCTACTATTCCAAACCATTAGCAGTGTTAAAAGTAGAAATTAAACGCTATAACCCAAAAAACTTGAAGCAAAAAATTCAAGCTCACTACCAATACTTTTAAACCTTAATTTTCTCCAACTTCATGTTGCAAGTACCTAAAGAAGGATTTTGTCTCTTAACCAATTTTGAATTGTTGGCCCATAATTATAGATAAGTAATAATCTTAATTTTTTGGTTCATTGAACAATGTGAAGACTTCATTTTAGCCATTATGCATGAATTTTTTTATAAAACTATCTATTACGAAATAACAAGAATAGGCAATAAGAAAAATAGAATGAGAACACACAGATTTATGTGAAAACCCTAAACGGAAAAAACCATGAATAAAGGAGAAGAAGATCCATTGTTAAAAGATTGGTACAAGAGGGAAGAGTTGTGAGTGGTTGTAAATCATCATAACCCTAAAACTAAACATTATCATCATTTTCATATATATATATATATATATATATATACACATGTGTGTGTGTATATATACGAGAGTAATTAACAAAATAAGTCCATACTGTGGGGACAAGCTTCGCACCCCCAACGGGATTAGAGGTGGTAGCGGAAAAATTAAGTCGAAAAATTTCATAATTTTAACTTCATCACATATGTCGCACCGCAAGCTTTTTGGATTGAACCATAAAGAATTCGAGTCACCAAACTCTAACACTATCAATCCAAAAAATTTTGCATGACTAGTATGTAAAAAATGGAGTTCGCATAATTTATACAAAAAATTATCATGACAGGAATATATATTATGAATTTTGAACCCGCTAATCGTAAGGCAATTTGAGATTTATCTTATTCATCTTGTCATGCTTATACAATGTCCCTTTTGTGACTCATAAGTTCATGGGTGGCTGAATTCTATATATTTTCATTGGATATAGTTTTGATATCATCAATCATGACCCATATAAATATTATTCATTTTTTTAGTCAATTGGCTCAAAAAATAAAATAAAATAACGCTTAGAAAATGCAATCTTTAACATTTAAAAACTTAGTACTTGTTATTTATTAAGTTGATTTTTAAGTTAAATTATACTTAAGTTATTAACTTACAACTTATTACTTAAAATATTAACGTTATTTAATAAAATTAATTTAAACATATTTTAAATAATCAAATTGACATATTTATCCTTATAAATTGAGTAATAGTATAGGTGGTAAAGTAGTAAAAGAGATCATGAAAGTAATTAAGACAAATGGGGGGTAAAAATGTAAAATAAATATGTGGAATTAAGAATAAGTTAATTGATTTTACTTATTACTTAAAGTTATTTTTTACTTTAAGTCATATTATTAAGTTATTTTATCAAATATACTTAATTTAATTACTTAATGACTTAAATTAAAAGTGTTTGGTGTTGATTCTAAAAAGTGTTTTTAGTCTTTCTAACACTAAGAAATTTTTATTTTTCAAGTATTAGAAAGATTAAAAATACTTCCTAAAATTACTATCAAACACACTCTAAGTTAATAAGTAACTTTAAGTTATTAAGTTAGTTTATCACACCCATTTATGAGGTGTTTAATAAAACTTAATAATTATTATTTAATAACTTAAATTCACTTTAAGTTAAATTAGACTTAAGTTGTTGACTTAAAACTTATTACTTAATTTTTACTCTAAGTATTAAAGTTGTTTAATAAAATTTATTTTAAATCATTAAATTGACATATTTATCCTTATAAATTGTAATTAGGGTAAAAAATGTTGAGTAACAATGATGGTTGTAAAGTGACAAAAGAAATCGTATAAATAATTAATGCAAATGATGATAAAAATATAAAATAAAGATGTGAATTTAAGAATAAGTTAATTATTTGTATTTATTACATAAACTTGTTTTTCACTTTAAGTTATTCTATCAAACATACTTAATTTACTTAATGACTTAAATTAAGTTATTAAGTTGGTTTACCAAACACCCACTTAGAATTTCACTTGTTCCCTAGTAAAATAGATGCTTATATACTTGAAAATTTTAAGAAAAAGATAAGGGAGACAAGAAATAACATAAAACAAAGAATATTCTCTTGCTATAAAATTTGTTGGTGAGGCTTGTGGAACACATGAGAGTGCTAGGTTGCAGAGAAGAGTGAGCGTTACACTTATATTCTAACATGTTCAAATTCATTTAACTTATTTTAACTCTTTTATATAAAAATTAAATAATTTAAAAATATATAAATTTCTAATTAATTTTAATTATGTTTGATTTTCTTTTATATTTCTTATGGTAAAACCAATTATGAAAAATTTATTTTTCTAAACATTTTTTTCTTTCCTCAATATTTTCCCAAACCAAATATTGCCATAAAAAATTTAGAAAACCATGACTTCATAACTACTTAATTACAAATAAATTTTAATAACATGAGAACTTGTTCTCTCATTTAATATATGCTTATAAAGAAATTAAAGCAGATTTCTTCCTATATTTGCTATTGTTAATTGTGTTCACCTCATTTCGGTTTTTACTTTTTATTTTTTAAAAATAGAAAATAATTATAATTTCTATATAAAATATAAAAATACATCTTACATCCTTACACTTTTTAAATTTTCAAAATTTGAGGTGGTAAATTTTTTTTGAATTTCTTAATTTAAGCCATCATTCTTTTTTTCTCCATGAACACAAATTATAAATTAAGCACAAAATAAAAAAAAATCTAAAATTACTTACACTACATTATATATGGTACAAAATCTTTATGATTGTCATGTATACATAATGTTGAAGAACATAATCTTTTAAATTTTAACTTAAGATCTTGAGTCTAATAATTCAAATCTCAATTTATATTATCATTTCAAAAATATCTTCCATTTCATATCCAAATTTAAACCCAACCCTTGACCCAAGAAATTCAGAAAATTCAAAGTCAAGTAGAGAAAAAAAAAAAAAAAAAAACACTTCAATTTTAATTGAGTTTGGTAATACCGTCCCCACAACCACCGCCTTCTTTTTGCTCTCTTCTGCTTCGTCTTCTTCTTCTTGTTCTGCTTCTTCTTCTCTCCATCTCCCGTTTCAAGTCATTTAAACGGGGGAGAGAAACATAGATCGGTCCACTCTAAACGGCGTCGTTTTATATTGAAACTGTGTCGTTTTCAAATCTGTGGGGCGGTGTCGTTTAAGGTCTGGTCGTGGTGAGATCCGATGGCGAGAGCCAGATCGTCGGCGAGCAGATGGAGGTATTGCAATCCATCGTACTATCTGAAGCGGCCGAAGCGTCTGGCCCTTCTGTTCATCGCCTTCGTCTGCGTCAGTTTCTTGGTCTGGGATCGTCAGACTCTGGTCAGAGAACAGGAGGTAAATCGTTTTTTTTTTTTTTTTTTTTTTTTTTTCTTTCCAATTTTTATGGGTTGTTTGGTTGACGAGGAAATGGATTAATTTTTTTGATAGATTATGGTATAACTAATCGGATGGTTCATTTATTTATTTGGGTGGGACTAGAGATTTGATTCAGCTATTATATTTTTCTCCCTTGGAATTGTTTGAGCCATGATCCGTTGCTGGGAAGATGGAGGAAAATTTTGGAAATGCCAATACACGTAAACAGATTTTTAATTTTTTAATTTTTTGGGAAATGAATTAAAATGCAAAGCGTAACATTAAGGATTTAATCTTGTTTAATTTTTTTTTTCTGGGAAAATCATTTGTGCAATACTGAGTGGCTAACAAAATGTACGGAAATTTGGGAAACCTTAAAATAAAGAATTGGATTTTTTTCCCTCTTTATTATTATTATTTTTTTGGTGGGGGGAAATGAAACAATTCAAAGCGTAAGATTGAGGATTTCTGGCTGCTTTTGTTGTTGTTGTTGTTGTTAAGCTGTTTGGGTGCGACGTTTTATTCCTGAGAAAATGTAGGAAAATTTGGGAAACCTCAGCATAAGTGATCGCATTTTTTTTGGGAATTAAAACAATGACAGCTTAAGATTTGGAATTTTGTGTGTGCTTTCTCTTTCTTGCAAAGGGTAGTGTAATTAATCCTACTTTTTTTGTTTTTGATCTTTTCTTTGGCATTTGTATGAATGCAAAGAGTGTGATAGAGGATTTTTTTTTTATTTTTTTATTTTTTTAAATTTTATATTTTTATAAGTCATTTGTGCAATTTTTTTTGGTTGCTGAGACAATATAGCAAAATTCATGACCTGCAATGTATTTGACCAGATTTTTTTTTTCCTAATTATTATTATTATTATTATTTATCTTTTTGAGGAACTGAGACACTGAAAAGGATGAGATTCAGGATTTCAGGGATTGTTTTGCTGTTGTTGTGCCAAAAAAAAGGGTTAGATTTACTAATTCTAATTTTATTCTAGTAAGATTTGTTGTTTGGGATTTTGAGCTTGACCATCACATTTTAGATTTGATTTTTGGTTTTGGACAATATAATTCTGTTTAGTAGTTAATATAAGCGTGTGTATTGTGGTTGGATTTTTCTATTACTAATGAAAACCAGGTACAATTTTGCAGAAAAAATTTAGGAATTAAAAGACTTGAAATTTAGAAGTGCCGTATGGTGAAGATTCTGAACATGCTGCAGATTCTGAACATGCTGCTGTCTTAGTTCATTGAGATGATTAAGTTTAATTTAGATAGTCTGTATGGAACCTTATCTGTTACTGCTTTATGAGATTGTGGTTGGTTTTATGGCGATAAAGATATGGGGAAAGTTCATGAAGTAGTACCTGTTTGTTTTTCCTATGCATAAATCATGAGTGATTTTTCTATTCAACTTTGCATTAGAAGAAGATTTTTAGTTTGTCACAGTTGTAAATTTACTTGCTAGAAGTACCCAAAGTAATTGTACTCTGATACGATGATATTCTCTGCATGTGAAGAGACAAAACACCATGTTTTTTTTTCCAATTACAAGTGGCAGGAGAGACTTGAACCTAAGATCTCTGGTTGTAATACCATGTTTGACTACCGACTGTTGTAAAAAATTAAGTTGTTAATATATGGGCCCTTACATATATCAAGCTACCAATCCAAAATTCATCATGCTATTAAGAAGTAATTAGCACCCTTTTTTACAGTTCCTGTTTATATTTACCAGAGCTTTTCACCAAACTTGGGAGATTAGTTAAGACATCAGTTTGACTCTGGGGAATAGGAAGAGAATCAATATTAGATGGGCAAAGAGCACTAGTAGAAGGAAGATTGTAGTGGGATAGTTCTTGAAAAAGGTGGATGCATGGGAAATTGAAGGTCTTCAATCTGTTGAAGCTTATTCTTCAATGAATTGGCATTTATTGGGTTCAATTTGATTCTATATATATTTGTCCTGTTTGAAGAAAGAAAGGATCTCAGGTAGTCAATCCTCATTCTTAGTAAGAATTCTTGTGGTTCCAAAGGATCAACTATAGGAGAGCCTGGAAAATAGAGCTTTCCTTTTTTGGTAATTGGTCACTGCAATCCCCTCTGTGAGAAGGCACCTCTTCTTACAAAGTTATGTGTTTGTTTTGTTGAATTCCTTAGAATGAGGTCATACTCTCATGTATTCTTTACCCACCTATCTATTTTGGTTTCAGGTAGAAGTATCGCTATGTTCAAGGTCCAATATAAGCTCCTGTCGTGGGAAAAGCAAAAACAGTTTGAAATGGAGAACAGTTGGGAAGAGATGAAACCAAGAAGATTGAAGAGATAAACTATAGGAAGGTTGGGCTCACCTTACTTAGTGAAACAGAGACATGGGTGGAATGAATGCAAATTTTAAGAAAATAATGCTACCGAAAGGCCATGGGAACAGAAAATTGAAGTAAGAAATGTTAATTGCAAGAAGTACAGAAATTTAGGGAAGAAGAGATTAGGTGTATGGGAAAGATGTAGCAAGAAATTTGTTGGTTGGGCCCTTGGAATATTCCAAGAGGTGCAAGGATGTCTTCACTAGAAAAAAGAAGAAAACCATGTTCTAACCAATAAAAGATAATCATGAGACAATTTTTCTCAACTTGGAAATTTTCATCTTTAGAATATGTGAATTTTAAAGAGGGAGGTGGTGGCTGATGGCTGTCTAGCCTAATTTCTTTCTAAATCCAAACTCCTTGGTATATGTGTAAATTGGATTGCAAGAAATTCTCAAAATGAAGACATTCCTAATATACTTGTGCAAGATTATATTTATAAATTGGATTGCTAGAAATTCCCTAAATGGAGGCAACCCTTATATACTGGCATGAGAAGGAAAACAAATCTTAAAAACCTCAATCGTATCACCTATTTGTATGGTCTTGGGCAATTGGAGTTAGAGCTGAAATTTTGTTTGTTAGCTATTTATTTATATGCTCAGGAAGATTTTGGATAGGAGGTGCTCTTGTGCTTGGAATTCCTGGACCTATCAGCCTTAACCCAAGGCTAGTGAGCTGGCGGTGTTTCCATTTATTTTGATCTTTGAGTTATCCTTGTATTTCACTATACCTAGGTTGTGCCTTTGTTTGTTAGGGACTTACTGATTTATTGTTTGTAACATATTTTTAGAAGTTTCTAATTTATTGTTCTATAAACTATTGTAAAAATAGATGTCTTAATAAGTAATTTAATTTTTATGATGTAACAAATGAACTTTATTTTCATTCCAGTCATTTGCTATTGCTAAATTCTATTTTGAAGTTTCTGATATGATTACACCTGGATCAACCTGATACTGAGTCGGAGATGCTATGAGGATTTGGATGCAGAGAAGAGAGGAGAAAAAAGAATAAAAGACAATAGAAGAGAGATGGAAAGGGTGTAAATCCTTTCCCAACTTACATTTTTATATTTGAAAGTCACACAATAGTACCATTGACAATGCCTCAGTTTACCGCAAAAATACTTTGTGCTTATTTTCATCGGTTTGTAATGAAGTTCTCGTATCATAATTGGTGATTTTTGGTAAGTTTGGATTTTTTTTTCTATTTTTTTTAATGGGCAAATAAAAGGTTGTATTGGGGATCCTAGCAAACAGAAGGGGCGCAACCCCAGTACACCAGGCCTCTTACCCCCTAAAATAGCAAATTAGTCTTCTGTAATTAACTGTTTCCATATGAATTTTAAGTAATGAGTATCTTCACCCAGGTAAAAATTTATGCTGAAAACTGAAGCTTGCTATTTCAATTTGAGGGACAATTGCTTCTCCAGTTGCGTTTATTTAAAGAATTTTGTGTGGATTTTGCAGATTGAGGTTGCCAGCCTAAAAGCAGAATTGACCCATTTGCAAGATTTGGTAAGAAATTTAAAATGCTTGTTCTTTGGTTGTCATCCAGCTTCAACCATTAGAATATGCTTAGCAGTTCATGCCATGGTTGTTTTCTTTTTTGGTTTTTTTCATTTTTGGAGTACTATACCATCATTTACAAATTAGAAAATTTCTAGGCTATATGTTTCCCACTGTGAATTCAATAAAAATTTTCGCCAACTCAAAATATTCAGACAAATTTTATTACTTAAACAGGAGTAATGATGCATATTAAGTAGGTTCCTGTGGAAAAAAATAACATAACTAAATATCCAAGTTCCCCAACTGATATTTTCTCCAATTTCCTAGAAAACAGTTAAAGAGTTTTTTTGCCTCCATGTAGCTGGTTCTCATTGATTTAGGTTCTCTGTCAGCTGACTTGTCATCACTTTTCTCTGTTTTTGAGACCATTGGTATTACATTACGTGTGTATGTGTAGACTGAATGTGTGGTTATATTGGCAGCTGGATGAATTGAAGAGTATTGGAGGAAATGCCGGTGGTGTCAGTGGCAGAAATGGTAAATCCTCCAAGAAAAGTACTGTTCCAGATGACCCCATAGACATTCAGCGAAGAGAGAAAGTAAAAGATGCTATGCTTCATGCATGGAGTTCATATGAGAAGTATGCGTGGGGACAAGATGAACTTCAGGTTTCATTGATGTGTTTTTTATTTTTAGTTTTTTGATTTGTTTCGTTTTGTATTGTCTTCTTCTTCTTCTTCTTCTTCTTCTACTACTACTACTACTACTACTACTTCTCTTTCTGTTTTGGTTGTTTGAATAGGATCAAATGGTGAATCTTTCTAAATTATTTCGTCACACATATTTTATATCTACGTAGCTGTTGTACTTATGTCCAATGCCCCACTAAGCAATGCAAAAGATGGTATAATCATAATTTTGAATATGAGAAAACTCTTTGCTACATTGTTTCCTATATTTTGTAGTTTTAGTACAAATATGTTCAATCTCTCTATTAATCAAAGATGGTTGGCATATTAGAATAGAAGTAATACTATATTTTTATAGACAACTCTGACAAATGCGTCACCAAAAGCTTGTAAAAGACTTCAATCTTAAATCACTGAAGGACAATGATGGGAAGGAAACTATACATGTAAGGTTCACCTGTTACATGATCCCAAATTCATTTCTTTCCATTGAACTCTCAAATAATCAAATTACATTAAGAGTAATTAAATTTCAGTTTTGCTACTAGATGTCTAGGATTTTATGGACATTCCTAGATTTGTGGCATTTGTATTTCCATAGTGTTTATGATGTTGTTTCATTTTATCCAAGTTCTACAACTAACATGCAATTGTTTTTTCCTTAACAGCCACAATCCAAGAATGGTGTCAATAGTTTTGGAGGTCTTGGAGCAACATTAATAGATTCTCTTGATACATTATATATAATGGGACTAGATGAGCAGTTCCAAAGAGCTAGAGAGTGAGTTTTAGCTTTCTATTGTCGTCTGTCTCAATTACTTGGATTTTATCTCTTTTTATGCAGCAGTTGCATTGTTTTACTTTTTCTCTCATAGTACCAGAAATAGCATTAAGGGGCTTCCATAGTTTACTAAGGTCACTGTTTGGAAGGGCTCCTCTCTCTTCTCTCTCTTTTCATTTGTTGGAATCCTGTTGTCTTTATTTTAGATTTTTTTTTCTTGATTTTTATTAATTACTACCCTTCTCTCTAATTAATTCTATTTGCTTTCCTCCAAAAGAATGATTTCTAGTCCTTGTTTACCTATTTCAATTGTTTACTCCTCTATCTCTCTCTCTCTGAAGATCTTAAATTACAACTTTTTTCCTTAGCACATTAAATACATGCCTATGGTATTTCATGTTTTGTAGTTTTGGTAATTCAATTTCCTGCTTAATACTAATGTGCTATTCATGGCAGGTGGGTTGCAAACTCATTGGATTTCAACAAGAATTATGAGGCTAGTGTTTTTGAGACGACCATAAGGTTGCATTATAAGGTTTAATATGTAGATTGTTTAATTTGTCCTTTCTCTTGTTCGGAAGACCAGTTATGGGTTATGATGACCTTGCAATCTCTAAAGATGAACTTGGGATTGAAATCTTGCATTTTTGACTTATCATTTTTGGATTTTTTTTTAATTTTATTTTATTTTATTCTTTTTGAAATCCAGAGTTGTGGGTGGACTACTTAGTGCATATGATCTCTCAGAGGACAAACTTTTCCTTGAAAAAGCTAGAGATATTGCAGATAGGTTGCTGCCTGCCTGGAATACGCCTTCTGGGATACCCTATAACATTATTAACTTGGCACATGGAAATGCACATAACCCTGGATGGACTGGAGTAAGTGTCTGGTTTCTGATTGTTCTTTTGTCACTATTTATTGGAAAGTTGTTTTATTTATCTATTTATTTATTTGTTTATTATTGCCTTCTGTTGATTTATTATTCTATTTTGAGTTGTGTGATGTTATAAAATGTGCCTTGGGCTTAGGTGTGGAAATTATGTTTCTTAGTTGTGTGGCTTGAGGGAAAATAGAATGCATTTACCATTTTCACTATGTAATTGCTGCTACTTGCTCACTCAACAATGACCTGGAGTTTTTACTTGACTTGGTTTGATGCTGACTTAAAATTGATCTTATACTGGTTGGATTTTGGCATACATCATGATGTGATTTGGCTTCTGCTGAAATCCTTATTTGACTTAAATATGTAGCATGATTGCATGAATGTGAACACTAGAGAGTGTGCCACACATAAATGTAAATTTGGTGAGGAAATGAGTAGCTGCTGTTGTGGGGTGACGAAATGCTCTTAGAAAAGGGTGAGATGTTTTATCTCCTATGTCAGATTTTGGTGTGGGAAAAACTTTTCTTTGTTTTCTAGATCTGTCATACATTTCAATTAATTGAGACAACATGGTGGCAAATCATCGAAATGTGGAAGGTGATCAGGATTATAAAAAATGAAGGTTTATAGAAGTTTTCATAGTTGTGAGTCGGAAATGGTAGAATCGTTCTTGTCTCATATTCAAGATAAGCGGGGAGGATAAACAAGTGGAAGTTATCTGAAGATGGTTGCTACTTGCTTCTATGTGAGATCACTGTGAAGCCATGTGTCAGAAACTTTGCCTGTTTTCTGCATAGAAAGATTTAAGGATTCTCACCCATTCTAAATGCCTCCTAAGTTATCACAAATTTAGTGAAAATGGAGCGAGAGAGCGAGGATGATGAGGGAGGTTTTCGAGAAGAAAAGCGAAGTTGGAGAAAAAGGAAAGAGGGGAGATTTGGGGTGGAGTCAAAGACTTTCGAGATCGGAGTGGAGGAGAAACAGGGCAAAACCCAAATCGTTATTGAGGAGAGCAAGGGAGGGGTTTCATCTTGGGTCCGTTTGGGGCTGTTGAGTGTAGAAGTTCTCTTGGATAGCCTGAATCAGTGCATTAAGGCAGAGGATAAGGGAAAATGGGAAAGGGATTGGAGGGAAAATGGGAGAACCTATTCTCTGGTGCGGGACGAGAACAAAGCAGGTCTTTTTATTAGATTAGGGGTGGTCGACAAGGAAAAGAGAAGGTTTAATATTTTTATTCCGAAAGGGAGAGGCGAGAGAGGGGGGTGGAACTTCATGGCGGAGATGTTACAGAAGGTGGTAGGAAGCAATGGCAAAAAGGAGAAAAAGCAGGAGGAAAGGGCCATGGTGAAAACAAGTATGAACAAGTCGTTTGCAGAAATGGTGAAGGGGTCGGATGGCAGGGGGGGTGAAGTGGTAAGAGTGGAAGTGAAAGAAGAGGAAATCAGGGGCAACCTACGCAAACTGGAGCATTGCCTGGTAGGCAGCTGGAGCTCTAGCTCAGAAAATGGTATGGATATGGAGAGATTAGGGTGGTTAATGGCGAGGTCCTGGGGGTTGCAGGGGAAACTAGGGTTGGCAAGGATGGAAAAGGGTAGGATCCTTTTGGAGTTTTAGTATGTGGGTGAAGCTGATTGTGTTCTTTCCTCTGGAAGCAGGCGGGTGGGAGGCGTTCAGTTGGGGCTGGAACGATGGAGCCCTAGGTGTGGTTGTGAAGATGAAGGTGGGAGTAGGAAGGAAGTATGGGTAAAGATTCTAGGGCTGCCAGTTTCATTATGGGTTCCGTCCATCTTGCGGAAAGTGGGGGACGAATGTGGAGGTTTTGTAGCCATGGACCCCATGACGGAGAAGATGGTGGATCTGGAATGGGCTCGCATCCTAGTCAAGAAGAAGAATGGAGGTTTGCCGAGCAGGCTAGACCTAGTGGTAGAGGAGGTTTGCTATTCCCTTTTATCTCTGGTGGGAGGTGAGGCCGGAGATGAGGAAGGCGACATCTGGAAGCCGTTCGAAAGGTAACTACAGAGAGGAGGTCAGGGGTGACGATGCGGCACGCGCTATCCCGCGCGTTGGAGAGGAGGAAAGTGCAAGGCCCGAGGCGCTGTTGCCGTATGCTGACGAGAATGATGGGCAAGTCAGAGGGGCGGTTGGGGATGGGACTGGTAAGTGGGCCAGAGCAGGGTCTGGGGCTCGGGTTCCTGTGGATCTGGATCCGGTGGATGGGCTTCTCCACTCAGGCCCGTCTGCGGGTAGGATGCCACCTCCTAAGGCTCAAAGGGGGGACAAAATAGCTTCGAGCCCATTAAAAGGGTTAAAACTAAAAGGGGTGGTGATTGAGGAGGCTGGGCTTGGGATTGGGCCGTCCTATTCTAAGCCAGATGGGTGGATTGATGTCGGTGAGAGCCCAGATTGGTCTGGGAGTAATGGACTGGCGGGGGAATATTTAGGCCCGTCCCAGCCTGAGAGCAGAAAAGGAAAGTTAGAGAGGGGTTCCCTCTGGGCGCGGACTGATTTTAGCGATGGAAGAAATAGAGAAGCTGAGTTCCTCAAAATAAGGGAGAAGGAAGACGTATGGAAGCAGCAAAGGGCATCGTATCACTCAGTGACGGATTGGGCTTTAATCGAAGAGGAATCGAGGTATGGGTCTATTCTGATTCAAAGGGAGGGTAGGGCATCAGGGTACCCGTCTTTTTCTTCTCTTCCTTTTGATCGGACTCCGGAGGGGGAGTATTACGATCATTCTGGGGTGGCATGTGAGGTGATCCAAAACGAAACCCCGCTGAGCATGATCAGATCTGCCGAGAATGGTGGTAGGAGATGGGATCTGGTCGAAGCCATCACTGTTAATAATAACAACAAGGAGCGGGAGAGAGGGTCAATGCTGGCAGTGACTCAAGAAGCTAGAGAGGAAAGGGAGAATGGATGGGAGGATTGCAATCTGGCCAAATTTAGCCAGTTTTTAGGCTTCTCGACAGAAGGGTTAGAGAAGGAAATTTTGAATTTCCTGGCAAAAATCAGAAAAAGAAGAGAAAAGATATACAGTAGAGGTGCGTTAGAGAAGACAAAATTTGAAAGGGAACTGAAAAGGCTTGAATGCTCAATAAACTATGAGGGAGGAAGCAAGCAAAGAAGTTCTTCACAGGATAGAGGGTGCCAACTTGTAGAAGTTAATGAAGCTTAAGATATTGTGTTGGAATGTGAGGGGAGCAAATGATAGCTCGAGAAGGAAGTTAATTAAAGCCGTTGTGAGAAGCCAGAAAGTAGACTTACTCTGCATTCAGGAAACGAAAATTAAATCAATGTCTGAGGGGGTGGTTAGAAGCATAGGAGTGGGAAGGTTCTTAGACTGGAGGACTTTGGATGCTTCTGGATCGGCAGGAGGCATTCTGATCTGTTGGGATAAAAGGTTGCTGGAGCTGTTGGAGTAGGAGGAGGGGCAATTCTCTATTTCATGTCGGTTTAGGAAGGTGGAAGATGGCGCTGTCTGGGTGTTCACGGGGGTGTATGGCCCGTTCACCAAAAATGAGAGGGACTGTATGTGGGATGAGATTGGGGCAATCAGAGGATTATGGGAAGAACCCTGGTGTGTAGGGGGGGATTTTAACGTTATTCTTTCTCAAAATGAGAGGAATAGGCAAGGGAAAATTTCTGCAGCAATGAGGAAATTTGCTCAGGTTATAGATGAGTTAGGCTTGATTGATCTCCCGTTGCAAGGAGGTGATTATACGTGGAGTGGGAGGCCAAATAATCGATGTTGGGCCAGGTTGGATAGATTTTTGGTTACTTCTAGTTGGGTAGATCAATTCAGTAGCGTAT
Organism: Vitis vinifera; assembly: GCF_030704535.1. NCBI lineage: Eukaryota > Viridiplantae > Streptophyta > Magnoliopsida > Vitales > Vitaceae > Vitis > Vitis vinifera. The sequence goes on along the minus strand of NC_081813.1, from coordinate 22,213,830 downwards.
TTCAAAAAAGGCTGTCTAGGCCTGTTTCGGACCACTTTCCAGTGGTACTGGAGGGTGGTACTGTGAGAAGAGTTCCTTCCCCGTTCAGATTCGAAAACATGTGGCTTAAAGTTGAAGGGTTTCAAGAGCTAATCCAGAGCTGGTGGCAGGGAATAGAGGTGAGAGGCAGTGCTAGCTTTAGGTTGGCCACAAAAATGAAAGCAGTGAAACAGAAGCTTCAAGTGTGGAATAGGGAAGTATTTGGGAGATTGGAAGACAACAAAGCTGCTGCCCTTCAACTAGTGGACCACTGGGACATGGTGGAAAGTGGGAGAAGACTATCAGAGGAGGAAACAATATCAAAAAAGGAAGCAAAGGATAGTTATGCTAAGTGGGTTTCTTTGGAGGAAACTCATTGGAGGCAGCATTCCAGAGAATTATGGTTAAGGGAAGAGGACAAAAATACAGGCTACTTCCATCACATGGTGGCTGCCCATCGTAGATTCAATCATATGGATAGAATTAAGATAAATGGGGTGTGGCTGACTGAGGAGAAGGATGTGAGAGAAGGGGTTGTTAATGCTTTTCAACACTTACTTACTGAAAATTCAGATTGGAAGGCGGATATAGAAAGGCTGCAGTTAGAGCAACTAAATCAGCAAGAGGCAGAGAACTTGGAGCACCCTTTCTCTGAGGAGGAAATTCATAGGGCCTTGATAGAGATGAATGGGGACAAAGCCCCAGGACCGGATGGGTTTACCATGACCTTTTGGCAAAGATGCTGGGCTCTAGTTAAAGAGGAGGTTTTGGAGTTGTTTAAAGAGTTTTATGAGCACAGTGCCTTCATCAAGAGCATTAACAGTACGTTTCTGGTCCTGATTCCCAAGAAGGGGGGGGTAGAGGATCTTGGGGAATTCAGGCCAATCAGTCTCTTGGGGGGGCTGTACAAACTATTGGCCAAGGGTTTAACCAACAGACTCAAAAAAGTGATAGGGAGAGTAGTATCCACTGATCAGAACGCTTTTGTAATGGGTAGGCAGATCCTAGATGCCTCCTTAATTGCAAATGAAGTAATTGATGCTTGGCAAAAAAGGGAAGAGAGAGGTCTCATATGTAAGCTAGACATAGAGAAAGCCTACGACAGCTTAAATTGGCAGTTTTTGATGAAAGTCATGAGAAAGATGGGGTTCGGATCAAAGTGGCTGGGTTGGATGTGGAGTTGTATCTCCACAGCCAAATTTTCGGTGTTGGTGAACGGAGTGTTGGCCGGTTTCTTTCCAAGTTCTAAGGGGTTGAGGCAAGGAGATCCCCTATCTCCTTACCTCTTTGTGATGGGAATGGAGGTGTTGAGCAATCTTATCAGGAGGGCTGTTGAAGGGGGTTTTTTGTCAGGGTGTAGGATCCGAGGAGGAGGAAGGTAGCCAGTGCATGTATCCCATCTGCTGTTTGCGGATGATACTATAGTTTTTTGTGAAGCCAGGAAGGAGTATCTAACTTATCTAAGTTGGATTTTGTTTTGGTTTGAAGCCGCGTCAGGGTTAAGGATCAATTTGGAGAAGAGTGAAATAATCCCAGTTGGTGAGGTGGAAGAGATGGAGGAGATGGCTGCGGAATTGGGATGCAAGGTGGGTTCTATGCCTTCTGTGTATTTGGGGCTGCCATTGGGGGCTCCTAACAAGAGTACAGCCGTGTGGGATGGGGTGGAAGAGAAGATGAGAAGAAGACTTGCGCATTGGAAACGTCAATATATTTCTAAAGGTGGGAGACTTATTCTCATTAAGAGCACGATGGCTAGTATGACATTGTATCAAATGTCTCTCTTCCGTATGCCCAAGTTGGTTGCGCGAAGATTAGAAAAATTGCAAAGGGATTTTCTTTGGGGAGGAGGAAGTTTAGAAAGGAAAGTGCACCTTGTTAATTGGGAGGTTGTGTGTACGGAGAAGGAAAAGGGGGGGCTTGGCTTAAGGAAGCTAATCCCGTTAAACAAAGCTTTGTTGGGGAAATGGATTTGGAGGTTTGCTTGTGAAAAGGAAAATCTGTGGAAACAAGTGCTTTTGGCGAAATATGGGCAAGAGGGTCTTGGTTGGATGACCAAAAAGGCTAATGGGACGTTTGGAGTAGGGGTTTGGAAGGAAATTATGAAGGAAAAAGATTGGTGTTGGGAGAATATGGCTTTTACTATGGGGAATGGTACCAGAATCCGTTTTTGGAATGATCTTTGGTGCGGGTGTACAGTGCTGTCCCAAAGGTTTCCTCACCTTTATGGGATGGCTGCTCATAGGAATGGTACAGTAGAAGAAATGTGGGATCAGAATGTGGGCCAAGGTGATTGGGATTTAAGATTTGTGAGGGGCTTTAATGATTGGGAGTTGGATATGGTAGGTAATTTGCTTCATACTTTGAGGGGGTTCATTCCTACTTTAGAAGAGGATGCTGTTTTTTGGAAAGGGGGAAGAAACGGAAAGTTTAAAGTAAAAGAAGCCTACAACTTGGTGGTATATTCTGTGGCTAACAATTTTCCGAAGAACAACATTTGGGTGGATAAAGTTCAAACAAAAATTCTGTTTTTTGCATGGGAAGCTACTTGGGGCAAGGTGCTTACGCTAGATAGGCTCTAGAGAAGAGGGTGGCATCTCCCTAATCGGTGTTTTTTGTGCGGCTGTGAAGAGGAAACTGTAAATCACATTCTCGTACATTGTATAGTGGCAAAAGTCCTTTGGGATATGATATGTGCTTTGGTTGGTGTTAAGTGGGTCTTTCCAGAAACTGTAAAGGAGGTCTTATGAAGCTGGAGGGGCCCTTTTGTAGGGAAAAAAAGGAAAAAGATATGGAAGTCTATACCGTTGTACATCTTTTGGACCATTTGGAAGGAAAGAAATAGGCTTGCTTTTAGGGGGGGGGGGAGATAGATATTCAGAAATTAAAAAATTCATTTGTCTATATTTTATGGGGTTGGGTGAGAATGTATAGTGGAGAGAGGTCGATGTCTCTTATAGGCTCCTTGGAGTGGATAGCCTCCACATAAGGGCTGGTGGGGTTTTTTTGTTTTTTTTTTTTTTTGGTTGTGAGGCTTGAGCTAGATTGTATACTCCCTGTATACATGTGGCTTTTTGGCCTTTTTTCAATACATTCTGTGCTTACTTATCAAAAAAAAAGGATTCTCACCCATTCCCTGTGTTCATTTTTACCGGTGGAGTGGGATTATCGCTAGTTGGTACTGTTTGCAAATAGGATGGGGAATTGGTATAATAATTTGTTTATGCATTCGGATACCTTGAGCAACTTGAAGTTTGTGGTCTCTTTTGTTTGATCCCTCAGTATTTCATGGGTATTTCCTAAGTTAGCTTAGGACACCTTAGCCAGTTGGCAGGGATTGTCTGTTTGCAAAGGGAGGAGGAAATTATGCAAATTATTTCCCTCTGCCTATTTTTCTGTTCAAGGAAGGAATGAAATTAGAAGGATCTCCAATGCTTTGGAGCTGTTGGAATTGCAAGTAAAAATATGTTTGTATGAAACCTATATTTGTGTGATCCAGATGATTTATAGGGAATGAGAGACTATCCTTTCCAGATTTCTTTGATGGCTTGATATTTTGGGGTGTCCTAATTTCTTCCCTATTATATTTTATTTATTGGGTGCCTTGGGGTGTAAGGCACTTGTTAACATGATCCTTTGTGGGCCTAGCAATCCTCATATGTACACACTTTCTTTAAGTAGGCAAATGAGTAATTGTACTACTAAAAAGGAGGCACAACCCATACACATATCCAGAAAGTATACAAAGATTGCCAAAACAGCAATAGATAGACTAGAAAAACAGCCACAGCACAAATTAACCCACTCCCAAGCAATCAGTGGGCTCTAGAAAAGAAATATTGGCTTCATCCACAGGATCTCTTGATCATTCAAACAAGATTTGAGGAAATAAATTCTGAAAGTGATCACTATACACTGTATCTTTAAAAACTCAGCTAATCTGCTCTCCCCAGATACACCAAATCAAACATAAAGGGTCATCCTGTACACCTTCAAACGCCTTTGACCCAGAAAGCTTCCAATCCATCCCAAAAGCAATTCATTCATGGATCAAGGAAATATCAAGGACAACTTAAACTAGAAGAATTAAGGATATCACAGAATGCTACCCATTTCACATTGTAGAATAAGTGGCTCACTGACTCCTCTTCGTTTTATGTGTACAACACCTGTTAACTGAATTCTAACTATTCCTCAAGCCAATTGGTTATAATGTTGTGCTTTTACCTATCAAAAAAAAAAAAAGTTTATAAGCATGTTTTTCCATACTGCGACATTGTATGAATCAGCCAAACAAATATACCTTCCAGCCACTACAAACAACTCTGTAGTGGATTGGCTGCAAAGGCTATCCCACCAACTCCAATTACCAATCATGAAAGCTCTTGAGCAAATATGGATTTCAATGGCCTTGACCATCATCCTCCACTCATAAGTTAACAATATTTCATGGAAACTTCTAGCAACAACTATCAAGCCAAGACTTATGGATTACATGCAAACAGATCCTCTTAGTGCTTTCCAAGATTCAATAGGTGCGTCTTTTTCTTTCTTTATTCTTCTTCTATTTATGCTTTAAAATACTGCATAAAGAGAAAAAAAGGAAAAATGGTAATATTCTAAGATTTCTACTGATGTGTTTGACATGGTGTTTGAAATGGTCATGGATCCTTTTTAAAAGTGTCCAAGCTACTGCTACATAGCTTAGGTCTGTTTCAGATCACTTCTTGCTTTTGACTTCTGTTAGATGCTTAAGTTGAAGCTAAAATCAGGATTTTAAAGGAGGAATCTTGGTATTATTAAAAGTTTGAATAAACATGTAACAGCTTATCATATAAACCAAGAAAGGGCTTCCACTGGAACCTATATGTTCCTTGCTTCCCTGTTGTCTCTATTTTATGCCAAAAAAATCTTACCCTGAAATTATAAAAAAACCATACATAAGCTCTTATGGAGCTTTCAAAAGGAAAAAAAAAGGGGCTTTTGCTTTGAGGAAGTGAATCTAAACAGGGCCTTAATTAACTACATTTCTCTTTCTGGCTTCCTATCCTCCGACAACAATGTTAAGATGCATCTGAAACCCGGTGTTCTTAATCATGTGCAGAAGTCCATTTTAGTCTCTAAAACCATTGCATTCTACTGCCTAAATCTCTTTATGTTGTTTTAGGTGCAATTTCCCTTTCTTGTTTGAATTGTTTCATACTAATGATTTAATGTCCACAAATAAATTGATAAATACATGAATTATGTGCAGAAGTCCATCTTAGTCTCTAAAACCAGTGCATCCTAGTGCCTAAATCTCTTTCTGTTGTTTTAGGTGCAATTTCTCTTTCATGTTTGAATTGTTTCATACTAATGATTTAATGTCCACAAATAAATTAATAAATACATGAAATGAAAAAAAATAAAAAATCAAACATATATCCATGGTAATTGATTTCATTGTTTTTTAAAATGTATAATTTTCCTGTTCCTAGGGTGATAGTATCCTAGCGGATTCCGGCACAGAGCAGCTGGAGTTTATTGCCCTTTCTCAAAGGACTGGTGATCCAAAGTATCAGAAAAAGGTATATTCCTCTTATGCTTATATGTGCACACACCAAAAAAGGAATTGTTTTCATGTGTCTTAAAATTCAGACGACCTTTGACAATTTTCTAAAGTAATGTCAACTACTATCTTGTTGCATTGACTAGGATTAAATCCTAAGACTAAGCAACTTCAGTTAGTTATCATTTTCTCTATACAACATTTAAATTTTTTGGTAAAGAAACTAGAGTCAGAAGACAATGGTCATTAACTTCTGCTTCCAAGGAAACAAGCATTTTCGCGGGAGGTTTAATTTGCTGGCATTGAATTTAATGGGTTGAATTCTGCTGATGTTTCAGGTTGAGAATGTTATCATTGAGCTTAATAAAACATTTCCTGCTGATGGTTTGCTTCCCATATATATTAATCCTCATAGAGGAACATCATCTTACTCGACCATAACCTTTGGAGCCATGGGTGACAGGTATGACCATTTAATATTTCTGTACGATTTGTGATATCTTTCTTGAGATCTGGGTCTCATTATGTCATTGGAATTCTACTACTTTATCTATCTCCCTGATGGAGGAGCTGAACTATGAGCATAATTTTGTTAGTTTGATCGACATTGGTGATTAACTTGAAAAACTTGATTGCAGCTTTTATGAATATTTACTCAAAGTTTGGATACAAGGAAATAAAACTGCTGCTGTGAAGCATTATAGGTGAATCCCTACACCTCCCATTGAATTCTGGTGAAATATCATTTGTGTGCTACATTGGGCATGTGTTTATCAATACCACATGATGATTGTGATTTTGATTTTCAGACAGTTTCTCTTGAACTACTATGGGCCAATATTGTTTATTTGCGATATCTGGCATGTTATTGAATGACACGATCCTTGTTCCTTCCTTTTTCCTGTTTGACTAATTAAAATGAATTGTTTTTAATAGGAAATGAGCTACTTTGGTACAATTAATTAGTTGTGGTACTAGTGAATGGCCCTTGAATCCTATAGAATTCTAGGATCCTGTTGTGGAGGTCCTCTAGATGTACAGAAGAAAATGGTCCTTTCTTTATGGGATAGGATTTACTGTTCCTCTGTCCTACTTTGTTTACATCCCAATTTATTTCATGCTATTAAAGCAAATGAACACAGCAAAAAAACAAAAAAAAAAAAGATGTTTTCTGTTAAGGTTGCCTCTATTATTAAGAAAACTGAGAGTTTCTTTTTGGTTTGGCACAAGGAGGCTAGTTTGAGAACCCTCAATAGGTGGGAGGTGGTGTCTACACCTAGGAAAGAAGGTTTAGGCTTTTGAGGACTCTGTGAAACTGAGCTCCCATCGGAAGAGGGATTTGGAGATTCCTGAAGTGGAATTTAACTTGGCATGCTGTTAAAACTTGACATTGCAGGGACAATTCAATTCCCAAGATCTTCTTTTGTTCTTTTCTAATTTGAGGTTTGTTGCTGGCAGTGGCTCTAAAATTTGGTCATGGGTGAAACTCTGGTGGAAAATCAGCCTTTAGAAGTGTCGTAAAGCTTAACTTTATTCTCTTAAATAATTTCCCTCCTGGGATATTGATTTTTGGAGGAACCTTAACACAGCCAACACTTCAATGAACTACTCCTACTTGGAGTCTTGGGCTTAATTTAGATGTGTGCTCCCTTGGGGGCCAGATGGGCAGTTGAAGAGCTATGTGGGAACATGGGAGTGTCTTCTTCCATGCTTTCTTTGAGGCTTTGTTTGGGCTTGATATGAAGTAGACAACTTTACACTTTTAGTGAGTCCAAAGGAAGCCTCTTGCATGGGCCTTTTTTTTTTTTTTTTTTTTTTCAGAGGGAACTTTTTTTGGTCATATATTGGGTCTTGTCAGTTGTGAAAGGCCCTTAGCTTTTCAATAACTAGAATAAGAGGAATTTGGCGGATGCATTTAACTAGAACCTTAGATTGACTAACAAGTTGTCTGATTAGCCTTTGTTCCTTATCATTGTTTAATCTTTTCACTTGCTCATTTCTTTAGGAAAAGGTGCATACTTTTTATTTTAATTCAACTCACAGATTTTCTTTTAAATATCCAATGTCTAAAAAATGTCAACAGTCTTTCCTTCATAGAATCTATTGATATCAAAATTCTTTTATTGGTTTGTTGGAAGCAGAGAAATGTGGGAGACATCTATGAAAGGTCTGTTAAGCTTGGTCCGAAGAACAACACCATCATCTTTCACATATATATGTGAGAAAAATGGGGATTCTCTGCATGACAAGGTAATATTTGATTCCAAAATACTCATTTGTTCTACTGCACTAATATTTGACCATTAGCATTTTGGTGCTATTTGTTTTTTCTATATATGTGCAGATGGATGAATTAGCATGCTTTGCCCCAGGAATGATTGCTTTAGGATCACTTGGTTATGGTCCTGAAGAATCTCAGAAATTCCTATCCCTTGCCGAAGAGGTATTCTTAAATTCTCTTCATACCATTTCAGATATTTTGTGCTTGATAGGAAAATGTTTTGACCTTAATGTCACGGACTTAGTCGTTTCCTAAGCTCGTGTGACACTTAAGCAAATCAAGACACTTGATCTTGCTAAGTCAGCCTTACCCCCGACACTTAGCTTGCTAGGCTAAGATGCTCACGACTCGGAAGCTTGAGAAGTTGTAGTAGGCAACTTTTAAAGAATGGAAGCTCTTATTACTCAAGGAAGCCTTTACAAGTGCTTGGAAGCTCACATGCTTGGTTAGGAAGTGATTTGGGTGGTGCCTTGGCCAAATGAGGCCCTCACCTATTTATAGGCACCAAGGGAGCTCTCTAGAACCTTGGAGGGTTCCTTACAAATCAAGAATATTCTAGAACATCCTATCCTATTCTATGTACAACCCTATGTACAAGAATATACAAGAGATTCCTAGAAGTCTCTAGAAAGCCTTGGATTCCTCCCATGCCTTCCTCCATAGTGTAGAGATGTGTGGACATCTCTAGGCATTTCTAGAACCTTCTACACTCTTCTCACCAATGGCTTAGTGTAGATGGCTCCAGGAGTCTCCAGAAGCTTCCCTCCTCCTATATAAGCCCATGGGGAGGGTCATTTGAAGCATCCTGTGACATTAAGCTTTAATACCCATCTAGAGCTTAAGCTTTAGTAGTTGTTTAGCTCCTTGAACATATTTGCCATTGCAGCATTTTTTTGGTCTCCATTAGCACTAGCCACTGATTTTTTTGATGTTCCCATGACATTAAAAACTTCATAAGCTAGAGGCTTCTTGTAAAATCACAAGCCCTACCCGGTTTATAATGATAGTATTTCAATTTTTTATTTATTCCATGTAATATTATCATTTTGCATATAATGAAAGAGCCATATGAGATGAAAATTTCACATGCAGTTCTAAGGGAAGGAATTGTAATGATTCCTTCTGCCCTCCCTGAGTTTTCTCTTACTTTTCCAACATTTGGATGCTTTTCATGTGGTTCCTATGAGTGAATTGCTTGGGATATTTTTTGCAGCTTGCCTGGACATGCTATAATTTCTACCAGTCAACACCAACAAAATTGGCTGGAGAGAACTATTTCTTCCACTCTGGGCAGGTTAGTTTTTCTCTTTTCTTTTTATATACTAGTTATTTCTTTTACTGCCCAATCTTACTTCCATCTAAAACATTTACAGGATATGAGTGTGGGTACATCATGGAACATATTGAGGCCCGAGACGGTTGAATCACTGTTTTACCTCTGGCGTTTAACTGGCAACAAGACATACCAAGAGTGGGGTTGGAACATATTTCAAGCATTTGAAAAGAACTCCCGCATAGAGTCAGGATACGTTGGACTGAAGGATGTAAGTACACTCTTCAAACTCACTAATCCCTACTTCAGACTGACTGATTCGCATTTTTAGCATTTACTTTTGAACTTTGATTCCTGAAATCTTAGAAAATATCTCTCATTACTTGTTACCCTGACCAAATAACACAATGATTTGGGCTGTCATTACCTCAAAATGAGACTCAATCTTCGCAGGGTTATATAAGAATATTTGTAGATTGAGTGCGTTTTTATAATTTTTATTAATATGAAAAACTGATTTAGAAGTTATCTATTATTTACTAGATAAGTTTCAATCATGAATGACAGTGACCAGTCCAGCAGGTGTGGTGGTTTTACACTGAAATAAATGTGCTCACTGATTATGTATTTTATCTAATCCTAAACACTCTTGGCTGTGCGGGTTATCATTTTCTTTCATTGTTACTTTCTTTTGTTTACTGCTACATCTGTGCTCTTTGCTTACTCTGCTGGTTCTGGGTATTCACAGGTAAATAGCGGTGTCAAAGACAATATGATGCAAAGCTTCTTCCTTGCTGAGACACTCAAATATCTCTATCTTCTTTTCTCACCTTCGACGGTCATTTCATTAGATGAGTGGGTTTTCAACACCGAAGCCCACCCAATAAGAATCATGACTCGTCATGACAATGGAGAGAACCTTGGAGGATCAGATGGACAACAGAAACAATTCTATAGGTTGCGTGGCAGGAAGGAAGGTCGGCGAGTTGATGATTAGGATTCTTTTCCTCTTTTAGAAATTTTTTGGCGGAACCACTTTCCAAATTTTCAGGCTCTAATTAGCTGAAGAGCCAAGGAGTTCAATACCATAGCTTTTGAAAATTAGCCAAGGGCCTCCTACATTCAGCTCAATAATGTTGGCCCTAGTTCCACTCAATCTGGGCTTGTGAGGAATGTTGTATTCTAGTAAAGCTACAGTGCCCTTTATTATGAAAGCCATCGGTATGTAACATAGGGTATAGACTATTTTGCTTAGTTTTATCATTTGAAGGGGTTTATTCGGATGAGTTCTACAATTTCATCTGATTTTCTGATACCGTGTGCAATTCTCATGTTTTTGGGCGGTTATTAAAGGGTTTTTTACTCTTTTAACGCATTAGGATTCAGTCGTTAAAGCTCATATAGGAGCATGCTCAGACGGGCTAGATATTGTAATTGAAGAAGGCTTGGCTTGAACCGTGTATGCTCTCTTGTACTCCTTGTTTCTTCGCAATTAAATGATAGTTTTCTTTGCCTGCCTTAGCATTTAGAATTGTTAGATGAGAGAGCCCTTTCCAACTTTACACTTTGTTCCCTCATTAGGATGTTTGGAAATTGAAATCCTAAGGCTCGCTCTCATTAGGGTTTTAGTAAATGGAAACCGAAGGTTTGGTTCCGGTCATGGGCAGTATGAAATAATGAAGTTTCTTCCCTTTTCAACTCATCATCGTCTTGAGAGTTGGTTTGGATCATAGAAATTAGGAACTAAGGGAAACCTTGGTTCCCTCATATTGGTTTTTAAAATTTGAAACACTAACGTTATGTTTGTTCCCAAAATATTTGAGGATTCAAATCTTTGTATCACTCATAAGGGTTTTTAGGAATTGAAAACCAAATGTTTGGTTCTGGTCATAGAGAGTTCGAAGTAATAAAGTTTCTTCCCTTTTCAACTTTACATTTTGCTCGGTATTGTGGTTTTAGGAATCAAAATCTTGAGAGTTGGTTTGGATCATAGAAATTAGAAACTGAGGGAAAACTTTATTTCCTGTTAAAGTTTCTAAAATTTGAAACCTAAAAGTTATGTTTGGTTCCTTGAAGAAAAAAAAAAGTGTAAAAGGAAAAAAAACATGAAAGAAAATAACAAAACAAATTTAAAATTAATAAATGATTTTTATGTTATTTCAAACTCATAAAAATTAAATGATTAAAAAATGCATAACTTTTTAATTAATTATATTTAATTTCTTTTGGGTATTTTCTATGGTACAATCAATCATGAGAAAATTATTTTTTTTAATATTTTTTTTGATATATTTTGTGAACCGAACATGGCCTAAGGTTTAGTTTGTATAGTAAAAAGTGAGGGAACAAACTTTTTTTCATTTCCAACTTGATACATTGTTTTCTTATTATGGTTTTTGGAAATTGAAACCACAAAGTTCAGTTTGGATCATAGAAACTATGGGGAAAACCTTGTTCCCTCGAGGCTTTTGGAAATTGAAACTCAAAAGCTTGGTTTAGGTCATAGAAAGAACGAGGGAACAAGTTTCTTCATTTCTAGCTTGACACTTTGTTCCCTCATTAGGGCTTTTAGGAAATTTAAACCCCTTCTTATTCAATACTTATCCATGGGCAGTGGAGAAAGCATTAGGCCCACAATCTAAAACTCCAGTTTCCCTTTTTCGTTTTCCTGTGTTTTCTTATCCACCAAACAAAAAAAAAACTCAATAACCAAATATGACCCTTCAGAACATAAGCAACTAAAATTGCATAGCATAAATGGGGAGTTGAACTGTTTAGTTAAAGTCTTTGCCTGCCATGGATTCCGAGAGATGATTAGCTTTATATTTGCAAAGTCTTTGTTTTATTTTCAATATACTTTTACAAATTTACTTTAACAACTATTTTTCTTCTTATTTTTACAATATATTAATCAAGTTTTACATTAATAAGTAATAAAAACTAACTTTTGTTAATGTTTGATGCAAAAAATTGAGATTTGAGTTTTGGATTTCGACAATTTAGGAAAAGTCCTCATTTTTTTTTCTTTTTTTTATTTGTCTTTGCATCCCTTGGAATTTATTTTTAATATTTTTTGTAATTAGCTTTTTTCAATAGTTTTTTGACTTCGTAATTTAATCAAATTGTCCAAAGCTTAGCAATTTTGATAATATAAATTACAAATAAATTAGAAATAAACATTAATTTTTTTTATATTTTGGGTGGTGACCTTTTTATTTATGAAATTATTATTATTTAGTGTATATATTTGTATAAGATAAATTAAATGAATAGTGCAAAAGTAAGTTGATAAAAAAAAATAAAAAAAACAGTTTGAGTTATGATATGCCAAATAAATAAAGTAAAAGAAATGCATGCAAATTATTCCTATTTCCATCACATTAGATGAATCATTTATTTTGAATTTCGACCCATTGAAGACTTCTTGTGAGGAAAGTGGTATTGACTTGTTGGAAGTCATCAAGATATAATATTATAAGGCTCAGGAAATATTTTAGTCCTCTACCGTCCTTTTCAAGCAACTTGGTTCATGACCTACAACTCATCAAGATGAAGAAATATGTTCCATGGCCCCATAATTCATCTGTCTCCATTAAAACTTGACGTTTAAGTGAAGATAGTGGCTCAAGTCTTTTTCTATTTGGCTAAAAATTAAACATGATTTTGACTTGACATGGTGACAAGCGTAGACCAAAAATTGTAGGAAGGTAAGGAGAGAGAAATATTTACGAGTCTGTTTGATGCTATTGGAAGTTCGATTTTGTATATATTTAAAAATAATTTCAAAAATTGCTGTTAGGGATGTAGTGAGACTTTTAATATGATTTATTATTGTTGATTTTTACATTTATAGGATAATATTATAGGGTTTTTTTTCATGCAAATTATAAAGAAAATATCTTAGGTATCTCTAATAATTAGATAATTAATTCCTTATATTAAATATTCCAATATAATCAAGAAAATATGAGAAGACATTTCAGCAAATAAGAAAGAATCATTTTTCTAGGTATAATTAATTTGGACTTTAGGATTTAAGAGTTATAGGATTATAATCTTTTTAAATAATAGTAAAAGTCCGCTTTTATCTTTGTTAAGTTTGTGAATGTAGGCTTTAGGGCAAACTACATAACTCGTGTTTACATGTTTTACGTGCTTTACGTGTTTTTTGTTTTTGTTTTTTTTATTATTTTATTTTTCTTATTATTTTTTATTGTGGTTTTAATTTATAACTTCTTTTATTTTGTTTCAAAATTTTCTAAAATATTTAATTCTTTAGGAAAGAAAATCAACTTTATTGCAAATTGAAAAGGAAAAATGAAGGCTTGAATGACCATATGCTTCGAACTTGTTTATAATAAGTTATATATATATATATATATATATATATATATATATATATATATATATATATATATATATATATATATATATATATATATATATATATATATATATATATACACTTAATTTGTAAAAGCTATTAAATGTTAGTTATCAAAATTACATCATATATAAATGTATAATTCAGTTGGTTAGAAATTAATTAATCCAAATCAATTGATTCATTGAAGCACAACCAAATCATATATACTTTGTAAAAGCACCATATGGATTACGTAATTTTTAAATTTTTTTTCTAACACATCCATGTGAGGAAATGAATTGCTAGTGTAAAATTCTTTTTACCAAAATAAATTTATTTTCAATAAAAATTAAAATATATAAAATATCTATTATTTACAAATACTCATCAAAGTCCTACAAAATTTAAAATGCAATTGACACTTTCAAATGTTTCTTAAAATAAAGGGGAAAAAAGCTTAGAACTATTATTACAAAAATACAATTTTTAAGAAATTTCATATATTATGGAGTGGTTTGTTAAAATTTGTTGACATGAGTTTCTAAGTCTTTATTTTTGTATTTTTTTTTTGAGTCACGAACAATTACAAGGCCCCAATCTAGATGACCCAAACATAGAGTCAAAGTCAAGCTAGTGCAAAATTTTCTTGATAAGGTAGTAGGACATGGTAGAAAATTGAAGAAAAAATGGCTACCTTGGTGGACACGATGGCTACCTTGGTAGACACGGCATAAACCTTAAATAAATGAATGAAGAAAATAATATCCTTAAATTTCCCTTGACATGACATGACTAAAACGTCTTTAAAAAGTGGCCACATCTTCATTTGTTATGGATGTGGAATTCAATGAAAGGAAATATGGAAAATTCTTCATTGTCATAAATTTTCTACCTTCCTGTAGAAGCAAGTTATGTTTGGTCCATGAAAATTCAATAAAATGATATCTAGTCCTTGTCGAGGGACTTGGTCTCTTGGGTTTAGAAGAAAAAAAGTCTTTTATATATATAGACTCAATTTATTTAGTTATATTTATTTTGAGGAAATTTAATATTTGTAGAGTTTGTATTTGAGTAAATTACCTTTTTAAGTTTGATCAAGATTAGGACTTTATAGATATGAGGTTTTATATATTATTTTAAGATAGAAGGAAAAAGTGAGCAAGGAGTGAATAGAGATAATCAAAAGGTGTATGAGTTTTGAGTAAAGAAAGGCCGAGAGAGTTTGAAGTGTGTAAAGTTTATTAATAAATTTGATATTTCTTTCCCATGGATGTAGGCGATTATCTTGAACTAGGTAAATATTTTGTCTTTTTTTTTTTCACTTTTTTTTTTCTTATTGTATTTAGGTGTTTCAAATTTTCCAACAAATACTTGTTATGTCATCGGAAGCTTTGATAGCACTTATTGGGCCAACAACAACTTCAATGTAGATGTGTTAAAGAAAAAATATAGAAATAAAGAGAAAGTATTTTTCATTGAAGTATTGGACACTTACGTACAATGTAAAATTTTCGTTTCCTCTTTTTAATCAATGCTCGCAACATTGTACAAAAATAACTAAAAATACGTTAAATGTATTCTAAAAGCATACCCCGAGAAGATGCTTGATGTGAGACTTGTTTAAAGGAGTCATTGTATAGTAGGCAATGCCATCTTTTTTAACCAACAGTTACACCTGATTTACATAAATTTGATTCTTTAATGGTCCTTAAATTCGTGGGCAATGGAGGAAGCATTAGGCCCACAATCTAAAACTCCAGTTTCCCTTTTTCTTTTTCCTGTGTTTTCTTATCCACCAAACAAAAAAAAACTCAATAACCAAATATGACCCTTCAGAACATAAGCAAATAAAATTGCATAGCATAAATGGGGAGTTGAACTGTTTAGTTAAAGTCTTTGTCTGCCATAGATTCAGAGAGATGATTAGCTTTATATTTGCAAAGATCATAGAGAACCCAGGGGTTTCAAGAATTTAGATGAAGTAGGAGTACTGTAGAGAGAGTTTGTTTTATTTTCAATATACTTTTACAAATTTACTTTGGCAACTATTTTTCTTTTTATTTTTACAATATATTAATCAAGTTTCACATTAATAAGTAATAAAAACTAACTTTGTTAATGTTTGATGCAAAAAATTGAGATTTGAGTTTTGGATTTCAACAATTTAGGAAAAGTCCTCGTTTTTTTTTTTTTTTTTTTTTGTCTTTGCATCCCTTGGAATTTATTTTTAATATTTTTTGTAATTAGCTTTTTTCAATAAATTTTTGACTTCGTAATTTAATCAAATTGTCCAAAGCTTAGCAATTTTGATAATATAAATTAAAAATAAATTAGAAATAAACATTAATTTTTTTTATATTTTGGGTGGTGACTTTTTTATTTATGAAATTATTATTATTTAGTTTATATATTTGTATAAGATAAACTAAATGAATAGTGCAACAGTAAGTTGATAAAAAAAAAAAACAGTTTGAGTTATGATATGGCAAATAAATAAAGTAAAAGAAATGCATGCAAATTATTCTTATTTCCATCACATTAGATGAATCATTTATTTTGAATTTCGACCCATTGAAGACTTCTTGTGGGGAAAGTGGTATTGACTTGTTGGAAGTCATCAAGATATAATATTATAGGGCTCTTGTGAGGAAATATTTTAGTCCTCTACCATCCTTTTCAAGCAACTTGGTTCATGACCTACAACTCATCAAGATGAAGAAATATGTTCCATGGCCCCATAATTCTTCTGTCTCCATTAAAACTTGACGTTGAAGTGAAGATAGTGGCTCAAGTCTTTTTCTGTTTGGCTAAAAATTAAACATGATTTTGACTTGACATGGTGACAAGCGTAGACCAAAAATTTTAAGAAGGTAGGAGAGAGAAATATTTACGAGTTTGTTTGATGCTATTGGAAGTTCGATTTTGTATATATTTTAAAATAATTTCAAAAATTGCTGTTATGGATGTAGTGAGGCTTTTAATATGATTTATTATTGTGGATTTTTACATTTATAGTATAATATTATAGGGCTTTTTCATGCAAATTATAATGAAAATATCTTAGGTATCTCTCATAATTAGACAATTAATTCCTTATATTAAATATTCCAATATAATCAAGAAAATATGAGAAAACATTTTAGATAATAAGAAAAAAATATTTTTCTAGGTATAATTAATTTAGACTTTAGGATTTAAGAGTTATAGGATTATAATCTTTTTAAATAATAGTAAAAGTTCATTTTTATCTTTGTTAAGTTTGTGAATGTAGGCTTTAGGGCAAACTACATAACTCGTGTTTTACATGTTTTACGTGTTTTTTGTTTTTGTTTTTTTATTATTTTATTTTTCTTATTATTTTTTATTGTGGTTTTAATTTATAACTTCTTTAATTTCTTTTCAAAATTTTCTAAAATATTTAATTCTTTAGGAAAGAAAATCAACTTTATAGCAAATCGAAAAGGAAAAATGAAGGCTTGAATGAGCATATGCTTCCAACTTGTTTATAATAAGTTATATATATATATATATATATATATATATATTTAATTTATAAGATTTAAATAAAGAAATTATGAAGCTATTAAATGTTAGTTACCCAAATTACATTATATCTAAATGTATAATTCAGTTGGTTGGAAATTAATTAATCCAAAGCAATTGATTCATTGAAGTACAACTAAATTATATATACTTTGTAAAAGCACCATATGGATTAGGTAATTTTTAAATTTTTTCTAGCACTTCCATGTGAGGAAATGAATTACTAGTGTAAAATTCCTTTTACCAAAATAAATTTATTTTCAATAAAAATTAAAATATATAAAATATCTATTATTTACAAATACTCATCAAAGTCCTGTAAAATTTAAAATGCAATTGACACTTTCAAATGTTTCTTAAAATAAAGGGGAAAAAAGCTTAGAACTATTATTACAAAAATACAATTTTTAAGAAATTTCATATATTATGGAGTGGTTTGTTAAAATTTGTTGACATGAGTTTCTAAGTCTTTATTTTTGTATTTTTTGAGTCACAGGCGATTTACAAGGCCCCAATCCAGATGACCCAAACATAGAGTCAAAGTCATGCTAATGCAAAATTTTCTTGATAAGGTAGCAGGACATGACAGAATATTGAAGAAAAAATGGTCACCTTGGTAGACACGACATAAACCTTGAATAAATGAATGGAGAAAATAATATCCTTAAATTTACCTTGACATGACATGACAAAAATGTCTTCATTTGTTATGGATGTGGAATTCAATGAAAGGAAATGTGGAAAATTCTTCATTGTCATAAATTTTCTACCTTCTTGTACAAGCAAGTTATGTTTGGTCCATGAAAATTCAATAAAATGATATCTACTCCTTTCAGGGGACTTGGTCTCTTGGGTTTAGAAGAAAAAAAAGTCTTTTAATATATATAGACTCAATTTATTTAGTTATATTTATTTTGAGAAAATTTAATATTTGTAGAGTTTGTATTTGGGTAAAATACCCTTTTAAGCTTGATCAAGATTAGGACTTTATATATATGTGGTTTTATATATTATTTTAAGATAGAAGGAAAAAGTGAGCAAGGAGTGAATAGAGATAGTCAAAAGTTGTATGAGTTTTGGATAAAGAAAGGTCAAGAAAGTTTGAAGTGTGTAAAGTTTATTAATTAATTTGATCTTTCTTTCCCATGGATGTAGGCGATTATCTTGAACTAGGTAAATATTTTGTCTTTTTTTTTATTTCACTTTTTTTTTTCTTTTTGTATTTAGGTGTTTCAATTTTCCCAACAAATATTTGTTATGTCATCGGAAGCTTTGATATCACTTATTGGGCCAACAACAACTTCAATATAGATGTGTTAAAGAAAAATATAAAAATAAAGCAAACCACACACAAAGGTTCGACTAACCATGCCTACCTTAATAGATGAGAAATAACATTCTACTATGTCATGTAAAAGAGTACAGAGAATAGAAATAGATACAACTATTGGGTGTCAAAACATCTCATTTTACTCCACCAAATATTCTTTACTCTTTCTCACATCTACACCCTAATGAGCCCTCTATAACTCCACCAAGTATCTCTCACTCTTTCTCATATCTCTGTCTACCACATATATTCCTCACCACTTTATATAAAATATTTCATAAATTCATATCATGTGATTATAATTAGATTCCTTTTATAGAATAAGGAAAATTAGTAGTAATATCTCTACAAATATTATGTATCTCTAATAATTAGATAATTAGTTCCTTATATTAAATATTCCAATCAAGAAAATATGAGAAGACATTTTAACAAATAAGAAATAATCATTTTTCTTGGTATAATTAGTTTAGACTTTAGGATTTAAGAGTTATAGGATTATAATCTTCTTAAACAATATTGGAAGTTTTTTTTTTTATCTTCAGTTGTGAATGTAGGCTTTAGGGCAAACTACATTAATCATGTTTTATGTGTTTGTTTTCTTATTGTTTATTTTTTTTCTTATTATTTTTCATTGTGGTTTTAATTTGTAACTTTTTTATTTTCTTCTCAAATATTTTATAAGATTTAAATAAAGAAATTATGAAGTTATTAAATGTTACTTACCCAAATTACCTTATATCTAAATGTATAATTCAGTTGGTTGAAAATTAATTAATCTAAAGCAATTGATTCATCGAAGCACCACTAGTTCATATACTTTGTAAAAGCGCCAAATGGATTAGGTAATTTTAAAATTTTTCCTAGCACTTCCATGTGAGGAAATGAATTGGTAGTGTAAAATTCTTTTTACCAAAAAAAAATTATTTTCAACAAAAATTAAAATATATAAAATATCTATTATTTGCAAATATTCATTGAAGTCTTGTAAAATTTAAAATGCAATT
Source organism: Vitis vinifera (assembly GCF_030704535.1). Lineage (NCBI taxonomy): Eukaryota > Viridiplantae > Streptophyta > Magnoliopsida > Vitales > Vitaceae > Vitis > Vitis vinifera. Next base: position 22,194,467 of record NC_081813.1, on the reverse strand, counting down.
GACAAGTCATAGACAATTATAGGGCCCTAATCTAGACGACCCAAACATGGAGTCAAAGTCAAGCTAATGCAAAATTTTCTTGATAAGGTAGCAAGATATGAAAGAAAATATATTAAAAATGATTGAAGAAAAAATGGCCACCTTGGTGGACACGGCATAAACCTTGAATAAATGAATGAGGAAAATAATGTCCTTAAATTTCCCTTGACATGACATGACGAAAGTGCCTTTAAAAAGTGGCCACAATTTTTGGATTACTTTAAATAGTTAATTTGATTGATTGGATTGGATTAGTGCAAACCCAACTTTGATGGGCATGGTCATTCTATCCGAAATAATAACCTTATAATAGAAATTTTCAAAATTTTAAGAGATTTTATTTATTTTGGGGTGGTATGCTAAAATTGTTTTTTGATGTGTTATTGATTATTTTATTTTTTTTCCCTTAATTTTTTATAAGATTGTGAAACATTACTTATAAACTTATTGGTTTTACTTGTATACATATTGATAAGACAACATGAAGATTGTGATATTTTGAGGAAGATTTTTCCCTGACCCAATTCATAGAGGTAATGACTTTATCGTTTATATGTGCATATTATTATTATTATTATTATTATTATTGACATCATGCAAAGTTAAAGTTTGGTTCAACATGATAGATTAAGTATTTTTTATTTTTTTTAAAAAATTAAGAGCTAATAGATTAAGATGGAGATTTTTAAGTTACATATAAATAGAGCTTAATTTTAAATACAACTTAAAAGTATTAAGTATTAATTTAATTATTTTTTCACAGTGTGAGTTAGGTCGGAGGGGTTAAAAGTTTGAATCAGTTAACTTTTTAAATTAAGTAAAAAGCCCAAAATGGTTGGAAAAGGTCACTTGAATTGGAAAGTGAATTGGTCAACAATTGAATCGGTTCAATTGGTTGGTCTAGTCTATTTTTAAAAATATTGCTAAAAAGAAATGAAAGGAGTCTATCACTATCATCCACATGGTTTCTAGTTGAATTATCTTCTATATATGTCTCTGCATCCAAAGGAATGACTACACCAGAAAGAAAAAATAAAAAATTGGTAAGATCCTACTCCACTAATAATGCCAAGTTATTTATAGTGTTTCTCGCTATCTAATGCTTCAAGTTTTTTTTTTTTTTTTTGTAGGTGATTTCTATAGTTGGAATGTTTTGATCAATAGCAATCATCAAAGCATATTTGATATTTGTTGGGATGATTTCAATTATATTTTATTTGACATGTATTCAAATATGTTGTTTACTTGGGAATTTTTAATCTTATTAAACAAATGACTAGTTAAATTAAATATGTTATTAATTGTCTAATGTCTTGTTTCCATTACTAATTGAATTTTGTCACTATTTTTCTTGTTGTGTTGGAACTTAATTTTACTTGTTTCTACAGGTGTTCCTAGATGGAGAAAATTTCAATTCTCGATCATTCTATATTTAATAAAAATAGAACTTACTTGTTAAGGTGAGACCATTTTGGGAAATTGCTTAAAAAATGATAAAGATGATCTTACGCACTTCAAAAATGGTCTCAGAGGTTCTAACAACCAGATTTCATCATGGAGAGAGCTCGATTGTTGTCAATGGGAGGGAATTGATTGTGAAAATAAAATAGGAGTTGTTATTTCAGTTGATCTTCATAACCCACATTCTCCCGATGAAGCATATGAGAATGAAACTTCTATGAACTTGAGTGGAGAGATTAGGCCTTCATTAATAGAACTCAAATCCTTGAGATATTTAGATTTGAGTGGAAACTTATTTGAGCATATTTCAATTCCTGAATTCTTTGGATAGTTAAAGAATTTAGAATATCTAAACCTATCAAATTGTGGGTTTAGTGGTGCAATTCCTCTTAGCTTGGGAAACCTCTCTAATTTGAAATTTCTTGATCTTTCTAGCCATGAATCTTTTGATTTATTTGTTAATTTTGAATCCTATGATTTATATGTTAATGATCTTGAATGGATGACTAGTCTTGTTTTACTTTACCAATAATGCCAAGTTGTCTCTAGTGTTTTCCTCTGCCTAATGCTTCTAAGCTTCTCTTGTGGGTGATTTCTATAGTTTTGATAAGCAACAATCATCAGACCATGTTTGATATGGATCTGTGTTCAAGTATGCCATCCATTTGACATGTTTTAATCTTATTAACTTATGATTGATTAAAATCTATGTGTTATTTAATATCCAATAACTTGAAGTTTTGATTACTTATCAAATTTCATCACTATTTTGATTCTTCTTTCGGAACTTAATATTAATTACTTGTTTTTATAGGTGTTCTTAGATGGTGAAAATTTCAATTCTTGGTTTCCTTTTGGTCATTCTATGTTTAATAACAAGAGATCTTGCTTGCAAGGGTGAAACCCTTGAGGGAAATTGCTTAAGAGCTGATCGAGAAGCTCTTCTTGACTTCAAAAATGGTCTCAAAGATTCTTCTGACAACCGGCTTTCATCATGGATAGGAGGCAATTGTTGTCAATGGGAGGGAATTGGTTGTGAAAATAACACAGGAGTTGTTATTTCAATCGATCTTCATAACCCATATTATCTTGAAGAAGCATATGAAAATTGGAGTTCAATGAACTTAAGCGGGGAGATCCGACCTTCTTTGATAGAACTCAAATATTTGAGGTCTTTAGATTTGAGTGGCAACTCATTTGAGCATATCCCAATTCCTAAATTCTTCGGATCTTTGAAAAGTTTACAATATCTGAACTTATCAAATTGTGGATTCAGAGGTGCAATTCCTCCAACCTTGGGAAACCTTTCTAATTTGCAATTTCTTGATCTTTCTTCCATTGAATCTCAGTTATTTGTTAAGAACCTTGAATGGATGACTAATCTTGTTTCCTTAAGGCATCTCAAGTTGAACTATGTCAACCTATCAATGGTAGGATCTCACTGGATGGAGGTATTCAACAAGCTTTCATTTTTAACAGAGTTGCACCTACAACAGTGTGGGCTCTCTGGTTCAATTTCATCTCTAAACTCTATCAATTTTACTTCATTGTCTGTCATAAGCATCAGTGGCAACTCTTTTCGGTCAAAGTTCCCAATATGGCTTCTAAACATTAGCAGCCTTGTATACATTGATGTAAGCTCTAGTGAGTTATATGGGCAAATTTCACTTGGCCTTGGGGAACTACCTAACTTGCAGCACTTGGATCTATCTTGGAACAGAAATCTCACAGGTAGTTGCTCTCAACTGTTAAGCGGAAGCTGGAAGAAGATAGAATTTCTGAATTTGGCAAAAAATAAATTTCTTGGTACGTTTTTGGCTTAGAAAAATTATTATTGCTTATTGATTTTGATACATCAAAATAATGTAGTGGTTCTACAGTTTAACACTTGTTTTTAAAAAATATTTTGCATTAAATTATTCTGACTTTCTAATAATCTCTTACTTTTATCATTAAACCATCAAAGCAACTTCAATTATCTTCTCACCACTCATCAAATTGTTTTCTCATAAACTCTCTCTTTTTTTTTTGAAAATTATTTTAAATTAAATTATTTTTTACTCTTGATGATGCATGATTTGTCATAAATTCAATTCACAATTGACCAATAAAGGGGACTTTTTAGGGCTTTTGATGTATTTGAAAGATTACACTACAAAATCTAGGTTTTGGTTGTAAACAAATTTTAAAATAGTTTTCTAAAATCATTTTTTGAGTTTTTTATAATAATTTTACAAATATTATAATGTATTTTGTTTCTTGTAAACCTTTTTAAAATATTTTTTCAAAATCAAATTTTGAGTTTTTTTATAATAATTTTTACAAATATTATATTATATTTTGAAACAAAATTTTGTTTGGAAACTTTAATTTCTAAAAACAATATTCTCAATTTATTCCATGCAGACGCTTGTTTCTAAAAATATTTTAAATTATCTTTTCTCCGTTCATTTGATAATGCATTAAGAAGGCAAAGTTTCTTACCTTTCTCGTGAACTTTCTTATTTTTCATAAAACAATTTATTAAAAACAAATTATTTTAATACTCTTGATGATGATTGCAGGAAGTTTCTCTGAGTTTCTCGAAGAGATCAAAAACTGCAGTTCTGAAGGTCCTTTACCAGAACTGGGGTATTTGGACTTGTCCTCGAATCAATTAGTGGGCCGATTGCCAGAACGGTTGAGTCAGCTGGAAAAACTTACATATCTGGATCTATCCTACAACAAGCTTCAAGGCCCTATCCCTGCTTCTTTTGGGACATTCAAAAATCTGAATGAGATGCGACTTCAATGGAATGAACTGAATGGGAGTCTCCCAGTTAGTTTTGGACAACTTTCTGAATTGGTTGTATTGGTTGTTTATTGGAATCGCTTGACTGGAATTCTTTCTGAAGAACATTTTTCAAAGTTAAGTAAGTTGAAGACTCTGTGGATGGGTGGAAATTCAGGTCTCGTTTTGAATGTTAGTTCCACCTGGGTCCCCCCATTCCAACTCACTGATCTGGCGATGGCTTCATTCAATTTAGGCCCTTCATTCCCGACTTGGCTTAGGTCTCAAAAGGAGGTCTCCTATCTGTATTTATTTAATGCTAGCATCTCAGGTTCCATACCCAAGTGGTTTTGGAATATTTCTTTCAATCTGCGGGAATTAATTCTTTCTGACAATCAGTTACAAGGTCAGCTACCAAATTCATTAAAATTTTCTTCTGGTAATCGTGTATATATTGATTCCATGTAAACACTTGTTTTTAAAAAATATTTTAAATTATCTTTTTTCCACTCATTTGATTTATTATACATTTTCTGAAAATTCATTTCTCTTGAAATTTCTTATTTTTCATAAAATAAATAAATAAATGAAATTATTTTAATACTCTTAATACCTTGACAGGAATTCTTTCTGAAGAACATTTTTCAAAGTTGAGTAAGCTGAAGTTTCTGTGGATAGGTGGAAATTCAGGTCTCGTTTTGAATGTTAGTTCCACCTGGGTCCCCCCATTCCAAATCACTTTTCTGAGTATGGCTTCATGCAATTTAGGCCCTTCATTCCCAACTTGGCTTAGATCTCAAAAGAAGGTCTCCTTTCTGGATTTGTCAAATGCTAGCATCTCAGGTTCCATACCCAAGTGGTTTTGGAATATTTCTTTTAATCTACAACTGTTGAATCTTTCCAACAATCAGTTACAAGGTCAGCTACCAAATTCATTAAATTTTTATGGTGAATCAGAGATTGATTTCAGTTCCAACCTCTTTGAGGGACTTATTCCTTTTTCAATCAAAGGGGTCTATTTACTAGATCTCTCACACAATAAATTTTTTGGCCCTATCCCACTGAGCAGAGGTGAATCTATGTTAGACTTGAATTACCTTTTCCTTTCGGAAAATCAAATAACAGGGACCATCCCAGATTCCATAGGACAAATCACCTCTCTTCAAATCATTGATTTTTCAAGGAATAATTTGACTGGAAGCATTCCTTATACCATAGGTAATTGCTCTAGCCTAATTGTTCTTGACCTTGGAAATAACAATTTATCTGGGATGCTACCAAAGTCGTTGGGCCAGTTACAATGGCTCGAATCATTGCATCTGAACGACAACAAGCTTTCAGGAGAGCTCCACTCATCTTTCCAAAATTTATCAAGATTGGAACTCCTTGATCTCAGTTATAACCAGTTATCGGGTAAGGTTCCTTCATGGATTGGAACTGCTTTCATAAATCTTGTAATACTCAACTTGAGGTCAAATGTATTTTTTGGAAGACTTCCCTCCCAGCTTTCAAATTTAAGCTCCCTACATGTCTTAGACCTTGCACAAAACAATCTGATGGGTGAAATTCCAGTCACTTTGTTTGAGCTTAAAGCCATGGTTCCGGAGTATAACAAGAATATATATCCTTTGTATGACAATGTGAGCAACTCTCCGTATGAAGAACGATTGGTGGTGATTATGAAAGGTCAAAGTCTTGAATACACCAGGACTCTTTCTCTGGTCATAGGCATAGACCTATCCGACAATAATTTAAGTGGAGAGCTTCCCCAAGAAATAACAAAATTGTTTGGTTTGGTGGTTTTGAACTTGTCTGGGAATCACATCAGTGGCCAAATTCCTGAAAGCATTTCAATGTTGCACCAGTTATTATCTCTTGATTTGTCAAGGAATAAGCTTTCCGGCAGCATTCCTTCAAGCATGGTTTCATTAACATTCTTGAGTTATTTGAATCTATCGAATAATAATTTCTCTGGTAAGATCCCCTTTATAGGGCAAATGTCAACCTTCAATGAGTCGGCCTTTATTGGAAACCCTAATCTTTGTGGAGCTCCATTGGTCACAAAATGCCAAGATGAAGATCTAGATAAAAAGTATAGTGCTATTGAGGACAAAAATGATGGTGGTTATATTGATCAATGGTTTTACTTGAGTGTTGGCTTGGGATTTGCGATGGGTATTTTAGTTCCATATTTTGTTTTGGCAACAAGGAAATCTTGGTGTGAGACCTACTTTGATTTTGTGGATAAAATTGTCAAATGGTTGTTGAGAGGAAGAGCAACCTATGCCAAAGATCACCTGCGAAGGTAATAAATTTTGTTTGTAGATCTTTATATGCTCTATGTATAATTACAAGCTTTGAAAGTGAATTTCATTACAGTTGCAATAAAAAGCAAGATTTCTCTTTTAATTTATTCAAAGAGAAATTTCTTGATATAAAAAGGACCTTTATTAAGATCAATAGTGATTCTCAAAGGTTATAACTTGTTTAACTACTAAAAAAAGAGTACGTTATCCCTTTGTGGATAAAATTTATAGTAGCCCCTAAAAAATATTAAAAATGAATAGAAGAAATTTCCAATTTCAAATTTTCAACTTCTCTTTGAAAATATAATTATTAGTTATGTTTCCACTACCTTATTAAATTTGAGTAGGATATGATGATCGACCAATGTAAGATATTTTAATTATTTGTCCAAACTATATTTCTTTATTAACCTAAATCTATGACCTTTTCCCCCCTTTTTGGTGTCTACAGAATTCTGGTTAATTTTGACAAAAAGTGGCTAAAATTTATAATTGGGAAAAAAAACTTAGTATGGTTTTTTTTTTTTCAATAAAATTAAGCAAATCATAACTTTTTGAATGGTGAAAAACAAGAAGAAAATATGTGTTTTTATACAACATACCCACATTTTACATCACTTTTGAGCTAACTTATTTAATCTAATCCATTCCCTAGGCTTCCTAAGGATGAGAATGCTTTAGATTATATGTAGGCCTTGTTTGGATAGTATTTTCCTTCTACCCAAAATTGAATGCATAACCCATAATACTTAGTACAACAAAACTTTTATTAAATTGAAGAGTCTTAAAATCTTAATTTTCTGTAAGTATTTAACTTAATTTTATCCATCTTCTACATTGTATATATTTTTTGCTCAATTAAAATGACTTGTTTCACCAAAACATGAATATTTAAACAAATCAGCTCCACCCATGTATCAAATTCAAACTTGGTCATAGAAGTTTTAGTTGACAAACATCATTCTACCATATGAAGGCAACAAATGATAACAACAGCCAAAAGCAAGAGACAATGTAACCCCATTTTGGATTGTGTCACATATCTTCTCTAAAATAGATCAAAACCAAAAATGAAGTTTCAAAAGTGAGAAAATCACACATGTTAGACCGAAGAACTCATCAACCTACAAAGAACCGTGACAAAACCCCATTTCTTCTTAGCATAGTCGTTCCTTTGTCTATCATGAGACTAGTTATTTCTCAATCAAATTCACAACCCGTTTTAGTGCCAATTCCATTTGTTGTCTCTGACTCTTACTCCTCTATCCATGGGAATTGAGTGTGAGACACCATCCACTAGAGCATACACCATTCCTCCAACTATATTCTTCTAGTTTGCAACTACATTCTATAACTATATTATAACGAAAAATAGTTGAACATAAATATAAATGATAATTTTATTAAAATTTCAACATCATCTCTATTTATTGATTTTTTCCAAAATTTTTGTCTAACCTAAATGGAAAAAAATCAAGACCGGTTCCAAACCTAGTTGGTTCCACTAGTTTACCAATCGTCAAGATCATATCCAAATCGAGTAGAGCCAACTAATTTGATTGGCTGGTCACGTTTTTAAAACATTGGTGTATGGAATTTGTTTGTTGGTTGCTTGTGATATAAAAAATTTAGGGATCAAAGAATTCTCATCCCACAAGATGTCATTCTCTTGCATGAATTAAGAGCACAACAAAGATTCAATTCATGCAATTTTTTTTTTACTGATCCTACACTCTAAAAAGGACTAAAAAACACCAAAAATAAACTTTCAAAGTAGTGTCAAAGACCAATAATCCAGTACAATGGAATACACAATATAAGTTGGCACCATCTCTCCCTATTGGTTGAGTAGCAGACATTTCTTATTATCTCCTTACTGTTACACGCCCACTTTAAGGTGGGCTTGGTCCAACACAATCAGGCTATTGAAAGGTTATGGTTTTGTCAAAAAATGTCAATAAAAATAAAATTTATTTAAGTCATATTTATTTATTTTTATTATATCTTTGTTAATTTATGATAAATTCATTTTTTTTATTCAAGTTATATAATATTAAAGTAGTTTAAGTAGTTTTTTATACAAGAGTGATCTAAAATTTTCAAAAATAAGTTTAGTTTAATTTTGTATAAAAAAAATTAGATTTGAGTATTATAATAAAGTTGAAGATGGAAAAGATAACCGAGGAAAAAACAACTTTTTATTAAAGTAAAAAAAAAAATTAAATCACTATTTCATTGAGGTAAAATTTTATTAAAAACCTTGAAATTTAAGTTTAAAATAGTAGTTAAATATGATAGAATTTTGGTTTTATGATTTTGAAATTTGCGGATTTATTTTGTATATATTGATTTCACTTTTATATTGTTGGTGTGGTTTATGAGTTATCATTTCATGGGAAAGTTTTAGATCTAAATTTTCTTGAAAAAGAAGAGAAAAAATAGAAAAAAACAAAATTTATTTTAGTCATATTAAATTTTTGAGAATGATAATTTCATTAATTTATGGTAAATTCATTTTTTTTAATTTAAATTATACTACATGAAGGTAGTTTAACTAGTTTCTAAAACAAGAGTTATTTAAAATTTCTAAAAATATATTTAGTTTAATTTTGTATGAAAATTGAATTTGAGTATTTGAAGTTTAGGATTGAAAAGAAAAAGGTGGGTTTTCCTTTCTTGTTATGGGTTTTGGCCAATTTTGATTGCATAAAAATTTTTTAGGAATTTTTATATAATATTTTTCAATATTTTCATAAAATCCAACTACCAATATTTTGTAATTTTTTTTTATATTTTTATTCTTATTTTGTAAAATACTTTATTGAAAATTTTGTAGGTTTTTATTGATTACCATTTCAACACCTCTATTCCCTTTTCACATTTAGAGTTATAAAACAAATCTCCAAATTTATTTATTTCTTTTATAAAAGGAACGAAAACTTTGAAAATTGAAAATTTTCATGGTATTTTTTATTATATTTTATTATTTTTCTTCACATTTTTCATGAAAAATCCAATTTAAAAATTTAAATTCATTTCCTCACTTTTATTTTTCCTAACATTTTATGTTAATCCACACAGGTCTAATAAATTTCTATCACATTCAATGATTTTGAACTTGCTTAAAAGAAATAAATCAAAAATCATACATTAATTATGATTTATCTAACGCCCTGAGCCCAAATTCTTCTTGGCTAGAAGGCCCAATTTTGAAACCCTAGCCTAGATCATAAGCTTGAATACAAGGGTTTTTTAGGCCAAGGAAACTAGCCTCTTTCTCCTTACTTATGGTTAAAAGTAAAAATATAATAGCTAACAATAAAAAATATAAAATGGTTTTGCCTGATCATTTGTTATGTCAATGAAGCCTTGGAGCTTACAATAGAAGAGCCAAAGGCCCACCACTAGTAGGTGTTATAAAAAACTAGGCTCATGTCTAGTCCATTTAGGCCTCTAAGACAAACCTTAACTAACTCACCAACCTATTTGTGTTGGACTAAGCCCATCATAAAGTGGGGATAAGGAGATAACAAAAAATGCTTGTAATGGGGCATAGATTGGAAGAAATAATTAGGGTTGAGGTCAACAAATGTTAAAGATCCAGAATTGGAGACGGGTGAAAACAAGGGCCCTATTCCCCATCTTGAAACCACCTTTAAAATGGGAAAATCTTACTCCGTTGGCCTAATCTCCTCCTTCTCTATTGCGGTCTCTTAAGCCACCTCTTATGACATTGAAGTTAGAGGAATGGAGGTTGATTGAGCTGAGGCCAGAGAGATTATCGACCGTACACATGGCTATAGTGCTTAACCCAGGAACTCGCATTAATGATAGTGCGAGACACCCAAGCTACCAAAGCAAGATCGAAATTGAAACTGATGTGCTCCAGAATCATAGTAATAAGAAGGGTGAATAGGGGAGCTCCACTGCGGATGGTGGGATCGCGGTATGATGTCATCATGTCAAGGATCACCTAGGCAATGTCGAACTACTACCCAAAGAGAATGGTATGAATAAAACAAGCCACAAGGTGACGAATCTAAGTACGATGGAAGGAGGAGTAGAAGGAATAAGACATAAACATAGTGAGGACCCAAGCTAACTTGGTGAAGTTAGCAATGGAAACGTAAGTCGACAACGGATAGGACTGGTCATACAAAGTAACAGGAATAGTGGCAAGCTCACCTCTAGTGAGTGCTTAAACCTCAGGAAAGAAGACTAAAAGCTAGCTGATTAGTAAGAAAAAACATGCCCATAACACACCTGATAGATCAAGTAGAGACCATGAAGGTCTAGCCATACATGGTGACACTAAATATGAGACCACAAACTATTGAATTGATGTTTGAATTGAATATCTGAATGTAATGAGGATATGAGGTCTCTCAAACAGTCATAAGAGTTTCCAAGCCCTTAACATGGAAGAAACCTAGAAAGAGGTGTCCTTAAAGGCTCTAAGATCAATGGGTAGCTCTACCTTGACTCGATGACTCTAGAGAACAGAGTAGTATCTATCTTGAGCCTCCTTAGAGTGAAAATGCTCCAATGGAAGATTATTCAAGTCGAAAAGACCCTAGATAGGGATGCCCTAAACAACTTCGTGAGAGTAAGGCTTCGGAGAAGACACCTCCCTAAGACAACAATGACATATCATACAAAAACTAAAAGTAAAAAAGCTCGAAAATCGAGAAAAATATATGAGGAAACTAAACCATTAGAAATGCTTAGAAAGCAGTCTTAAACAATACTATGAAGATGAAAAGATGAAACAAGCCATGAATAGATCACTAGAAGCCAAAAAGCAGCAACCCAAAGTGCTCAAATGAACTAAAGAAGTGAAATAGATTCAAAAAGGTGTGCTAGGAGCATGGATTAAAATTTCGGTTTTTATCGGCGATATTTCGCCGATATATCGAATATCGGATGGCCCCGAAACGATTTTGAGCACTAATTATTGAACGAGAGGAATATAAAAAAAATATCGTGCAAATTGTCAAAATATCGGCGATATATCGGTCTGGAACTGATAAATAGCGAGTGGAGCGATGTGGGGGAGAACGGAAAAAAATCTTCGAAAAATCGGGGATTTTTTTGGGGTTTCTTTTGAAAATTTTGAAAATTTCTAGATTTGAATTTTTGAGATGGTCCAAATTTCAACCATGTTTTTATATTATCATTTTATTTTATATTATCCTTTTATTTTTAACACTTTTCATATTTATCTCATTAATCTTATTTTTAAAAATTATTATCACTTCACTATTAATTTTTCTTTTTTTACATTTATCCTTTCAATTTTGTTTAAATTTTAAATGTTTTTACTTTAAAATATTAAAAATATAATTTTACCTAAAAAATTTCTATAATATAAAAAATTAAGAAAGTTCTAATATTTTATAAATTAAAATTAATTTGATAAGATAAATTATTAATAATTTTAATTATTTAAATAAATTAATGTTAATAGAAAAAGTTGTTATCACATATTTTTAATAAAATTTTAGAAATTAAATCTCAAATAAAATATTTTATATAAATTAATTTAATTTTTCATTTAAAATGTAATAAAACATGTTTTAATAAAAATATTTAAAATTTTTTTAAATAAATATTGTCTTCAACAAGATGGGCTCCTTTCATCTAACAATATGATGGAACCACATTGATCTTTATTTTGGTACTAAGGACTATTGCAATGTCATATGTATTATATTTATGCATAAATTGTTTTTATTTAATAAAATCAAATATTTCTTAACTCAATTCTAACTTTATGCACTTCCAAAATTCATATTTATTATTCTTAAAATGCAAGTATTGAATCTACCGATATATCTCTGCCTACCGATGTTTTTCTTCTCGATCATATCTATGTCAAGCGTTGGATGTAACTTAAGGAGTACTTGAGTGATACAACCACATGAAGCAACACTAGAAAAAACTTAGGGCACTTGAGCGCTTAAGCGATGAAGCCAATGCTTGAGCGTTGGGATAAACGCTCGAGACTATGTGAAAAACTCTAGAAGGATTATGGACGCTAAAAGTGAACTAACAAAACAAAACAAATTAAGAAACCAACTAACAACATAGAGACATGTAAAAACCTTAGAAATAGGTCAAAAATTCAACTTAAAGTAAGATTCAAATCAAATAACTCGCAAAATTAGAAAGAAAAGTAATAAAACAAATAGAATGCCCAAAAAACATAGTTCAACCAAACAAGATTGATATTTTCAAATCTAAAGAACAAGGTTAATCATGATCTTAGTTTGGAAATCAGATGAATAACAATCAAAATATATAAGAATCTAAGAGAATTCAATGGCATTGATTTTCAGGGGAAAACAACTTACTGTCTAATTTCATATTTCGAATTTGAATTTCTAAAAGTCACTAAGTCATGTCGTGATCCAATAAATTCACATTCAGTCAATTTGTGTTAAGTTCATCAGACTATTTGACATGGCATTTTTTGATCTACATATAACACAACTTTGACTCCCCCTTAATCATAACATGATTTTTTTATTTTATTTTTTTCCGAGAAATGGAGGCATTGTACACCATTTATGGAAATCATACTTTCACTATGGTTGTCTTATTCCACTTAGGAGGGTGTTTCCAAATGTTGCAAGTGAAAGTATATAAACTTGGAAAGAATCTTGGAAATAATATTTTAGTTTATTTTAACTAAGAATCCAAGAATGCCTTAAGACACTTTGGGAAAAAATAATATAGAACTTAGACAAACAAGGCAAGTGAATGAAAAAGAATTAGGCATGATATTACTTCCAAAGAAAAAAACAAATTCTATTTTATTAGTTAAACTTAAGAAGATTCCTCATGGATCACTTGCCAATTATTTCTTTTTAGATATCCCACTATACAAAGATTTTTATATACCTTGATTCTTTACCTCAATAGTAATTAAAAAAATTCTAGGGAAAATAAAATCAACTCTTGTAGGTTTAGTATATTTCACTCAGACTTAAAACTTGAGAGATTGAAATTCTTACTAATAAGGCAAATGAAAAAGGGTATAAGACCAGTGCTCTAAGAGGAAGATGGGATTGACTAAAGGAAAGAAGATAGATAAAAAAACACAAATCCTTAGGTTTATACCCTTTTAACTTTTAGTCAATTAGTCATATACCCAAGGACTTCTTAAGGAATTCAAACCTAAGAGAATCCAAGCGTTTAGTGAAAATATCTGCCAATTGATGTTTCATTGAGACAAACTCTAGAGAAATGACTTTATCTTCAACTAAATCCTTAATAGAATGATGACAGATGTCTATATTTTTAGTTCAAGAATGAAGAACAAAAATTTTTGAAATGTTAATAGCACTAGATTGTCACAATGGAGACTCATATTGCCCTACTCAATGTCATACTCACTGAGCATCTGTTTCATCCAAAGGAGTTAGGTACAATAATTTCCTATGACCATATATTTCGTTTGTGCAGTGGACAAAGAAATTAAATTTTGTTTCTACTTAGCCAAGAGACTAAACAATCCCCAATAAAGAAGTAAGCCCCAAAAGTGCTTTTTCTATCCTCTACATTTTCGACCCAATCAATATCAAAATATCCAATAATAACACAAGAGGAATCATAAGGACATCATAACCCATAATCTAAGGTCCCACTAATGTAATGAATGATTCTTTTGACAAAAGTTAAGTGTAACTCTTTGGAATTTTCTTAGTACCTAGCACAAACTCCCACACTAAAGGAGATGTCCTGACAACTTGCAGTAAGATATAACAAACTTCCTATCATACTCCTATAAAGCTTTTTCTCAACATCCTTCCCAAATGTGTTCTTACAAAGCTTAGTAGTGGTGCTCATGGGTATCCTAAAGTGTTTAGTGGACTCAAGTCCAAATTTCTTTACTAACTCCCTATCATATTTAGACTAAGATAGAAAGATATCATCTTTGAGTTGTCTAATCTGTAGTCCTTGAAAGAAATTGAGTTCACCTACCAAATTCATTTCGAACTCTTTTTTCATATCCACAACAAAGTTAAGGGTAAGGGTGACTCTAAAAACTATAACCATCAACATAAATTTGAGCCACTAATAATTTAGACTTAGACCTATAAATGAAAAAAAGTTCTATCAACTCTCATTCTCTCAAACCCTTTTTCCAAAAGGTAAGTTGTAAGCCTCTCATACCAAGCTCTAGGAGCTTGTTTTAATCCAAAAAGGGTTTTCTTTAACCTATAAACATGATTGGGAAGTTTAGGACCTGCAAATCCCTTAGGTTGTTCAACATAGATTTCTTCACTAAGAATCCCATTTAGGAACACACTTTTAACATCCATTTGAAAAAGCTTCATTCTCAATGAGCATGCAATATCTAGGAGGATTTTAATAGATTCTAACCTAGTTAAAGGTGCAAAAGTTTCCTCAAAATCAATCCCCTCAATTTGGGAATATCCTTGGACTACTAGCCTAGCTTTGTTCTTCACAATGAACCCATTTTCATCTTGTTTATTCTTAAATATCCATTTTGTGCCTATTACAGGTTTGTCTTTAAGCCTAGGGACTAAGTACCACACATTCTTCCTAACAAATTGATTTAATTCTTCCTATAGTGTAGTAGTCCATGATTTATCTCCTAAGGCTTCCTCTACATTCTTTAGATCTAATTAGGAGGTATAACAAAAAAAAAAAAAAATCTATCTCATTTTGTCTAGATTGTCTCCTTGTAACCATGGAATCATCCATGTTTCCTATTACATTTGAGATAGGGTAATTTTTGGGTACTCTGGATTTATGTTTACTTTCCACTTTGCCCAACTTAGCAATTTCAAGTGGTTTTTCATCCTTGTTGGGGTCAATTACCTCTTTAGGATACTTTTAAGACTATCATCTAAGTCAACTTTTTCAAGGTTATTCCCAATTGATTTTTAGGTTAAACTTTCAAAGTCAATGACTTCCTAATCATATCCAAAATCATTGATGACTACATTTGAAGATTCTTGGATAACTTTAGTATTCTGATTATAAACCTTATAAGTTTTACTTTTATTGGAATAACATAGGAAAATACCCAAATTAGACTTAGAATTAAATTTATCTAGGTTTTCTCTATCCTTGAGAATATAGCACTCACTGCCAATCCATAATTCATATGATGTTTTCTTTGTTCCAATCCACAATTTATAGGATGTTTTCTTTGTTCCATGCCTAAGGAAAACCCTATTGGCAGTATAGCAAGTCATGTTAATTATTTCAGTCCAAAACTGCATAGAAGTATCATGCATGTTAATCATTACTCAGGTCATTTCTTAAAGAACACGGTTCTTCCTTTCTACCACTCCATTTTGTTGAGGAGTTCTAAAGGCAAAATATTATGTTTAATCTCCTTTAATTCATAAAAGAGATCAACTTCTACATTGTCAAACTCTCTCCCACTATCACTCTTAATCCTAACAATAGGATTACCTATTTCCACCTGAATTCTAGTGCACAAGGACTTCAAGTGCTCAATGTTTCAGATTTGTCCTTTAGAAAACTTACAAAGGAATACCTGGAAAAATCAACGACATCCTTTACTCTCCCTTTTCATATAGGGTCCATGAGATCCATGTGAAGAAGGCTTAAAGGCCTAGAAGTGTTATTCCCTTGAATATTTTTTAGTGAGTTTCTTACTTGTTTACCTTTTAGGCACTCTCCACAAATAGATTTAGGTTGACTACTCAACTTAGGGATACCTCTAACTGGGTCTTTGTTAGTTATGTGGACCAAGTGTCTATAGTTTATGTGATCTAGCCTCCTATGCCATGACTCAATAATATCAAGCTTAGCCCTACTACAAACCAAAGAGGTTTTAGAACTAGAATTTATTGCATAGCAATTATCCACTGTTCTAAGCATAATGAAAATGACTTCTCCTTCCTTGTTTATCACTTCGCACAAACTTTAAAAGAAGTTTACCCTATAGTCACTGTCATAAATTTGGCTAATGCTAAGAAGATTACCCTTAAGTTCATTAGCATAAAGGACTCCATCTAAATCTAGGCATATGGGGATAGAGATACTACTTTTACCTTTCACATGGGCTACACTACCATCCCTAAAGGTGATTTTTCCTCCATTAAAATCCTCAAGAGAGGTGACGAAAGACTTATCACCTGTCATATGCCTAGAGCTTCACTAAGGGCTTTAGCTCTAAGGGCTGTGAAAACAATCTAACACTTAAGCCTATCTTTTCTTATCCACACTTGTTTTAGGTGGTGACTCGGAGGAGCTTTGTTGAGTCTTAAGCTCTATATTGGTTTTCTTCCCTCTCATAGTGTTCAAAATATTATTCTTTAGAGATTTAAACTCGTTCACAAGCCTATTCAATTGAGACTCATAGCTCTCAATAAATCTAGTGTGACACCTACTTTGAGTATATTCAGACTTCTTACAGTGTGTGAATAGTGAGCAAGTGCTAGAAGATGTTTCTTGGTTAGGAGTTTCCTCCTTACTTTTAACTAATACTATGCCTCCACTTGTGGAAGTCTTGGTTTTGCTAATATAGTCGAGGCCTTTCTTATCTCCTTGGGACTTGCATTTCTCAAGAATTTCATCCAACACTAGTCCCAAGGTGAAAAGCCTTATTGATGGTTTTTTAGTCTCAATTTTTTAAGTTAGAATATTGTTTTTCTCAAGAAGAGAATGATATTCAAACTCAATGAATCAAATTTTCGCAAGATAATTAGTCTTTTTTCACTAAAAATATTCAATTTTAGCTTTTTATGAGTTAAGAATATTATGAGTCTTCAAATATTGTTCAATCAGTTTTTGATATTCAATGGAAATATTTCTAAGAAAACTAGCATTCTATTCATTAGAATACTCACTCTCATGACTATTAGTATCATGCTTAGAATCAACAGATGCAATAAAATTTAAATAATCATTTTGCTCATACCTTGCATCTTCAAAAGTCATAGAGTCACTCTCACCAGAGTAAGTGTCGCTTCATGTAGCTTGCACAATTTTTTTTAATGTCATTGAGACTAGGACATAGTCAATAGAAAAATGTTCCAAACCTCCATAATTAAAACACTTTACCTTTTTTCTCTTTCGTAATTTCCTTATCTTTTTCTTTAGAAGACCTACCAAATCTTTTTTCCTTTCCCAAGTCCTTGTTCTTATTAGGTCTATTGTTAAGTTTCAAACCCATTTAATACGTTTAGCCATGAACGCTAGTTCATCCCTAGTTATCTCATTATGATTTTCAGACTCTTTTTCTTCAATTTCATTATCCTTAAAAGTAGACTCTTTAGGCTTGTGAGAGTTTAGAAAGGTCATTTCATAGATTTGAAAAAAACCAACAAGTTCATCAACCCTCATGGAGTAAATATCCTTGTTTTCCTCTATTGTGGTGACCTTAGGTTTAAACCTTTCAGGAAGAGATCTCAAGATTTTTCTACTTACTTTAAAGTCAGGGATTTGTTCTCTTAAGTTAAAAAAAGAAGTTCAAAATGTCACTTAATTCAGCATAGAATGCAAAGAAAGTTTTATTCTCTTGCGTTTTAATGCTTTCAAACCTGAAAGTTAACATTTGCAATTTAGCGAACCTCACAACTAAAGTGCCTTAATGTGTAACCTGGAGAATGTCCTAGGCTTTTTTAGCATATTTACAAGTGGCTATCTTGCAAAACTCATTAGGACTTACCCTATTGAATATGCTAAAGAGAACCCGAGCATTGGCATCACTTTCTTCATTATCTAATTTATGCCATTCTTTTTTGGGTTTTAATTCATCAGTAGATATCCCATTCACATATAGTTTCAATGAAGTCTTCATCCATATTTCGTTGCATTCTAGACCTTTTCTCCTTGCATTTTCAAAAAATCATTCAGGCCTTTTAGTTGGGATAATTACTCCCATCGAAATAGGGTGGACTATTTAGGGGAGCTTCAGACCTTGGTTGTTCCATATTGGACTTGCAAGATCAATAAAAATATGATTTTTATTTAGAAAAGCTTGCTCTAATACCAATTGAAAAAACCTTTTGTCTATTAGGATAACACCTGAGAGGGGAGATGAGGGAATAGGTGTTTTAAAATAATACAATATAAGTGATGAAAAATTATCCCAAAATAAAACTTGAAGATATTAGGGATAATCAAAGTAATCAAATATCAAATAAGAGACATAATAATTTTTTATGTGGAAAAACCTAACACTAACTGTGGAAATAAAAATCATGAGGTCTAAGACCTTTAATATACAATCCACTATTTCAGATCAAAGTACACAGATTTACTTGACCATTTTACCTTAAAAACTTATTCTCTAGCACCTATACCTTGATCCACATCCGCGACATAACACCTCTAATGCTCTAGTAGATTCTTCTCAACCTCTTAGGGGATGCAAGTTCTTCCAACAACCCGAAATTCAATATTATGAATTTTTTCTTGAGAGATTAGGAATGATAGGTTAAGTTGGTCAACTCTTTCAAGGTGTCTAACCCTAAAAGGGGCTAATAGAGGGTTTATATAGGTCTATAGGCCTAAGGGATCGATATATAGAATTTCCAAAAAATAATACTTATAAAATTTCAAAAAGAAATCTACCATATTCTAGCAGATTTGGGACAACCACTTGAATGCACTTAACCATCGCTCGAACGCCTTGTGAGCTTGAGTGTTAGATAAGCACTTGAGTGTTGGTTCCACCGCTCAAGTGTCTCTTGTTTTTTCCAAAACATTAATTCAAGTATTTTTAGCTTATGAAAAAAATATTGATCCACTTTAACCCTTTAATCATTTAACTTGCCACTAAATAAACATTTTTAAACTTACCTGTAACTTTATGGTTTAACCAACAACAACCTTGAATCTTCAATGAAGAGTAAGTCACTATTTAAAAACTTTCATGAACCAGAATATATTGAAACAAAATTGCCAACATATAATGTGCTAGACTCATTGTCTCAGCATAATAGGAAGATTGATTAAAGGAGGTGTCTTTTTTTAAACTTGAGGATTTCAAGGTTTCAGAAAAAGAAAAATGAAGGAATAGATTTTAGGGCCATTGATATCTTTTAAATGACATTTTTACCCTCTTATCACATCACGTGTGGAGCACATCCATTTAATGAAAATAAAAATTATCCAAAAAAAAAGTTGAGTGCTACCCATTAAGAAGTTTGAAGTGCGTTGGATTTTGAATGTGGGACAAAGTGTAAGAGACACAAAAGGTTGAGGGGATAAAATGGATTTTATTCTTTGCTTTTAGGTCATGCCTAATAAATTTAATTTTTCTTTCCGGCAAATTTCTCATTCACAACCAAACAACATAAAACTAAGTTAAAATTGGTATCGATTTATAATATTATGATAAAAATACAATTAGTATAATGAATATGTTGTATACATATTTATCCAAAAAACAAAAGTACTATAGTTATTTTTAACTATAATATTCTTATATACTATATTTTTTGTGCAATATTTATTTTATTTATATACAATATTTATTGTTTAAAATAATGTTTAAGAGTAGGTTTTTGTTTTTTTTTTTTTTTTTTTGAAGAAAAATCATTGTTTAAATAATAAAAACATAAGTAGCAAGAGAAGCCAACCTTTGAAGTATTTTAGATAATGAAGTATTTTTCTATAATTATTATATGAAAAAACCTAAAATTTAAAATTGGGAAAGTTTTTCCTCAACATAAATACCATCTTTTTTACCTTTTTTCTCAAATAATTTTTTATATAATATTTATTTTATCTATAATATAAATATTTTCAATTTTATAAAATTAATTGTATCATAAAATAAATTTTGACTTGAACATATAGAGTCATAATATAATAATAATAAATTTATTTATTTTATTATTTTTATTTTTACCCAAAAGTGGAAAAACACATCAGAAAGCATGTTCCAATTCCAGAAACCCCTCTCCTCCCATTTCTCCAAAAACCCTTCCAACTCACAAAACCAAAAAGCTCAAAACCCTAAAATCTCTGAAACGAGGGCTTCCATGGAGGTGGAGTAACAAGGAGCATGCAGAGAAGCATCAACAAGAAGATAGGCTCTTGCCTTCTTCGATTCACGCCTAGCCCATCTCCAGCTCTCCTCACGCGCCACCACTACTCCCATTTCCCCCTCTCTCGCCTCCTCACTCTCTCCCAGTTCCTTCATTCCTCTCCATCCTTCAACCACAACCTTCAACAACCCAGCTCTTACTGTAAATTCCCAGAAAATGGAGCCCTTTTTTTCGCTCCAAGGCCCATATTGCGGAATTTTCTGTGCAGTTGTGGGACCTCTTTAGATTCTAATCGCCACTGTATCAATCGTAGTGAGTATTTTTTTTTCTTTGAAGGTGGATGAATGGTGTGGTTTTATTTTTATTCTTTTTCCATTTTGTGGGTTGATGTTGACTTTCTGTGATCTTTACAGATTTTTTTACTAGAGCCAAGGAAGTTAAGAACATTGAAATCAATGATCAGCAGGTGATATTGATATTATTAGTTTTCATTGGTTTCTTTTATTGGCCTACATTGTTTCCTTATTGCTATTGTTCTAATCATGATTGGATTTTATAGCTTACTGTGGAATTATATTGAATTGAATTTTCGGGTCCTAGTTGAGCTATATTAATGGCTGACTATAGTATATTAAGTTTCTGGGCCCTATTTGATTCATGTTAAGATAAACAAATTGAATTGAATTGAATTGCATTTTTGGGACTATTCAGTTCATGTTAAGGGCTTACTATAGGACAGGTAAATTGAGTTGTTTTCTGGCCATTTTTGGGGCTGTAAGTTGGTTTGTTGATTGATCATGTGAGCATTTGTGTGGTTGACTTGCAAATAAGAGTCGGAGTACATGTATTTTGGTTTTGGGAAAGTAAGGCAAGATTTATGGGAATGTTTTATTTTGGGGCACTATTTTATAGCAACCCGAAAATGAAAATGGGGTTAGTTGGAATGTCCCAGTTCACAGAAATAGGCTACAAAACCTTTAGGAGTGTGTATATTTATGGTTTTGGAAATTCTTAATCTTCTGTAACATTATCTTTGATTTAATACAAGAAAAGAGTAAATTAACTAGTTGATGCAAGCAGTCATGAAAGAGAAAGCTTTTCATTCTTTTGATTCCTTTGTTTCTTGATTCTCTCCTCTAGTGTGATTTTATGGGTGACTTTCTTAGGATGTGGAGTGATTGTGGATGACGTCAATCCAAGCTGCATATTAATGAACTGCACTGAATCCAAACCTATCAAGAATTTTGAGCCTTTTTTGCAATTAGGGACCAGAAATTTAGCTAATACTTTTCACCATCTGACCTTTTGTGGTTTCTTTTGTGTCTGCCTAACATGTTTATTCTAGCCAACGAGCAGTCAGAACTGCATTATGGTGTAACTTCCTCGTCTTTTCTCTCAAGTTTGGGGTCTGGTTAACAACCTCTAGCCATGTTATGTTGGCTGAAGTTGTGCACTCAGCCGCAGATTTTGCAAATCAGGTACTCCTGTTAGTCTAATTGTTCATCTTCCTGACGTTCTTATCTTTTACTCTTGTTTACATTTGTGTTGATTTTTTAGTTATTGAATGCAGAGAAACTAATACATATTCACAATGTAGCCTCTTCTTGCATATGGTCTGAGTAGCTCAAGGCGTGCTCCAGATGCCATCCACCCGTGAGTATTTCATTTCAGAGGTCACCTTTGGCATCAATGTTCTTGTATTTGTTATATTTACATTGACTTCACCATTCAGCATATGGATCAAACTTTATCTAGATCATAGTTGTTAAAAACTTAGGATACATGATACGAGGCATTTAGCAACCCCTATCTTATTTTAAGTGTATCTTATGAAACATATACGATACATCATCCAATGCTTGATAAAATGATATTTACACTTTTAGCTATTTTTCATAATTTTTAGCAGAAGTATTTTGTTAAAGGAAATATATACAAAACGGTTAGAAATTGATCATAATAGGAGAAAGAGTAAAGATAATCCTACATGAAAGCTATATTCATGTTGTCAAAGGCCAAAGTGGAAGTTAAATAAATTTATTCTTATAATGAATATCGGAGAATTTCCATTTCGATGGTTTTGATATTGACAATGAAAATGATGGTAATTAGTGAATAAAAAATTTTTACTTAATTTATTAGGGTTTTTTTAGGCGAGGAAGAGATAATGACGAACATGAAAAGTTGGAACTTTGGAGATGGCACAAAGAGACATTTATATCAACAACACATATAAGTACTTATGCCTAGGTAGAATTTGGAACTAAAACCTAAATGTAAAATTCTAAGAAGTTTTTTTTTTATGGAATTTGTGATGAAATTTTATATTAAACCTATATTTTGTTAAATTGAACTTTTTAAAAATCTAGCATTCAATGTTTTCATATGGTATGACATATTTTAATTCTTTAAATCCTACTATCTTTCATGAAATTAGTTGTATATTACTTTTTTACTTTATATTTACAATATATATGCATTTGTATACACATTTATTCAAGTTGTATAATATTGAAGTAGTTTAACTAGTTTTTGATACGAGAGTGATCTAAAATTTTCAAAAACAAATTTAGTTTATTTTTGTATAAAAAAATAACTTTGTTATTAAGGCAAAAAAAAAAAAAAAATTCACTATTTCGTTAAGGTAAAATTTTATTAAAAAACATAGAATTTTGGTTTTATGATTTTGAAATTTGTGGATTTATTTTATATATATTGATTCCACTTTTATATTGTTGGTGTGGTTTTTGAGTTATCATTTTCATGGGAAAGTTTTAGATCTAAATTTTCTTGAAAAAAAAGAGAGAAAATAGATAAAAACAAAATTTATTTTAGTCATATTAAATTTTTGAGAAGATAGTTTCATTAATTTATGGTAAATTCATTTTTTTATTTAAATTGTACTACATGAAGGTAGTTTAACTGGTTTCTAAAACAAGAGTTAATTAAAATTTCCAAAAATATATTTAGTTTAATTTTGTATGAAAATTTCGAGTCGAGTATATGAAGTTTAGGATTGAAAAGAAAATTGAGGATTTTCCTTTCTTGTTATGGGTTGTGGCCAATTTTGATCACATCGGAATTATTTAGGAATTTTTATATAATATTTTTCGAAATCTTCATAAAATCCAACTACCAATATTTTGTAAATTTTTTATATTTTTATTATTGCATTGTACAAGTTTTCTCATAAAAATTGTTTATTACTAGAGAAATAAAATATTAAAAGCAGCAAAACTTTGAAAATATATTTATCAAATTTGAAAATAAACCTTTAAAATTGGAAATATATATATATTTTTTATTTTAGTTCCAAATATTTATTCTTATTATTTTTTTAAAGTCAGTGGTATAGAAAAAATTACTTTATTGAAAACTTTTGTAGGTTTGTATTGATTACCATTTCAACACCTCTATTCCCTTTTTACATTTAGAGCTATAAAACAAATCTTCAAATTTATTTCTCTTTTATAAAATGGAAAGAAGACTTTGAAAATTTTTATAAATTTTATGGTATTTTCCATTTTATTTTATTTCACATTTTTCATGAAAAATCCAATTTAAAAATTTAAATTTATTTCCTAACTTTTATTTTTCCTAGCATTTTATGTTAATCCAAACGGGGCTAGCAAATTTCTATCCAATTCAATGATTTTGAACTTGCTTAAAAAAATAAAATAAATCAATAATCATACATTAATTATGATTTATCGTACACCCGCATCATGGGTGAGCCCAAAACCTTCTGTGCTGAATCATGCATGAAGGCCCAATTTTGAAACCCAACCCAGATCAAAAGCTTGCAAGGGTTTTCTGGGCCAAGGAACCCAGCCCTTTTCTCTTCACTCAAGGGTAAAAGTAAAAATATAATAGTTAACAATAAAAAATTTCAAATGTCATCTTGATTCAAACCAAAATGTAAAAAATAAAAAAATTATTTTATATTTCAGAATATATAAAATATAATATAATTGGTAATATTTAATATTTTCTTTGAGAAATTATTCATTTGATTGCAATTTTAACTTTTTTTTTCTTTTGGCTTTTCTTTTTATATTGAGAACCATGATTAATAATTTTCCTTTATCTTAATCATGCTAATTTTCAAGAAAATAAAAATTTCTTTTAGAAAATGAAAAATGCAACCTTACTCTCCCTTTTTATATTAAAATCATAATAAAAAAAATGAAAAACTCTTCCCATTAAAACATAATACGATTCTCTACAAAATAATATTAATATTAATAGTTCTTTTAATTTGAAATATACTTATGATTTTTTTCCTTTGTCTCCAACACTTAGCTAGGTTTCTTTCTTCTTCTTCTATTTTTGTTGGATTTTCTTTGGGGTTTGTGATTGTTTAGAGGATTTATTTGATTGGTTTGCTACCTTATATTCATATATATAAACAAGTTGATGGAATTGCATAATTCAAAATCCATGATAATGTTTTACATTTTTTTTATATATTTATATGAAAATTTAATTAGTAAATTAAAAAAAAAAAAGTTTCAATATAGCAATAAAAAAGTAAAAAATAAATTTGTACATATTTCTAAAAAAATGAAAAAGTATATGAAATAATATAATTTAATATTTTTTTTAAAAATATGGAAAGAAAATTAATATAACATAAATGCATTATAAATATCATAAAAATATTAAATCAAGTTTGGATTAGACCGGATTATTCAAACCTTGGTTTGAGCTCAACTCAAATTGAGTGTAAAAGCAAAGTTTAAAACAAAAACTGTCTTAAATAAAGTAAAAAACTTGACCCAAGAAAAAAAAAATAGTTAATTCTTATTTTATTATTTGCAGGTTATTCTTACTTTATTATTTCATATTGTTCCTTATAATTGAGTAAGAAATGGGTTTTGCATAAGAGGATTAAACAACTTGATTCTAAAAAAAAGTTTAAAGCAAACACTTGACTCGGAAAAGAAAAAAAAAAGTTTAGTTCATTCTTATATATGTTGTTTAATTCATTTCTTTATTCAAATTATATTACATTAAGGTAGTTTAACTAGTTTCAAAAAAAAAAAGTTATCTAAAACTTTCAAAAATAGATTTAGTTTAATTTTGTATAAAAAGTTAGATCACAGTATTAAAGTTTAGAATTGAAAAAAAAAAAAGAAAAATAAATAAATAAAGAGAATAAAGTTGTACTTGGTTGGCTGATATAACATCAAATAGGATAAAAAAATAAAATATTATCACATGTTTGATTGATCTTTTATAAGATAAGTTATTTCATCATTTATCTTATCCAAACATGAGATAAGATAAGTGATGAGATATATTATTCACTTTTTTTTTTATTCAATTCTACATGAAATATATTAATCTCATACTAAGATATATGATATGCATATCTTATATATGATAAAAAAAATTTTTTATATACTTATTTCGCAAAATAATTTTTTTTTATAAATTAAATTTATGGTTAAAAAAGGATTTTTTAAAAAATATTTATAAAATAATAATCATATATAATATATGAATTATTTTTATATATTGAATAACATAATAAAAAAAATTATTTATAAATTTAAAATATTTTAATCACGAATATTACTAAATATAAGAGAAATTTCATTTTTTTAAATAAAAAAATATTGGATGTGATATAATTTTTATTTTAAATATTGAAAATAATATATATTTCATATTACCTTTTTTAATCATTTCAAAAATTAAATACCATATCTCATTGGATATGTTATCATACAATATTATGTTCATAAAATATGTATATTCAAGAATAATATATCTCATTGGAAATTATATGTTTTAAAACATGTACTTTTTATCCAATAAGATATGATATCTTATGATATACATATCTTACCATAAAAGAATTAAAAAAAAAATTAAAATTGTCTTAAAAGATATGATAAGTTAAAAAAATAGTTCTAAATAAAATAACTTGTTTTAAAATTTGAGTAAAAATAAAACAAACAAACAAAGAACCCTCACTTTAAATATTTTTATGAAAACTACTCTCTACGATATGCATTTGAGATCAATTTAATATATATAATAAAAATATAAATATTTTTTAAACAAAATTTAAAACTTCAATACACGTATTGTTATTTATTTTATTATTTTTAGATTATTGTTATTATTATTTTTCTGTCACGGGGTTTTGGCCAATTTCTATGCCATCACCCCCAAATTTGTCGATGCCTATTTTTACATTTTTTTCATTTATCTTTTATTATTATTATTGTTATCATTTTATTTTATTTTAATTTCTTTTTTCCTTTTATCCCCCTTCTTCCCTCTCACTTCACGACCAGGCCCTCACTTCTTCTTCTTCTTCTCATTTTCTTTCGTTCATTACCCTTCCTCTCTTCCATTCATCCCTTTCTTTTATCTCCATTTTCTTGCCGCCTGCCCACCTCTCACATCCAGCCCATGTTGCTGCCCCTTCCACCATACCCGTGCCTTCGTTTGTCCCGCCCATGCCGCGACTCACAAATTCCTATTCCCATCCCACTTCTCCATTCCCTCACTGCCATAATCAACGTGCAACCATTGTCCCTCTCCATCAGCTTGCCTTCCGTTGATCTTCCATTGTCCTTTGATCTTCACAGTTGATATTTTGAGCATTGGGTTTTATTGGTGGGCTCTCGAGGCATTGAGTTGTGATTATTTTTGGGCCTAAATTTGTTCATGTGGGCTTTAAGCTGAGTTTAGGCTTGATTAGTTTATATTCATTTGGGCTTTATATGATTGGGCTTTGCTGAATGTTACTTGGCATATTGATTTTTATTGCTCAGGGCCTTTGTTTGCATGGGTGGATTGGGAGATGGCTAGATTGACAAAAAAGACAGCCCTACGAGGAAGACAGCTTTTGATAAAAGATAAGATTTTTATTTTTATATTAATAAAAACTACTGTTTGAAACTATTTTTCATCAAAATAACATTGGAAAATTGCTTTTGTTAAAAGATAAGATTTCAATTTTATATTAATAAAAAAACTATTTTCTGAATTTTGTTGGGACAATTGCGTTTTCAACTTATATAGACTTAAAGTCCTTCAACCACCCATAATTGATTATAAGGATATAAAATAGTAATTAACAAAAATACTCATTTGATTTATTTTTGTCTTTATTTTACCACTTTTCACATGCCATTATTCTTTTTTATTTAATCATTTTTAAATTTTGTATTATTTTTAAAACTCTTTTATAAATAATTAAAAAATTAACATTATTTTTTATTTTTAAATTATAAATAAACAAAAATTATATTAATGATT